>NC_091287.1:1990068-2290933 GCF_032444005.1 Ranitomeya imitator
AATCGTCCTCCACTGAACACACCAATGCTGCCCGTGTACCTCTGCAAGATAATTCAAACAGCTTTGAGCCTAATTTTTTTTATTTTAGGCATACTAAGTCTGTCTGCGGTTCCTCCTTCCAATTGTCATCCGCTGAACACACCAATGCTGCCTGTGTACCTCTGCAAGATAATTCAAACTGCTTTGAGCCTATTTTTTTTTATTTTAGGCCTACTAAGTCTGTCTGCGGTTCCTCCTTCCAATTGTCCTCCGCTGAACACACCAATGCTGCCTGTGTACCTCTGCAAGATAATTCAAACTGCTTTGAGCCTAATTTTTTTTATTTTAGGCCTACTAAGTCTGTCTGCGGTTCCTCCTTCCAATTGTCCTCCGCTGAACACACCAATGCTGCCTGTGTACCTCTGCAAGATAATTCAAACTGCTTTGAGCCTAATTGTTTTTATTTTAGGCCTACTAAGTCTGTCTGCGGTTCCTCCTTCCAATTGTCCTCCGCTGAACACACCAATGCTGCTTGTGTACCTCTGCAAGATAATTCAAACTGCTTTGAGCCAAATTTTTTTTATTTTAGGCCTGCTAAGTCTGTCTGCGGTCCCTCCTTCCATTTATCCTCCGCTGAGCACACCAATGCCGACCGTGTACCCATGTAACTTTTTGTCATCCTGCAGTGAGCCAACTTTGTGGTGTAAGGCCTACTAGCCGTGTCTGTCTGCGCCACTTAATACAGCTGTCCTCCTATAAAAAAAATACCAAAAAAGGCGGATTTTCAGCTTGTCAGAATTATAAAACTGCATTGGGGCCACAAGTTTTGTCGTGGTCTACAAACTGAGTCTTCCGCTCCAAGGTGTTCTCTCTGTTGCCTCTCCCTCGCTTCTAGCTTGAAGCTCTTGTTAAGTAGTTGTTGAAACAACACTGCATTAGTCCTACAAGTTGGGTCTGGGTTGTAGAGACGGTGTCTGCCGCTCCAAGGTGTTCTCCTGGTTGCCTATCCTGAGCTTCAATCTTCAGGCTCGTCTTAAATAGTTTTTTAATCGAACAACTGCAGTGGGGCTAATAGTTTGGTTGGGGCCTACTAACAGTGTCTGTCGCTCCAAGGTGTTCCCCTGATTTACTTTCCTGAGCTTCAATCTTCAGGCTCGTCTTAAATAGTTTTTTAATCGAACAACTGCAGTGGGGCTACCAGTTTGGTTGGGGCCTACTAAGATTGTCTGTCGCTCCAAGGTGTTCTCCTGGTTTACTTTCCTGAGCTTCAATCTTCAGGCTCGTCTTAAATAGTTTTTTAATCGAACAACTGCAGTGGGGCTACTAGTTTGGTTGGGGCCTACTAAGATTGTCTGTCGCTCCAAGGTGTTCTCCTGGTTTACTTTCCTGAGCTTCAATCTTCAGGCTCGTCTTAAATAGTTTTTTAATCGAACAACTGCAGTGGGGCTAATAGTTTGGTTGGGGCCTACTAAGATTGTCTGTCGCTCCAAGGTGTTCTCCTGATTTACTTTCCTGAGCTTCAATCTTCAGGCTCGTCTTAATTAGTTTTTAATCGCACAACTGCAGTGGGGCTACTAGTTTGGTTGGGGCCTACTAAGATTGTCTGTCGCTCCAAGGTGTTCTCCTGATTTACTTTCCATAGCTTCAATCTTCATGCTCTTGTTAAGTAGTTGTTGAAACAACACTGCATTAGGCCTACAAGTTGGGACTGGGTTGTAGAGACGGTGTCTGCCGCTCCAAGGTGTTCTCCAGGGTGCCTCTCCCTAGCTTCTATCTTCATGCTCTCGTTAAGTAGTTGTTGAAACAACACTGCATTAGGCCTACAAGTTGGGTCTGGGTTGTAGAGACGGTGTCTTCCGCTCCAAGGTGTTCTCCAGGTTGCCTTTCCCTAGCTTCTATCTTCAGGCTCTCATTAAATTGTTTTTAATATAACACTGCATTTGGCCTACTTGTTTTGTTGGCCCTACTAACGGTGTCTGCCGCTCCTTGATGTTCTCCTCCACTGAACAAACCAGTGCCGCCTGTTTACTTCTGTTACCAATTTTGAACTGCATTTAGCCTACTTACTGATTTGGGCCGACTCACTGTGTCAGCCTCTCATTACAGTTGTCCTCCACTGAACAAAGCAATGCCCCCTGGTTAGTCCTGTTACCAATTTTGAACTGCATTTAGCCCACTTTATTCTTTGGGCCTATATCTGTGTTTCCTCCTCATCCTGCCCATTGCCCAGCCAGTGATAGATGAGTCTGCTGGTACATTGACCCATAATGCAACATTCCCCGTGCACGCTACACAGCAAGATTGTGACCCTGCTGAAAGTCAGGTTCCCCTTCCCGGATACCATACCACCTTACACGGGGACAAAGAGGAAGGTGCAGATGAAAGTGCAGGTTCCTTCATCAGGTGGGGGGAGGAATACTTGTTGGCGATGTCACTGGCACAGGGCCCCTCATAGTACGCAAAAGTGTCGCTGCCGGTGGGAGGCGCTCCCACCGTGCAAACACACCGCCGTACTTTGAGGGGCCCTGTGCCAGTGCCAATGCCAACGAGTGGCCCCCCCCTGCTTGCTCAGGATCACAGCACTTGCAAAGTTGAAATACTTACCTCTCCCTGCTCCACTGCCGTGACGTGGTCCAGATTTCCTGGGCCCACTAAATACTTGAACCAGCCCTACTCCCCACAACTTTAGCCAAATGACCCCCAATTTCCAATGCCTTTTTATTATTATAAGGTAAATTAAGATTGACAAGCTTCAGTAACAAGAATGGATGTTTTTGCCATTAAAATGGGCACTCTAGGTGTTTTCCTGGCCTCCACTCACTGCCGACTATGCTCTCCCATTGACTTGCATTGGGTTTCGTGTTTCGGTTGATCCCCGACTTTTCGCGATAATCGGCCGATTCCACTCGACTCGACTTTTGAGATAGTCGGGTTTCGCGAAACCCGACTCGACCCTAAAAAACTAAAAGTCGCTCAACCCTAGTCTTGAACGGTTTCATGAAATTTCTAGAGTACTGCGGTTTGATTCTAAAACAGATAGAATGGAAAGAAGAGCTAAAGATAAACTAGCACCTATTAGAAATGTTTGGAATCAATGGGTAGAGATTCTACCAAAATTGTATAATAGTGGTGAAAATGTAACTGTTGATGAGCAACTGGTGGCATTCCGAGGTAGGTGCCCATTCAGACAATATATACCAAGTAAGCCAGCAAAATACGGCATCAAGATCTGGACACTTTGCGACAGCAAAAGTTCATATGCTCTAAATGTCCAAGTGTATACAGGAAAAACCCCTGGTGAAAGATCTGAAAAAAATCAGGGTATGCGTGTTGTTCTCGATTTGACTCATGGACTAAAAGAACAAAATGTCATGTGACAACTTTTTTACATCCTATCAACTAGGCCAGATGTAGAAGAAAAAACAACTTACCATGCTGGGTACTATAAGAAAAAAACAAACCTAAACTACCGCAAGGTATCCTTAGCAAGAGAGAGGTGTACAGTTCTACTTTTTTTTCTGGAAATACAATATGTTGTTTCTTATGTTCCAAAAAAAACCAAGCAGGTAATTCTAATGAGCACAATGCACCATGACAATGCCGTAAGTGATAGAGAAGACAGAAAGCCTGACATTATTTTGGATTATAATGCCACAAAGGGAGCAGTTGATACTTTAGACCAAGCAATATCAACATATACATGCAAACCCAAAACCAATGAGTGGCCAATGATTTTATTTTATAACATACTGGACGTTTCTGCATACAATGCATTTGTCTTATGGAGAGAAATCGACCCCGATTGAAACCGGAATAAGCTGCATAAAAGAAGATTATTTCTCGTGGAATTGGGCAAATCCCTGGTTAGGCCATATATTGAGAGCAGAAAAGTGACCCCATAGCCATTGTAAAAAGTGTCCAGCATGCTCAAGAAAGAGACTCCACATCCACGGCCTCCACCAGCACAGCTACCAGCAAAAAAAGGAAGAGATGTAGCTTCTGTCCATCTTCCTGTGACAATAAGACTAATCTGACAAAATATCTGTGTAAAGGACATGTGTCTTATTATTGTGTTCAGTGTAAAAACGCATCAACATGTTCAGCTTTTCTTTTTTCTTTCTAAAAAGGTTGAAGTTTTTATGATTTTTCATTTGTTGATTTATAAATATTGTTTTCAAAAAGTTAAATTTCATGTTTTAGTAATAGTAATGTAAAGCTTTTTTGTTATTTGTGTGCAGAATGCTAACAATCAAAGATAATTGTAAAAAGCCTGTGTAACCTTTTTATGAAAAAAAATAAATTATTAAGTTTAAATTTAAATTTTTCATTTGTTTATGATCAACCATGTTCACATACAGTATAATAATGAAAAAAAGTATTCAAATAAAACACTTAGAGTAGCTAAAAATCAAGAATTAATATATCGGGTCATATTGACCAGGAACAGTAAAAGTGTATAGCAAATGCGAACAGAACAGCAGGGTTAACTCTTTTCACTCCATCCATATCGGCCCCTCTGTCCTTCCCTCTCCTATGTATAGCACTCACGCTCTGTTCACATTGCTCAACAGCGCAGATCCATTCAGTCCCACCATCCAACACAAGAGACGCTCTCACAAATCAGTTAACCATCTGCTTACTCTTTCTATCCTCCTTCTCCTAGTCGCTGGAGACATCTCTCCCTACCCCGGCCCCCCATGTTACAGCAAGTCTAACCTCCCAACTGCTACACTCAGAAACCCCTCTAATCTTATGAATATTCCATGCATGCCTTCTGCCTCTTTCAATTGTGCCCTTTGGAATTCTCACTCTGTGTGTAATAAACTTCCTTTCATCCATGAGTTCTTCCTTTCTAATTCTCTTAACCTTCTAGCTTTTACTGAAGCCTGGATCCAGCAGTCAGACACCACCGCTGCTGCTGCTCTCTCATATGGTGGACTACACTTTTCTCATACCCCAAGATCGGACAATAGAGCAGGTGGAGGCGTTGGCCTGCTCCTATCAACCAAATGCACCTTTCAGGTTATCCCCCAAGTACCCTCACTTGTATTCCCTTCTTATGAGGTCCATGCGGTCAGACTCTACATCACCTTCTCCATGTGAGTGGCAGTGGTTTATCGTCCTCCCGGCCCCTCTCATCAGTTCCTGGATCACTTTGCCACCTGGCTTCCTCACTTTCTTTCCCTTTCCTGTGACATCCCCACCCTCATCATGGGTGATTTCAACATCCCCATTGCTTCTCCCCTCTCCCCATCTGCTTCTCACCTTTTATCTCTAACCTTTTTCGGCCTCTCGCAGCATACTAACTCTCCAACGCATGACGGCGGATACTCCCTCGACTTGGTCTTCTCCCAGCTTTGCTCAGTGGACGATTTGACTAACTCCCCTCTCCTGCTCTCTGACCACAACCTTCTTTCATTCTCTATCAAGAACTGCCATCCCGCCCAGGTCACCCCCACTTTCCACACTTATAGAAACATACAGGCCATTAACACCCAGAAACTTGTGAAGAACTTGCAGTCCTCATTGGCCCCTATCTCCTCCATCTCATGTCCTGATTCTGCACTGAAGCATTACAATGATACCCTGCAAAGTGCCCTGGATGAAACTGCACCTCCTATACATAGAACAACTTAGCACAGATGGCGACAACCATGGCACACGCTGCAAACATGCTTCCTGCAGCGGTGCTCCAGGTGCGCCGAACGTCTGTGGAGAAAATCTAATCTACCCAAAGATTTATCCATTATAAGTTCATGCTTAAAACATACAACTCTGCCCTTCACCTTTCCAAACAAATCTATTTTAACACCCTCATCACCTCCCTGTCCAATAACCCTAAACTTCTCTTTGACACTTTCCAGTCTCTACTCAAACCAAGAGTGCAGGCCCCAACCACAGATCTCCGCGATGACGATCTGGCCAATTACTTCAAAGAAAAAGTTGACCACATCCGACAGGAAATTATCTCCCAATCCCTTCATACCATGCACTGTCCTCCCTCCCCCACAGCATCTAGTTCACTCTCTGACTTCGAACCAGTTACAGAAGAAGAAGTAATCAGGCTCCTTGAAACTTCTCCCCCAACCACTTGCACCAGTGACCCCATTCCATCACATCTCCTACAGTCCCTTTCCCCAGCTGTCATGTCTTATTTAACAAAAATATTCAACCTTTCGCTCTCTTCCGGTATCTTTCTCTCCTCATTTAAGCATGCCATCATACATCCACTACTTAAAAAAGCATCCCTCAATCAAAACTGTGTCGCTAATTATAGACCTGTCTCTAATCTTCCCTTCATCTCTAAACTCCTCGAATGCCTGGTCCACTCCCGTCTCTATCTCTCAGATAACTCTCTTCTCGACCCTTTTCAATCTGGTTTCCGCTCTTTACACTCTACTGAAACTGCCCTCACTAGAGTATCTAATGACCTACTAACAGCTAAATCTAATGGTCTCTACTCCATGCTAATTCTCTTGGATCACTCCGCAGCAGTCGATACGGTGGATCATCAGCTCCTCCTCACTATGCTCCGCTCCATCGGCCTCAAGGACACCGTTCTCTCCTGGTTCTCCTCCTATCTCTCTGACCGATCCTTCACTGTATGTTTTGCTGGTTCCTCCTCCTCTCACCTTCCCCTTACTGTTGGGGTTCCTCAAGGATCAGTCCTAGGCCCCCTTCTCTTCTCTTTGTATACTGCCCCATTGGACAAACAATCAGTAGATTTGGTTTCCAGTACCATCTCTATGCATCTCTATGCTGATGACACCCAATTATACACTCCTTCTCCTGATCTCACTCCTGCCTTTTTAGAAAACACCAGTGATTGTCATGTCCTCCCTCTATTTGAACTCCTCATGTTCTCTCCCTCTACTAACCTGTTATGAAAGGTAATTCAGTACCACAATGGACATAGAGGTCAGCGCACATACAGTGACCTGGCAATAATCCAAAAAAACAAGAACGAGCTCTGAGACGTGGGAACTCTGTTGACCGCAATCCCTAATCCTCTCCAACCACACTAAAGGCAGCCGTGGATTGCGCCTAACGCTCCCTATGCAACTCGGCACGGCCTGAGAAACTAGCTAGCCTGAAGATAGAAAATAAGCCTACCTTGCCTCAGAGAAATACCCCAAAGGAAAAGGCAGCCCCCACATATAATGACTGTGAGTTAAGATGAAAAGACAAACGTAGAGATGAAATAGATTTAGCAAAGTGAGGCCCAACTTTCTGAACAGAGCGAGGATAGGAAAGGTAACTTTGCGGTCAACACAAAACCCTACAAATACCACGCAAAGGGGGCAAAAAGACCCTCCGTACCGAACTAACGGCACGGAGGTACACCCTCTGCGTCCCAGAGCTTCCAGCAAGCAGAAAAAAACAAATAGACAAGCTGGACAGAAAAAAACAGCAAACAAATAGCAAAGAAGAACTTAGCTATGCAGAGCAGCAGGCCACAGGAACGATCCAGGAGGAAACAGGTCCAATACTAGAACATTGACTGGAGGCCAGGATCAAAGCATCAGGTGGAGTAAAATAGAGCAGCACCTAACGACTTCACCACATCACCTGAGGAAGGAAACTCAGAAGCCGCAGTACCACTTTCCTCCACCAACGGAAGCTCACAGAGAGAACCAGCCGAAGTACCACTTGTGACCACAGGAGGGAGCTCTGCCACAGAATTCACAACAGTACCCCCCCCTTGAGGAGGGGTCACCGAACCCTCACCAGAGCTCCCAGGACGACCAGGATGAGCCATATGAAAGGCACGAACAAGATCGGGAGCATGGACATCAGAGGCAAAGTGATCGGGGCCCTCACTCCTCTTGTATCTGGTGATCGGGGCCCTCATTCCTCTTGTATCTGGTGATCGGGGTCCTCACTCCTCTTGGTATCTGGTGATCGGGGCCCTCACTCCTCCTGTATCTGGTGATCGGGGCCCTCACTCCTCCTGTATCTGTTGATCGGGGCCCTCATTCCTCTTGGTATCTGGTGATCGGGGCCCTCACTGCTGCTGTATCTGGTGATCGGGGTCCTCACTCCTCTTGGTATCTGGTGATCGGGGTCCTCACTCCTCTTGGTATCTGGTGATCGGGGCCCTCACTCCTCTTGTATCTGGTGATCGGGGTCCTCACTCCTCCTGTATCTGGTGATCGGGGCCCTCACTCCTCCTGTATCTGGTGATCGGGGCCCTCGCTCCTCCTGTATCTGGTGATCGGGGCCCTCGCTCCTCCTGTATCTGGTGATCGGGGCCCTCACTCCTCTTGTATCTGGTGATCGGGGTCCTCACTCCTCCTGTATCTGGTGATCAGGGCCCTCACTCCTCCTGTATCTGGTGATCGGGGCCCTCATTCCTCCTGGATCTGGTGATCGGGGCTCTCACTCCTCCTGTATCTGGTGATCGGGGCCCTCATTCCTCCTGTATCTGGTGATCGGGGCCCTCATTCCTCCTGTATCTGGTGATCGGGGCTCTCACTTTTCCTGTATCTGGTGATCGGGGCTCTCACTCCTCCTGTATCTGGTGATCGGGGCCCTCACTCCTCCTGTATCTGGTGATCGGGGCCCTCACTCCTCTTGGTATCTGGTGATCGGGGCCCTCACTCCTCCTGTATCTGGTGATCGGGGCCCTCACTCCTCCTGTATCTGGTGATCGGGGCCATCACTCCTCCTGTATCTGGTGATCGGGGCCCTCACTCCTCCTGTATCTGGTGATCGGGGCCCTCACTCCTCCTGTATCTGGTGATCGGGGCCCTCATTCCTCCTGTATCTGGTGATCGGGGCCCTCATTCCTCCTGTATCTGGTGATCGGGGCCCTCACTCCTCTTGTATCTGGTGATCGGGGCCCTCACTCCTCTTGGTATCTGGTGATCAGGGCCCTCATTCCTCCTGTATCTGGTGATCGGGGCCCTCACTCCTCCTGTATCTGGTGATCGGGGCCATCACTCCTCCTGTATCTGGTGATCGGGGCCCTCACTCCTCCTGTATCTGGTGATCGGGGCCCTCGCTCCTCCTGTATCTGGTGATCGGGGCCCTCATTCCTCCTGTATCTGGTGATCGGGGCCCTCATTCCTCCTGTATCTGGTGATCGGGGCCCTCACTCCTCTTGGTATCTGGTGATCAGGGCCCTCACTCCTCTTGGTGTCTATTTTAAACTGTGATCTCTGTTATGCTGTAATGTCTATTGTCTGTACAAATCCCCTCTATAATTGTAAAGCGCTGCGGAATATGTTGGCGCTATGTAAATAAAATTATTATTATTTATTGGTATTGTTATAAATGTTCAGTTGCTAATAAAAGAGAAGAGAAGATGACATAAGACAATTAGATCAATGGAGAACTTCTTCAATAAACTTCCTGACTTATCTGAATAGATTTGCCACATGGCTAACACAAAGAAGATTTTATAAATGTGGAAGAAACAAACATTCATCCTGCAGATATGCAAAAGAACTGAAAATTATTAGAAATACTATTGATAATAAAATATACAAAATCACACAGCAACAATGTCCTTTGTAGCACCATAACTTATGGAGGATGTTCTATACATCATAAAAAGAATTCATGTTCTAGATTCCTATAATTCCCATGTTGTTAATTCACTAATTCGCTGAATCCGACTGTGGATAAACATGTTTGTCTGTTCTTGTAGGTGATTTTACAGATATTGAGAGGATTAACAGATCAGCACGTGGTAAACATTGGAGAAGGCTGAGTTTCAGCAGGAAAGCCTTTCGAAGATTTACATTATTGCTCTGACTTAATGTTACACTATTAATTAAAACCTGTAATGCTAAAATTGTTCTAACTTTGGTTCTAAAATACTCAATCATATTGAAAATGGTGCACACAAAACGAGCATAGATCAACATAAATTTTATAAAGCTGGTACCATACAACTGATAAAAAGAAAAGTGAAGGCTTGAGCTGAACAAGCGCTGGGGCTGGCGTCATTCCAGCAGGCGGAAACTGAGTAAGGTGGTCTACAATTACCTCCACAGAATGTGTATTGTATTGCCACCCACCCTGGTTCTTCTTTATCTCTCTAAGGGTCACTATACCATTTCGATCGCTACGACGGTACGATTCGTGACGTTCCAGCGATATCGTTACGATATCGCTGTGTCTGACACGTAGCAGCGATCAGGGATCCTGCTGAGAATCGTACGTCGTAGCAGATCGTTTGGAACTTTGTTTCATCGCTGGATCTCCCGCTGTCATCGCTAGATCGGTGTGTGTGACACCGATCTAGCGATCTAGCGATGCGATCCAGCGATTCGTTCGCTTGTAACCAGGGTAAACATCGGGTTACTAAGCGCAGGGCCGCGCTTAGTAACCCGATGTTTACCCTGGTTACAAGCGTAAAACTAAAAAAAAAAAAACAGCACATACTTACATTCTGGTGTCCGTCAGGTCCCTTGCCGTCTGCTTCCTGCACTGTGACTGCCGGCCGTAAAGTGAAAGCAGAGCACAGCGGCTGTGCTTTCACTTTCACTTTACGGCCGGCAGTCAGTGAGTGCGGGAAGCAGACGGCAAGGGACCTGACGGACACCAGAATGTAAGTATGTGCTGTTTGTTTTTTTTTAGTTTTACGCTTGTAACCAGGGTAAACATCGGGTTACTAAGCGCGGCACTGCGCTTAGTTACCCGATGTTTACCCTGGTTACCCAGGTACCTCGGCATCGTTGGTCGCTGGAGAGCTGTCGGTGTGACAGCTCCCCAGCGACCACACTACGATTTACCTACGATCACGGCCAGGTCATATCGCTGGTCGTGATCGTAGGTAAATCGTATAGTGTGACGGTACCCTAAGCCTCACACAACTATTCCCACATACTTCATAGCATATATCATGCCTGGGTTTGGTGCCTTTATTCTTATATATATATATATATATATATATATATATACACATATATAATGTGTATATATATATATGTATATATATATATATATATATACATACATACATACATGTATGTATGTATGTATGTATATATATATATACATATATACATATATATATACACATTATATATATATATATATATACACACATATACATACACACACACATATATTATATATATATTCTACCTCGCTCCTACTACTGTGTTTTTTGCCCTCTTGTGTGCCCCTATTTTAATTCACTTGTATGTTATCAGCTTAGTAGAAATTGTATTGATTTGTAGTCGTTTTGGCTGCACTATTTCTTGTAGGTTAGATGTAATTACTGCGAGGTCAGAAACGAGTCAGCCTAGAGGTGATTTCTTCATCAATGACTATGGCAAAATGTTTTTAATACATTCAGAAATAAACAACTATTTCAGCAAGTCCACTATAGTGTGTCGGAGCCATTCCCTGTGCTCTCATATCATGTATAACATAAAACACCTGACCAATACTTTCTTCAATCACAATTATTAATGATTATGATTCACAATGGGTGTAAATGGGTTAGTAACTGGCTTAGTGATAGAAAGCAGAGGGTGGTTATAAATGGTATAGTCTCTAACTGGGTCGCTGTCACCAGTGGGGTACCGCAGGGGTCAGTATTGGGACCTGTTCTCTTCAACATATTCATTAATGATCTGGTTGAAGGTTTACACAGTAAAATATCGATATTTGCAGATGATACAAAACTATGTAAAGCAGTTAATACAAGAGAAGATAGTATTCTGCTACAGATGGATCTGGATAAGTTGGAAACTTGGGCTGAAAGGTGGCAGATGAGGTTTAACAATGATAAATGTAAGGTTATACACATGGGAAGAAGGAATCAATATCACCATTACACACTGAACGGGAAACCCCTGGGTAAATCTGACAGGGAGAAGGACTTGGGGATCCTAGTTAATGATAAACTTACCTGGAGCAGCCAGTGCCAGGCAGCAGCTACCAAGGCAAACAGGATCATGGGGTGCATTAAGAGAGGTCTGGATACACATGATGAGAGCATTATACTGCCTCTGTACAAATCCCTAGTTAGACCGCACATGGAGTACTGTGTCCAGTTTTGGGCACCGGTGCTCAGGAAGGATATAATGGAACTAGAGAGAGTACAAAGGAGGGCAACAAAATTAATAAAGGGGATGGGAGAACTACAATACCCAGATAGATTAGCGAAATTAGGATTATTTAGTCTAGAAAAAAGACGACTGAGGGGCGATCTAATAACCATGTATAAGTATATAAGGGGACAATACAAATATCTCGCTGAGGATCTGTTTATACCAAGGAAGGTGACGGGCACAAGGGGGCATTCTTTGCGTCTGGAGGAGAGAAGGTTTTTCCACCAACACAGAAGAGGATTCTTTACTGTTAGGGCAGTGAGAATCTGGAATTGCTTGCCTGAGGAGGTGGTGATGGCGAACTCAGTCAAGGGGTTCAAGAGAGGCCTGGATGTCTTCCTGGAGCAGAACAATATTGTATCATACAATTATTAGGTTCTGTAGAAGGAAGTAGATCTGGGGATTTATTATGATGGAATATAGGCTGAACTGGATGGACAAATGTCTTTTTTCGGCCTTACTAACTATGTTACAATATAAAATCCAATCCAGAAGATATAAATAGAAAACTCTTTTCATATGGATGTGTGGAATGAATCCTGCATGGAGACGCTGGGGAAGAGGATCCAGATGCAGACACCCAGGTGTGAGGATGTCTTGATCCTCTGCAGCAAAGTCTCCTATGGACTCACAGCAATGTCGATTTACTGTAGCAGTACGCACCTTTGTGAAATGCTTTTTGTATATGTATTTTATGGATTGGATTGTATATTTGGAATCACAATCAATAATAATTGCAGTTGAATAAAGTATTGGTCTGGAGTTTTATACACGAGATGTTTGTAATGTCAGAAGAAGTAAAGGCTGATTTTAGGGAACAGTGTGCATAGAATTTGAATGTAAATTCAAGGAATCATGTGATATGAGAATAGAAGAGATACCCAGATATATAGATAGTTTCTCTGACTAGTCAATCTAACTATTTCAGGCTTCCATACCCCACCATCTCACCTCTCGTGGAGCAGATCTGGGATCCTCAGCCTCCTGCTGTCACACAGCATCAGCGAAAGTCCCCCGTTTATAAGCTACCAGGGTGGGGCAACAGGTGTGTCTTGGCCACATGTAGACCCGCTCCCACCGCTTTTCTCTGTTCCTTATGCGACCTGAAGCTTCTGCTGCACATAATTCTGTATGTGAGACACGCTCATTTCGTCAAGTTATTGCTCTTCCCATTATCTCTTCTCTCACTACTTTTAAGTCAGATTAAAGTGCAGATTCTCATAATTATCCCTCACAGTTTATGAGACGCTTACCATGCTACTTTGATTTGAAACGATGCAACTGAAATGACAGATGATGAGAGTTTAGGTGTTTTATAGTCATGAAACCAGCACACACCCCACTTCCACATCCATCTATTTGGGAACGCACTTTAGGGAAAATTAACCAAAAAGGGTCTCTGTGAAAGATTAACCAGCTTGGAGTAAGGCCGGAGTCACACTAGAGAGGAATATGGACGAGTGCTATGCGAGAATAAATCGCATAGCACTCGGCCCAAAGTTAATCTATGGGGCAGCTCCCATCATCCGTTTTTTTCTTGGCTATATGATATGTGCAAGTGAAATCGCAGCATGAGATTCGCCAACACAAGTCTATGGGTGCGAGAAAAAAATGATAATTACCGGTAATTTGATTTTCCAGAACCATGACAGCACCGTACGTGAGAGATGGCATCCACCCCCAGGAACAGGAAACCTGCAGTAGAGATAAAAGAAGGGGGCGGCCCCTCTCTCCTCAGTTTGCTTCAGAGTATGGAAGATGACCGCCTTGTTAGTACACACACATATGCCACATTCATTTTGTATAGTCACTTATTTGTTTCTATATACGTATATTCCTTTATTATTATTATTAGGGTTGAGTGAAACGGATCAGACAATTTCAAAAATCGCCGACATTGGGCAAAGTTGGGTTTCGTGAAACCCGACCTGATCCCACTGTGGCATCAGCCATGAGCTCGGTGATCTTCGCGCCAAAGTTGCATTTCGTATGACGCTTTAAGCGCCATTTCTCAGCCAATGAAGGAGGACGCAGAGTGTGGGCAGCGTGATGACATAGGTCTCGGTCCCCACCATCTTAGAGAAGGGCATGACAGTGATTGGCTTGCTGTCTGCGGCGTCACAGGGGCTATAAAGGGGCGTTCCCGCCGACCGCCATCTTACTTCTGCAGCAGCTGACAACTACACGCTTGTACTGTGTACTACCAGGTGAGCAGTTCTCTCACAATTGATTAAGAACAATCCTGGGGATAAGACCCTATTTGCGCTTTTTTTGTCTCCTATCTTTCAAGACTTCTGCCAATCTAAGCATAGGGAGAGGTTGCTGCCGCTTCATCAGAAGAAGGGATATAGTTAGGAAGGGAAGATTAACCCCGAAAATGCTTGTGCTGTAGCGATTTCCACTGTCCAACACCACCTTTTCTTTGCAGGGACAGTGGAGTTTTTTTTTGGTGCATCAGCTCTGTAGCTTATTAGGCTGCCTTATAAGGCTCCCTGATAGCTGCATTGCTGTTTGTACGCCGCTGTGCAAACCAACTGCTTTTTTAAAAGCAAAAATCCTGTTGCTCCTTTCTGCACAGTTCTCGTGTTTATTTGTCCACTCTTTTGTGTGCAGCAGTCCTTGTTATTGCTGCCATACTTGTCCTTTGATCATTGTAGGGAGATTGAAATAGTACTACAGCCCTTGTATTTTTTTATATATCTTCCAGCCACGTTCTGCCACTGACATTGTGTAGTGTAATACACTGGGCCTGTTTTTGGCTGCATTCTCCCTCCAAAAAAAGGGAGATATAAATTCTCCAAAAGTAAATATGCACCTTCTACCTTGTTTTACAGTACCATATAACGGTTGTTATTTTGGTAACATTTCCCCAAAAATGAGGAAGTCTGGTGGAAGAGGCCGTTGGCGCTCGTTGCCATCTGGTACTGATGGTGGAGCATCTGGTGGTACTGGGAAAAGCAAGATAGCACCAAAGGCTGGAGGTGTTGAGCCAGCGTCATCGTCTGGCTACACAAGGCCTTGAAGGCTCCCTTATCTTGGAGTTGGAAAACAGCTTTTAAACCCAGAGCAGCAGGAACAAGTTTTGGCTTTCCTTGCTGACTCAGCCTCTAGCTCTTTTGCCTCCTCTTCAGAAGGTTCGACATCTAAAAGCAGCGAGTCGTCAGTGGCTGCTCCTGGTCCAGAAAAAGTAGCTTACTTGTGTCCTTCACCCAAAACAAAAGTGAAGGATGCGGCAGGCAACACAACACTTTACTCCATGGAGCTCTTTACACATACCATGCCTGGGTTAGAGAGGGAAATTGTTAAAAGCCCATTACAAGATGAATCGGATATGGAGTGCACTGATGCACAGCCACAGCTAGATTATTATGCTGTTCCATTGACTCAGATCACTACATTGCCCTCGCAGTGTACTGAGCCAGAATCTGACCCTGCTGAGACTATGGTGCCCCGTCCCGAACGCTATAGCACCTTACACGGTGACACAGAGGAAGGTGCACATGACATTGAAGAGGTGATAGATGACCCAGTTGTTGACCCAAATTAGCAGCCATTGGGGAAGAGGGTGCCGCTGCCAGTAACTCAGAAGCGGAGGAGGATGATCTGCAGCAGCCATTTACATCGCAAAAGCTGTCATCTGGCAGGCCGGTATCAGGCCAAAAACGTGTGTCAAAAACCACAACAGGTGTAGGACAGCGTGGCCATCCGGTGACAGTAGCACAGCGTGCAAAACCTGAAAAGGTATTCCATAGTAGGACGAGTGCAGTCTGGCAATTTTTTAACCAAGATCCGAATGATCAGTCCAAAGTTATATGTAAGAAATGCTCCAAGACCTTTAGCAGAGGGAAGAATGTTCAAAATTTAAATACAGCGTGCATGCGTAGACATTTAACCAGCAGGCACTTGGAAGCATGGACTAACTACCAAACGTCCCGTACCGTTGGTGCACCTGCTCATATTGAAGCTAGTCAGCAACGCAACATTGCTTCTCTCGCTGGATTCCCACCGGTTATGACACCACCAGTAGCAAATGTGGAGGTATTGTCGCAAGGCCAAAGCAGTCAGGGAATCACAAAGTTCTTGGTTGGAAACACTGTAGGTAGGCCCACATCAAGAATACCATCACCAAGCCTCTCTCAATCTGCCATGTCACCACCACCCCCGCTAGTTCCACCATATGCAGCTCTCCAGTCCAGCTCAGCCTACAAGAGACTCTCGATAGGAAAAGAAAGTACTCTTCCTCTCATCCGCGTACACAGGGTTTTAACGTATACATTGCTCGACTAATCTCGTTAGAGATGATGCCCTACCGATTGGTTGAAAGCAAAGCTACGCAGTACCACGTTATGACCTACCCAGTCGACACTTCTTTGCGAGAAAAGCCATCCCAGCCCTCCACCAGCATGTGAAAGACCGCATTGTCCATGCACTCAGGCAATCAGTCAGTAGAAAGGTGCACCTCCCAACAGATGCATGGACTAGTAGGCATGGCCAGGGACGTTACGTGTCCATCACGGCGCACTGGGTTAATGTGGTGGATGCAGGGTCCACAGGGGACAGCCATAGTGGGACAGTTCTGCCTAGCCCACGGTCTAGGAAACAGTTGGCTGTAGGCGCTCGCCCCCCCTCCTCCTCCTCCAGGAGCGAAAGCTCATCCACAGAGCGCAGTCGCACGACCACTCCATCCGCTGCTGCCAGTGTTGCACATGAGGTGTCCCATTATCGAACAGCTTGTGGAAAGCGTCAGCAGGCTGTGCTGCAAATGAAGTGTTTGGGCGACAACAGACACCGCGGAAGTACTGGCCGAGTACTTGCAGCATGAAACTGAGTCATGGCTGGTGTCACGGAGTTACCACGACAGAGCAATACCAGAGGACCATGGTGTCTGACGGCTTCTGCTTCATCGCTGAGCAGAAGCACTTCTCCTGTGTATTAAAGGTGTTTTGTTTTATTTCAGCAGGACAGGAGTTAATAGGCCATGTGGAAATTCCTGCTTTCAGCTGTGCTCAGTTAGCCACTCCTTTCTCCTATAAAAGCTAGGCCTTCTGGTCAGATCCTTGTCTGAGATAGCACTTGCTTGATAGACCTGGAGTAGTGAGGTGCTGGTGTTTGGAGAGCTGGAGGAATTTATTGTGCGACAGTTGTATGGTTTGTACGCTTGGAATATTCCTCATCCTTACCTGCTTTATCTACCCTCCCCGTCCTTCACACCCTGGTGGATACCTTTGTTATTTGTGAGAGCATATTTTGTGTGAGTGGAGTTTTCTTTTTACCCTTGTCTTTGTTTCCCTGTTTGTCGGGTTGGTGTACTGTTGTACACTGTAGCGCCTCTCTTCCCCGGGTGGGGGAGGGGGACAGACACAGGGCAGCAGTCAGGAGACAGGGTGAGGGCGGAGGCCCCGGCATCCTCGCCATCTGACGTATCCCGGGGAACAGGGCGAGTTAGGGCGCCCCCCAGAGCTAGGGCCAGGAAAGGTGCCCCTGGTTCCAGTTTACTCGCCAGTCCAATCGTGACATTATTTCAGACCCGAAAGCATTTTCTGATCCGTAATGGATCCAATCACAGCGCTGACAGGGCAGTTGCAGCAGCTCAGTCTGGAGGTGGCGGATTTACGCACGGTGGTTTCACAGCACTCTGTTACGTCTGGTGTAGGGATCTCACTTTCCAAACAAACCATTGTGGAGCCCAAGGTCGCGCTGCCAGACAGGTTCTCCGGAGGGTGGGACAGGTTTGTTGTGTTCTGGGAGGCCTGCAAACTTTATTTCCGGCTGCGTCCGGTATCCTCTGGTACGGAGGAGCAACGGGTGGCGATTGTTATCTCGCTCCTACAGGGGGACCCGCAAGCATGGGCATTCTCTCTTCCATCTGACTCACAGTCACTTCAGTCAGTAGAGGGCTTCTTCCAGGCTTTGGGCTTAGTGTATGATGACCCTGATCGTGTCTCCTTGGCTGAGTCGTCTCTGCGCCAACTTCAGCAAGGAAACCGTCAGGCAGAGGAATACTGCTTTCCTGGGGGAGGCGATAAGTGCAAACCGGTACCTATACTACAAAAAGGGGTAGTAATGGCGTCCATATGCTCCAATCTGGAAAGAGAGGTTGCGGACGCTCAGGGGGACGCCCCTGCTACCTCTCCTCTTGGTAAACTATTTGTACCAGTCAATCTCCGTCTTAGAATCCTCAGTGTACATCATGATACGGTGCTGGCTGGACATCCAGGGATTAAGGCTACCGCGGATCTACTTACTCGGCGTTTTTGGTGGCCAGGTGCTTTTAAGAATGTTCAGGAGTATGTCGCCACCTGCAATGTCTGTGCGCGTTCTAAGACTTCACATACTCGTCCATCAGGGGCCCTCCTACCTTTGGAGATTCCCAGCAGACCTTGGACCCATTTGTCAATTGATTTTATTACGGATCTACCTGTGTCTGCAGGGAACACTGTAATCCTGGTGGTGGTGGACAGGTTCAGTAAAATGTCTCATTTTATTGCTTTGCCAGCTTTGCCTAATGCCAAGACTCTGGCACAAATCTTCGTCAGGGAAATAATAAGACTGCATGGGGTTCCTACGGATATTGTTTCTGATCGGGGGGTGCAGTTTATCTCCAAATTTTGGAGGGCGTTTTGTACCTGTTTGGGGATCCATTTGTCTTTTTCTTCTGCATTTCACCCACAGTCTAACGGGCAGACTGAACGGGTTAATCAGAATTTGGAGATATATCTTAGATGTTTTGTATCTGAGAATCAGGAGGACTGGGTGACCTACTTACCGTTGGCCGAATTTGCAGTTAATAATCGCTGTCAGGAATCAACTGGTAAGTCCCCATTTTTTGGGGCATATGGATTTCATCTGCAGTTTAGTTCGTTCAATGGTGATCGCCTTTCTGGTTTACCGGAGGAGGAACGTTTCTCTTCTTCTATTTCTACGATTTGGCAGGGGGTGATTAATTTGCAAAAGATGGGCTCCAAATATGAGTGTGGCTGATCGGAGACGTTTGGTGGGTCCGGACCTGAGTGTTGGTGACTTGGTGTGTCCGTCCTCAAGGAACATTAAGCTAAAGGTTCCATCTTGGAAATTGGGTCCCAGGTTTATTGGTCCCTAAAAGATCCTAGCCGTCATCAATCCGGTAGCATTCCGCCTTGCTCTGCCACCTACTTTTAAAATCCACAATGTGTTTCACCGTTCTCTTCTCAAGAAGTACGTGGCATCTGCAGGATCTTCACCTCTGCCACCTTCTCCTGTCATTGTCGATGGTAATCTGGAGTTCCAGATAGCCAAGGACTTAGATTCTCGTCTGGTTCGTCGGTCACTTCAATACATGGTACATTGGAAGGGGTACAGTCCTGAGGAGAGGATGTGGGTTCCAGCTTCCGACGTTCATGCGAGCAATACCAGAGGACCACGGTGTCTGACGGCTTCTGCTTCATCGCTGAGAAGAAGCACTTCTCCTGTGTATTAAAGGTGTTTTGTTTTCTTTCAGCAGGACAGGGGTTAATAGGCCATGTGGAAATTCCTGCTTTCAGCTGTGCTCAGTTAGCCACTCCTTTCTCCTATAAAAGCTAGGCCTTCTGGTCAGATCCTTGTCTGAGATAGCACTTGCTTGATAGACCTGGAGTAGTGAGGAGCTGGTGTTTGGAGAGCTGGAGGAATTTATTGTGCGACAGTTGTATGGTTTGTACGCTTGGAATATTCCTCATCCTTACCTGCTTTATTTACCCTCCCCGTCCTTCACACCCTGGTGGATACCTTTGTTATTTGTGAGAGCATATTTTGTGTGAGCGGAGTTTTCTTTTTACCCTTGTCTTTGTTTCCCTGCTTGTCGGGTTGGTGTACTGTTGGACACTGTAGCGCCTCTCTTCCCCGGGTGGGACAGATGCAGGGCAGCAGTCAGGAGACAGGCAGAGGCCCCGGCATCCTCGCCATCTGAGGTATCCCGGGGAACAGGGCGACTTAGGGCCCCCCTAGAGCTAGGGCCAGGAAAGGTGGCCCTGGTCCCAGTTTACTCGCCAGTCCAATCGTGACAGCTGGGCAGTGTACATCTTGAGGCAGGCAAGGTAGTCAGTGATAACGGAAGGAATTTTATGGCTGCCATAGCCCTTTCAGAACTGAAACACATACCTTGCCTGGCTCACACCTTGAACCTGGTGGTGCAGTGCTTCCTCAAAAATTACCCTGATTTACCAGCCCTGCTCCTGAAGGTGCAGAGACTTTGCTTGCACATCCGCCAGTCGCCCGTACACTCCAGCCGTATGCTGAACCATCAGCGATCGCTGAATCTTCCCCAGCACCGCCTAATAATCGACGTTGCAACAAGGTGGAACTCCACACTGCACATTCTTCAGAGGCTGTGCGAACAGAGGCGTGCTGTAATGTATTTGTGGGAGGATACACATACACGGGCAGGCAGTTGGATGGCAGACATAGAGTTGTCTGGTGTGCAGTGGTCGAAGCTCCAAGACCTCTGTCAAGTCCTTCAGTGTTTTGAGGAATGCACACGGCTGGTCAGTGCAGACGACGCCATCATAAGCATGAGCAACCCACTAATCAGTCTGCTGATGCAAAGTTTGACGCACATCAAGGAGCAGGCGTCTGCGGCTGAGGAGGAGGGAAGCCTTGATGACAGTCAGCCATTGTCTGCTTAGGGAAGTCTCCGGGACGAGGTGGCGGATGAAGAGGAGGAGGAGGAGGAGGATGATGGGGATGAATATTTATGGGAGGAGAATGCTTCTCAGGGGGCAATAGAAACTGGTGGCATTGCAAGGTGAGGTACAGGGTTTTTTGCGGGCCACAAGTGATGTTGATTTGCAAGAAAGTGCTCCTCAACCCAGCACAAGCAGTGAATTGACACCTGGAACTTGGGCCCACATGGCAGAGTATCCCAGCACACAGCGGCGGTGATGGTTCTCACACGAGCTGTAGGGGGCAACAGGGCAGAGGTGTTAGAGGTGCACAAAGCCGAAGTGGCGTTGGACAGAGGGGATTTATGACCAGGTTGTGGAGTGATTCCGCAATGACCGCAAACACGACAGGTACTGCTGCATCGATTCAAAGTGACAGGAGACAGCATTTATCCAGTATGGTTATCAACTATTTTTCCGCCATTAACGATGTTCTCCCTCACAGGTCATTCCCCTTTGATTACTGGGCATCTAAACTAGACACCTGGCCCGAATTGGCAGAATATGCATTACAGGAGCTCGCTTGCCCTGCTTCTAGTGTGCTATCAGAAATAGTCTTCAGTAGGGTTGAGCGAAACGGGTCGAACATTTTCAAAAGTCGCCGACTTTTGGCTAAGTCGGGGTTTCATGAAACCCGATCCGACCCCTGTGCGGGGTCGGCCATGCGGTACGCGACTTTCGCGCCAAAGTCGCGTTTCAATGACGCGAAAAGCGCCATTTCTCAGCCAATGAAGGTAAACGCAGAGTGTGGGCAGCGTGATGACATAGGTCCTGGTCCCCACCATCTTAGAGAAGGGCATTGCAGTGATTGGCTTGCTGTCTGCGACGTCACAGGGGCTATAAAGAGGCGTTCCCGCCGACCGCCATCTTACTGCTGCTGATCTGAGCTTAGGGAGAGGTTGCTGCCGCTTTGTCAGAAGCAGGGATAGCGTTAGGCAGGGTCCATTAACCACAAAACCGCTTGTGCTGCAGCGATTTGCACTGTCCAACACCACCCTCGGTGTGCAGGGACAGTGGAAGTTTTTTTTGTTTTTTTTTTCCCCTCAGCGCTGTAGCTCATTGGGCTGCCCTAGAAGGCTCCCTGATAGCTGCATTGCTGTGTGTACGCCGCTGTGCAAACCAACTGCTTTTTTCAAAGCACAAATCCTCTTGTTCCTTCCTTTCTGCACAGCTATCTTTTTTGTTTGTCCACACTTTTTATTTCATTTGTGCATCAGTCCACTCCTTATTGCTGCCTGCCATACCTGGCTGAGATTACTGCAGGCAGGGAGATAGTAGCTGCCTGCCATACCTGGCTGAGATTACTGCAGGCAGGGAGATAGTAATTGTAGGACATTCCCTGGTTTTTTTTTTTTTTTTTTTTTGGTGGGAGATTAAGATTGGCAATTTGGCATTTCTGCTAGAGTGCCATCCCTGTGTGTGCCATCTCTCTCACATAGTGGGCCATAGAAAGCCTTTTCATTTTTCTGTATTTTTTTTTGTGGGGTGTATAAATTCTCCCTGATAAAAATACAGTGGGAGATTAATATTGGCCTTTGGGCTTGTGTGCCAGTCCTGAGTGTGCCATCTCTCTCACAAATAGTGGGCCATAGAAAGCCTATTTTATTTTTTTTGGGGTTTTATAAATTCTCCCTGAAAAAAAGGGAGATTAATATTGGCCTCTGGGCTTGTGTGCCAGTCCTGAGCGTGCCATCTGTGCCAGCCCTAGGCGTGCCATCTCTCTCACAAATAGTGGGCCATAGAAAGCCTATTTATTTTTTTTTTTGGTTTTATAAATTCTCCCTGAAAAAAAGGGAGATTAATATTGGCCTCTGGGCTTGTGTGCCAGTCCTGAGCGTGCCATCTGTGCCAGCCCTGAGCGTGCCATCTCTCTCACAAATAGTGGGCCATAGAAAGCCTATTTAATTTTTTTTTTTGTTTTATAAATTTTCCCTGAAAAAAGGGAGATTAATATTGGCCTCTGGGCTTGTGTGCCAGTTGTGAGCGTGCCATCTGTGCCAGTCCTGAGCGTGCCATCTCTCTCACAAATAGTGGGCCATAGAAAGCCTATTTAAATATTTTTTTGGTTTTATAAATTCTCCCAGAAAAAAAGGGAGATTAATATTGGCCTCTGGGCTTGTGTGCCAGTCCTGAGCGTGCCATCTGTGCCAGCCCTGAGCGTGCCATCTCTCTCACAAATAGTGGGCCATAGAAAGCCTATTTAATTTTTTTTTTTGTTTTATCAATTTTCCCTGAAAAAAGGGAGATTAATATTGGCCTCTGGGCTTGTGTGCCAGTTGTGAGCGTGCCATCTGTGCCAGTCCTGAGCGTGCCATCTCTCTCACAAATAGTGGGCCATAGAAAGCCTATTTAAATATTTTTTTGGTTTTATAAATTCTCCCAGAAAAAAAGGGAGATTAATATTGGCCTCTGGGCTTGTGTGCCAGTCCTGAGCGTGCCATCTGTGCCAGTCCTGAGCGTCCCATCTCTCTCACAAATAGTGGGCCATAGAAAGCCTATTTTATTTTTTTTTTGGGTTTTAGAAATTCTCCCTGAAAAAAGGGAGATTAATATTGGCCTCTGGGCTTGTGTGCCAGTTGTGAGCGTGCCATCTGTGCCAGTCCTGAGCGTGCCATCTCTCTCACAAATAGTGGGCCATAGAAAGCCTATTTAAATATTTTTTTGGTTTTATAAATTCTCCCAGAAAAAAAGGGAGATTAATATTGGCCTCTGGGCTTCTGTGCCAGTCCTGAGCGTGCCATCTGTGCCAGTCCTGAGCGTCCCATCTCTCTCACAAATAGTGGGCCATAGAAAGCCTATTTTATTTTTTTTTTGGGTTTTAGAAATTCTCCCTGAAAAAAGGGAGATTAATATTGGCCTCTGGGCTTGTGTGCCAGTTGTGAGCGTGCCATCTGTGCCAGTCCTGAGCGTGCCATCTCTCTCACAAATAGTGGGCCATAGAAAGCCTATTTAAATATTTTTTTGGTTTTATAAATTCTCCCAGAAAAAAAGGGAGATTAATATTGGCCTCTGGGCTTCTGTGCCAGTCCTGAGCGTGCCATCTGTGCCAGTCCTGAGCGTCCCATCTCTCTCACAAATAGTGGGCCATAGAAAGCCTATTTTATTTTTTTTTTGGGTTTTAGAAATTCTCCCTGAAAAAAGGGAGATTAATATTGGCCTCTGGGCTTGTGTGCCAGTTGTGAGCGTGCCATCTGTGCCAGTCCTGAGCGTGCCATCTCTCTCACAAATAGTGGGCCATAGAAAGCCTATTTAAATATTTTTTTGGTTTTATAAATTCTCCCAGAAAAAAAGGGAGATTAATATTGGCCTCTGGGCTTCTGTGCCAGTCCTGAGCGTGCCATCTGTGCCAGTCCTGAGCGTCCCATCTCTCTCACAAATAGTGGGCCATAGAAAGCCTATTTTATTTTTTTTTTGGGTTTTAGAAATTCTCCCTGAAAAAAGGGAGATTAATATTGGCCTCTGGGCTTGTGTGCCAGTTGTGAGCGTGCCATCTGTGCCAGTCCTGAGCGTGCCATCTCTCTCACAAATAGTGGGCCATAGAAAGCCTATTTAAATATTTTTTTGGTTTTATAAATTCTCCCAGAAAAAAAGGGAGATTAATATTGGCCTCTGGGCTTCTGTGCCAGTCCTGAGCGTGCCATCTGTGCCAGTCCTGAGCGTCCCATCTCTCTCACAAATAGTGGGCCATAGAAAGCCTATTTTATTTTTTTTTTGGGTTTTAGAAATTCTCCCTGAAAAAAGGGAGATTAATATTGGCCTCTGGGCTTCTGTGCCAGTCCTGAGCGTGCCATCTGTGCCAGTCCTGAGCGTCCCATCTCTCTCACAAATAGTGGGCCATAGAAAGCCTATTTTATTTTTTTTGGGGGTTTTATAAATTCTCCCTGAAAAAAAGGGAGATTAATATTGGCCTCTGGGCTTGTGTGCCAGTCCTGAGCGTGCCATCTGTGCCAGCCCTGAGCGTGCCATCTCTCTCACAAATAGTGGGCCATAGAAAGCCTATTTAATTTTTTTTGTTGTTTTATAAATTTTCCCTGAAAAAAGGGAGATTAATATTGGCCTCTGGGCTTGTGTGCCAGTTGTGAGCGTGCCATCTGTGCCAGTCCTGAGCGTGCCATCTCTCTCACAAATAGTGGGCCATAGAAAGCCTATTTAAATATTTTTTTGGTTTTATAAATTCTCCCAGAAAAAAAGGGAGATTAATATTGGCCTCTGGGCTTCTGTGCCAGTCCTGAGCGTGCCATCTGTGCCAGTCCTGAGCGTCCCATCTCTCTCACAAATAGTGGGCCATAGAAAGCCTATTTTATTTTTTTTTTGGGTTTTAGAAATTCTCCCTGGAAAAAAAAAGGGAGATTAATATTGCCCTTTGGGCTTGTGTGCCAGTACTAAGCGTTCCATCTCTCTCTCTCTCTCAGTCAGTGGGCCATAGAACGCCTATTTTTGGTTTTATTTGTTTTCTAAATTCTCCCTGAAAAAATCATTTTATTTTATTTGGTTTCTAAATTCTTCCTGATAAAATCATATTTTTTTTATTATTTTTATTTCTAAAGTCTCCCTGAAAAAAAAAAAAAAAAAACAACCAAAAAAACAGTGGGAGATTAATATTGGCCTTTCTGCTTGTGTGCCAGTCTTGACTCCTGGGTGTGCCATCTCTCTCTCTCTCTCTCTCTCTCTCTCTCTCTCTCTCCAATTGTGGTCCATAGAAAGCCTATATTTTTTTTCCTTGATTTGGGTTCTAAAATCTACCAGAGAAAATAACTACATCAATCATTGGTAGAAAAATATTGGCCTCTGGGTTTGTGTGCCACTCCTGACTCCTGTGTGCGTCATCTCTCAGTCAGTGGGCCATAGAACGCCTATTTTTGGTTTTATTTGTTTTCTAAATTCTCCCTGAAAAAATCATTTTATTTTATTTGGTTTCTAAATTCTTCCTGATAAAATCATATTTTTTTTATTATTTTTTTTTCTAAAGTCTCCCTGAAAAAAAAAAAAAAAAACAGTGGGAGATTAATATTGGCCTTTCTGCTTGTGTGCCAGTCTTGACTCCTGGGTGCGTCATCTCTCAGTCAGTGGGCCATAGAACGCCTATTTTTGGTTTTATTTGTTTTATAAATTCTCCCTGAAAAAATCATTTTATTTTATTTGGTTTCTAAATTCTTCCTGATAAAATCATATTTTTTTTATTATTTTCTTTTCTAAAGTCTCCCTGAAAAAAAAAAAAAAAAAACAACCAAAAAAAACAGTGGGAGATTAATATTGGCCTTTCTGCTTGTGTGCCAGTCTTGACTCCTGGGTGTGCCATCTCTCTCTCTCTCTCTCTCTCTCTCTCTCTCTCTCTCTCCAATTGTGGTCCATAGAAAGCCTATATTTTTTTTCCTTGATTTGGGTTCTAAAATCTACCAGAGAAAATAACTACATCAATCATTGGTAGAAAAATATTGGCCTCTGGGTTTGTGTGCCACTCCTGACTCCTGTGTGCGTCATCTCTCAGTCAGTGGGCCATAGAACGCCTATTTTTGTTTTTATTTGTTTTATAAATTCTCCCTGAAAAAATCATTTTATTTTATTTGGTTTCTAAATTCTTCCTGATAAAATCATATTTTTTTTATTATTTTTTTTTCTAAAGTCTCCCTGAAAAAAAAAAAAAAAACAGTGGGAGATTAATATTGGCCTTTCTGCTTGTGTGCCAGTCTTGACTCCTGGGTGTGCCATCTCTCTCTCTCTCTCTCTCTCCAATTGTGGTCCATAGAAAGCCTACATTTTTTTTCCTTGATTTGGGTTCCAAAATCTACCAGAGAAAATAACTCCATCAATCATTGGTAGAAAAATATTGGCCTCTGGGCTTGTGTGCCACTCCTGATTCCTGTGTGCGTCATCTCTCACTCAGTGGCCCATAGAAAGCATATAGTTTGTTACATTTGTTTTCTAAATTCTCCCTGCAAAAATCTATTTTTTTTTTTTTAGGGGGTTTCTAAAGTGTTCCTGAAAAAAATAAAAATAAAAAAAAAATAATAGTGTGACATTAATATTAACATTTGTGCTTCAGTGACAGTCCTGCGTGTGGGGCATCTCTCTAATTTGCAGCCACCAAAAAAAGAGTGTGTAACATTGGGCCTGATTTTCGCTGTGGTCTCACCAACCTGTAAAGGGGTAGCTAAATCATACTGAAGTTATAGCTCACCGTGTAAGTTGTGTGACTGCAACAAATAACGTTAGTTTGGTTACGTTTTTAAAACAATGAGGAAGTCTAGTGGAAGAGGTCGTGGCCGGGGGCGTTCATTGTCAGCTGGTAATGAGGGTAGTGGTAGTGGTGGAGCATCAGGTGGTCGTGGGGGAAAAAATATTGCACCTAAGTCTGGAGCTGTGGAGCCAGGTTCGTCGTCCGGCTACACAAGGCCTCGAACGCTCCCTTTTCTGGGATTAGGAAAACCGCTTTTAAAGCCGGAGCAGCAAGAGCAAGTTTTGGCTTATCTTGCTGACTCAGCCTCTAGCTCTTTTGCCTCATCTCGTGAAACTGGTAAAAGTAAAAGCAGCGCGTCGTTAGTGGATGTTCACGGTCAGGAACAAGTCACTTCCTTGTCCTCTTCAGCAAAAACAACAACAGAGAAGAATGCAGCAGGCGACACAACGGGTTACTCCATGGAGCTCTTTACACATACCGTCCCTGGCTTAGAAAGTGAAGCAGTTAACAGTCCATGCCCATTACAAATTGAATCTGACATGGAGTGCACTGACGCACAGCCACAGCCAGACTACTATGCTGGTCCTTTGACTCAGACCACAACATTGCCCTCGCAGGGTGCTGATCAAGAATCAGACCCTGATGAGACTATGTTGCCCCATCACGAACGCTATACCACCGAACGACACGGTGACACAGACGAAGTTGCGCAGGAGGTACAAGAAGAGTTATTAGATTCTGCCTAGCCCACGGTCTAGTAAACAGTTGTCTGTAGCCGTTCGCACCCCCTCCTCCTCCTCCTCCTCGTCCTCCTGCAGAAGCAAGAGCTCGTCCACAGACCGCAGTCGCACAAACACTCCATCCGCACCTGCCACTGTTGCACACCAGGTCTCCCATTATGGGGCAGCTACTGGCATACGTCAGCAGGCTGTATTGGCTATGAAGTGTTTGGGCGACAATAGACACACCGCGGAAGTTCTGTCCGAGTTCTTGCAGCAAGAAACGCAGTCGTGGCTGGGCACTGTAGATCTTGAGGCAGGCAAGGTAGTGAGTGATAACGGAAGGAATTTCATGGCTGCCATCTCCCTTTCCCAACTGAAACACATTCCTTGCCTGGCTCACACCTTAAACCTGGTGGTGCAGTGCTTCCTGAAAAGTTATCCGGGGTTATCCGACCTGCTCCTCAAAGTGCGTGGACTTTGCGCACATATCCGCCGTTCGCCTGTACACTCCAGCCGTATGCAGACCTATCAGCGTTCTTTGAACCTTCCCCAGCATCGCCTAATCATAGACGTTGCAACAAGGTGGAACTCAACACTGCACATGCTTCAGAGACTGTGCGAACAGAGGCGGGCTGTTATGTTTTTGTGGGAGGATACACATACACGGGCAGGCAGTAGGATGGCAGACATGGAGTTGTCAGGTGTGCAGTGGTCGAAGATTCAAGACATGTGTCAAGTCCTTCAGTGTTTTGAGGAATGCACACGGCTGGTTAGTGCAGACAACGCCATAATAAGCATGAGCATCCCCCTAATGCGTCTGCTGATGCAAAGTTTGACGCACATAAAGGATCAGGCGTCTGCACCAGAGGAAGAGGAAAGCCTTGATGACAGTCAGCGATTGTCTGGTCAGGGCAGTGTACATGACGAGGTACCGGGCGAAGAGGAGGTGGAGGATGAGGAGGATGATGGGGATGAGTATATTTTTAATGAGGAAGCTTTCCCGGGGGCACGGGAAATTGGTGGCGTGGCAAGGCCGGGTTCTGGTTTTTTGAGGGACACAAGTGACGTAGATTTGCCTGCAACTGCCCCTCAACCAAGCACAACCGCAGATTTGACAACGGGAACTTTGGCCCACATGGCGGATTATGCCTTGCGTATCCTCAAAAGGGACACACGCATTACAAAAATGATGAACGATGACGATTACTGGTTGGCCTGCCTCCTTGATCCTCGCTATAAAGGCAAATTGCAAAATATTATGCCACATGAGAACTTGGAACTAATATTAGCAACAAAACAATCAACTCTTGTTGACCGTTTGCTTCTGGCATTCCCTGCACACAGCGCCCGTGATCGTTCTCACACGAGCTCCAGGGGCCAGCAGACCAGAGGTGTTAGAGGGGCAGAAATCAGAAGTGGCGTTGGACAGAGGGGTTTTCTGACCAGGTTGTGGAGTGATTTTTCTATGACCGCAGACAGGACAGGTACTGCAGCATCAATTCAAAGTGACAGGAGACAACATTTGTCCAGTATGGTTACAAACTATTTTTCATCCCTTATCGACGTTCTCCCTCAACCGTCATTCCCATTTGATTACTGGGCATCCAAATTAGACACCTGGCCAGAATTGGCAGAATATGCATTGCAGGAGCTTGCTTGCCCGGCAGCTAGTGTCCTATCAGAAAGAGTATTCAGTGCTGCAGGTTCAATACTAACAGAAAAAAGGACTCGTCTGGCTACCCAAAATGTAGATGATCTAACCTTCATTAAAATGAACCACAACTGGATTTCAAAATCTTTTGCCCCACCCTGCCCGGCTGACACCTAGCTTTCCTATGAAAAGGTCTTGCCTGTGGACTATTCTGAATGACTTTTCCAATCTCGTAATTTTCTTCACCTGATTGTCCAGCATACGACATGTTTCCACCTCACGAAATGGCCAAACTCCCCACACGGGGCCGTGCTATCGCCACTTTGCGCTTGGACCCTTGAGAGTGCTGTTTGTCTGAAGAGGTGGGTGTGGCCGCTTTTGGTCGACGGCACTGCCACTGGGTCCCTCATAGTACAATAAAGTGTCTCTGGCGGTGGTGGTGCGCACCCAACGTCAGACACACCGTTGTAATATGAGGGGCCCTGTGCCTGTACCGCCGGCCACAAGACAGTTCCCCCCCCCAGCTCAAACAGTGCTCTACCACTAGCAAAATTATCTCTCACAGCTTCACCAATGTGTAGTCTAGCCGCTGACATCCTTCAATGCCTGGCACTGACAATACCATTGTTTTGACATTTTTGTTATGTTAGGCCTTCGAAGCCTGTCTGCGGTCCCTTCTTTCTACAACTACTACACTGACCAGGCCACTGCTGGCCGTGTTACCCTGGAACCAATTTAAAAGTGCCTACAGTCAGCCCAATTTTGTTATGTTAGGCCTTCGAAGACTGTCTGCCGTCACTCCTTCCACTAGACTTCCACTGACCATACACTGCTGCCCATGTACCCCTGGAACCAATTTAAAGTGCCTACAGCCAGCCCAATTTTGTTATGTTAGGCCTTCGAAGCCTGTCTGCGGTCACTCCTTCCACTAGACTTCCACTGACCAGACCACTGCTGCCCGTGTACCCCTGGAACCAATTTAAAAGTGCCTACAGCCAGCCCAAGTTTGTTATGTTAGGCCTTGGAAGCCTGTCTGCGGTCACTCCTTCCACTAGACTTCCACTGACCAGACCACTGCTGCCCGTGTACCCCTGGAACCAATTTAAAAGTGCCTACAGCCAGCCCAAGTTTGTTATGTTAGGCCTTCTAAGCCTGTCTGCGGTCCATTCTTTCAACTACTACTACACTGACCAGGTCACTGCTGCCCGTGTACCCCTGGAACCAATTTAAAATTGCCTACAGCCATGTGTTATTATTTTAGGCATTCGATGCCTGTCTGCGGTCCATTTTTTCAACTACTACTACACTGACCAGGTCACTGCTGCCCGTGTACCCCTGGAACCAATTTAAAATTGCCTACAGCCATGTGTTATTATTTTAGGCCTTCGATGCCTGTCTGCGGTCACTCCTTCCACTAGGCCTCCACTGACCACACCACTGCTGTCCGTGTACCCCTGGAACCAATTTAAAATTGCCTACAGCCAGCCCAATTTTTTTATTTTAGGCCTTCGATGCCTGTCTGCGGTCCATTCTTTCAACTACTACTACACTGACCAGGTCACTGCTGCCCGTGTACCCCTGGAACCAATTTAAAATTGCCTACAGCCATGTGTTATTATTTTAGGCATTCGATGCCTGTCTGCGGTCCATTTTTTCAACTACTACTACACTGACCAGGTCACTGCTGCCCGTGTACCCCTGGAACCAATTTAAAATTGCCTACAGCCATGTGTTATTATTTTAGGCCTTCGATGCCTGTCTGCGGTCACTCCTTCCACTAGGCCTCCACTGACCACACCACTGCTGTCCGTGTACCCCTGGAACCAATTTAAAATTGCCTACAGCCAGCCCAATTTTTTTATTTTAGGCCTTCGATGCCTGTCTGCGGTCCATTCTTTCAACTACTACTACACTGACCAGGTCACTGCTGCCCGTGTACCCCTGGAACCAATTTAAAATTGCCTACAGCCATGTGTTATTATTTTAGGCATTCGATGCCTGTCTGCGGTCCATTTTTTCAACTACTACTACACTGACCAGGTCACTGCTGCCCGTGTACCCCGGGAACCAATTTAAAATTGCCTACAGCCATGTGTTATTATTTTAGGCCTTCGATGCCTGTCTGCGGTCACTCCTTCCACTAGGCCTCCACTGACCACACCACTGCTGTCCGTGTACCCCTGGAACCAATTTAAAATTGCCTACAGCCAGCCCAATTTTTTTATTTTAGGCCTTCGATGCCTGTCTGCGGTCCATTCTTTCAACTACTACTACACTGACCAGGTCACTGCTGCCCGTGTACCCCTGGAACCAATTTAAAATTGCCTACAGCCATGTGTTATTATTTTAGGCATTCGATGCCTGTCTGCGGTCCATTTTTTCAACTACTACTACACTGACCAGGTCACTGCTGCCCGTGTACCCCTGGAACCAATTTAAAATTGCCTACAGCCATGTGTTATTATTTTAGGCCTTCGATGCCTGTCTGCGGTCACTCCTTCCACTAGGCCTCCACTGACCACACCACTGCTGTCCGTGTACCCCTGGAACCAATTTAAAATTGCCTACAGCCAGCCCAATTTTTTTATTTTAGGCCTTCGATGCCTGTCTGCGGTCCATTCTTTCAACTACTACTACACTGACCAGGTCACTGCTGTCCGTGTACCCCTGGAACCAATTTAAAATTGCCTACAGCCATGTGTTATTATTTTAGGCCTTCGATGCCTGTCTGCGGTCACTCCTTCCACTAGGCCTCCACTGACCACACCACTGCTGTCCGTGTACCCCTGGAACCAATTTAAAATTGCCTACAGCCAGCCCAATTTTTTTATTTTAGGCCTTCGATGCCTGTCTGCGGTCCATTCTTTCAACTACTACTACACTGACCAGGTCACTGCTGCCCGTGTACCCCTGGAACCAATTTAAAATTGCCTACAGCCATGTGTTATTATTTTAGGCCTTCGATGCCTGTCTGCGGTCACTCCTTCCACTAGGCCTCCACTGACCACACCACTGCTGTCCGTGTACCCCTGGAACCAATTTAAAATTGCCTACAGCCATGTGTTATTATTTTAGGCATTCGATGCCTGTCTGCGGTCCATTTTTTCAACTACTACTACACTGACCAGGTCACTGCTGCCCGTGTACCCCTGGAACCAATTTAAAATTGCCTACAGCCATGTGTTATTATTTTAGGCATTCGATGCCTGTCTGCGGTCCATTTTTTCAACTACTACTACACTGACCAGGTCACTGCTGCCCGTGTACCCCTGGAACCAATTTAAAATTGCCTACAGCCATGTGTTATTATTTTAGGCCTTCGATGCCTGTCTGCGGTCACTCCTTCCACTAGGCCTCCACTGACCACACCACTGCTGTCCGTGTACCCCTGGAACCAATTTAAAATTGCCTACAGCCAGCCCAATTTTTTTATTTTAGGCCTTCGATGCCTGTCTGCGGTCCATTCTTTCAACTACTACTACACTGACCAGGTCACTGCTGCCCGTGTACCCCTGGAACCAATTTAAAATTGCCTACAGCCATGTGTTATTATTTTAGGCATTCGATGCCTGTCTGCGGTCCATTTTTTCAACTACTACTACACTGACCAGGTCACTGCTGCCCGTGTACCCCGGGAACCAATTTAAAATTGCCTACAGCCATGTGTTATTATTTTAGGCCTTCGATGCCTGTCTGCGGTCACTCCTTCCACTAGGCCTCCACTGACCACACCACTGCTGTCCGTGTACCCCTGGAACCAATTTAAAATTGCCTACAGCCAGCCCAATTTTTTTATTTTAGGCCTTCGATGCCTGTCTGCGGTCCATTCTTTCAACTACTACTACACTGACCAGGTCACTGCTGCCCGTGTACCCCTGGAACCAATTTAAAATTGCCTACAGCCATGTGTTATTATTTTAGGCATTCGATGCCTGTCTGCGGTCCATTTTTTCAACTACTACTACACTGACCAGGTCACTGCTGCCCGTGTACCCCTGGAACCAATTTAAAATTGCCTACAGCCATGTGTTATTATTTTAGGCCTTCGATGCCTGTCTGCGGTCACTCCTTCCACTAGGCCTCCACTGACCACACCACTGCTGTCCGTGTACCCCTGGAACCAATTTAAAATTGCCTACAGCCAGCCCAATTTTTTTATTTTAGGCCTTCGATGCCTGTCTGCGGTCCATTCTTTCAACTACTACTACACTGACCAGGTCACTGCTGTCCGTGTACCCCTGGAACCAATTTAAAATTGCCTACAGCCATGTGTTATTATTTTAGGCCTTCGATGCCTGTCTGCGGTCACTCCTTCCACTAGGCCTCCACTGACCACACCACTGCTGTCCGTGTACCCCTGGAACCAATTTAAAATTGCCTACAGCCAGCCCAATTTTTTTATTTTAGGCCTTCGATGCCTGTCTGCGGTCCATTCTTTCAACTACTACTACACTGACCAGGTCACTGCTGCCCGTGTACCCCTGGAACCAATTTAAAATTGCCTACAGCCATGTGTTATTATTTTAGGCCTTCGATGCCTGTCTGCGGTCACTCCTTCCACTAGGCCTCCACTGACCACACCACTGCTGTCCGTGTACCCCTGGAACCAATTTAAAATTGCCTACAGCCATGTGTTATTATTTTAGGCATTCGATGCCTGTCTGCGGTCCATTTTTTCAACTACTACTACACTGACCAGGTCACTGCTGCCCGTGTACCCCTGGAACCAATTTAAAATTGCCTACAGCCATGTGTTATTATTTTAGGCATTCGATGCCTGTCTGCGGTCCATTTTTTCAACTACTACTACACTGACCAGGTCACTGCTGCCCGTGTACCCCTGGAACCAATTTAAAATTGCCTACAGCCATGTGTTATTATTTTAGGCCTTCGATGCCTGTCTGCGGTCACTCCTTCCACTAGGCCTCCACTGACCACACCACTGCTGTCCGTGTACCCCTGGAACCAATTTAAAATTGCCTACAGCCAGCCCAATTTTTTTATTTTAGGCCTTCGATGCCTGTCTGCGGTCCATTCTTTCAACTACTACTACACTGACCAGGTCACTGCTGCCCGTGTACCCCTGGAACCAATTTAAAATTGCCTACAGCCATGTGTTATTATTTTAGGCCTTCGATGCCTGTCTGCGGTCACTCCTTCCACTAGGCCTCCACTGACCACACCACTGCTGTCCGTGTACCCCTGGAACCAATTTAAAATTGCCTACAGCCATGTGTTATTATTTTAGGCCTTCGATGCCTGTCTGCGGTCCATTCTTTCAACTACTACTACACTGACCAGGGCACTGCTGGCCGTGTACCCCTGGAACCAACATCAGAAAATATAAAAATAAGTATTTTGCTTATAAAAAAGAAAATACTGGTGAGATATCAAATGCAGACATTTTAACATTAAAAACAAACACACAACTAAAATCTGGTACAGTACTAAAAATGGCCACCAGCTACAATTACTTTCTCCTGCAAGTAGTTAACTGAAAGTTTTTTTAAATTGAAAACACACATATGGCATCCACCGAGTGTTGTCCTGTCGCGTCTTCTTTATATTATTGCCGAGAAGATGCAAAATAATGAAAATAATAAAATCATTAATTACCAAAATAATAGAGAAAGTCAACACCACATTGCAAATAAACATTCATTCCAAATAAAGAAGCAGGGCGCGTCCGAGGGTGAGTATATACCTAATAAGAATATAATCACCCTCGGACGCGCAATGCTTATTTCCAACAGCCTTCCTTCCTAAGAATCAGCCCTTCCGTCGTGTAGAGAGACGTTGTGTTACACTCCAAGGTGTTCCCCAGGTTGCCTTTCCTGAGCTTCGATCTTCCGGCTCTCGTTTAGTAGTTCTTGGAAACTACTCTGCATTAGGCCTTCAAATTGGGTATGGGGTGTAGAGAGATGGTGTGTTCCACTCCAAGGTGTTCCCCAGGTTGCCTTTCCTGAGCTTCGATCTTCCGGCTCTCGTTTAGTAGTTGTTGGAAACTACGCTGCATTAGGCCTTCAAATTGGGTATGGGGTGTAGCGAGAGGGTGTGTTACACTCCAAGGTGTTCCCCAGGTTGCCTTTCCTGAGCTTCGATATTCCGGCTCTCGTTTAGTAGTTGTCGGAAACTACGCTGCATTAGGCCTACAAATTGGGTATGGGGTGTAGAGAGAGGGTGTGTTACACTCCAAGGTGTTCCCCAGGTTGCCTTTCCTGAGCTTCGATCTTCATGCTCTCGTTTAGTAGTTGTCGGAAACTACGCTGCATTAGGCCTACAAATTGGGTATGGGGTGTAGAGAGAGGGTTTGTTACACTCCAAGGTGTTCCCCAGGTTGCCTTTCCTGAGCTTCGATCTTCCGGCTCTCGTTTAGTAGTTGTTGGAAACTACGCTGCATTAGGCCTTCAAATTGGGTATGGGGTGTAGCGAGAGGGTGTGTTACACTCCAAGGTGTTCCCCAGGTTGCCTTTCCTGAGCTTCGATCTTCCGGCTCTCGTTTAGTAGTTCTTGGAAACTACACTGCATTAGGCCTTCAAATTGGGTATGGGGTGTAGAGAGAGGGTGTGTTACACTCCAAGGTGTTCCCCAGGTTGCCTTTCCTGAGCTTCGATATTCCGGCTCTCGTTTAGTAGTTGTCGGAAACTACGCTGCATTAGGCCTACAAATTGGGTATGGGGTGTAGAGAGAGGGTGTGTTACACTCCAAGGTGTTCCCCAGGTTGCCTTTCCTGAGCTTCGATATTCCGGCTCTCGTTTAGTAGTTGTCGGAAACTACGCTGCATTAGGCCTACAAATTGGGTATGGGGTGTAGAGAGAGGGTGTGTTACACTCCAAGGTGTTCCCCAGGTTGCCTTTCCTGAGCTTCGATCTTCATGCTCTCGTTTAGTAGTTGTCGGAAACTACGCTGCATTAGGCCTACAAATTGGGTATGGGGTGTAGAGAGAGGGTTTGTTACACTCCAAGGTGTTCCCCAGGTTGCCTTTCCTGAGCTTCGATCTTCCGGCTCTCGTTTAGTAGTTGTTGGAAACTACGCTGCATTAGGCCTTCAAATTGGGTATGGGGTGTAGCGAGAGGGTGTGTTACACTCCAAGGTGTTCCCCAGGTTGCCTTTCCTGAGCTTCGATCTTCCGGCTCTCGTTTAGTAGTTCTTGGAAACTACACTGCATTAGACCTTCAAATTGGGTATGGGGTGTAGAGAGAGGGTGTGTTACACTCTAAGGTGTTCCCCAGGTTTCCTTGCCATTGCTTCGGTCTTCCGACTCTCGTTTAGTAGTTGTAGAAAAGTACACTGCATTAGGCCATACAAAATGGGTATGGGGTGGAGAGAGATGGTGTGTTACACTCCAAGGTGTTCCCCAGGTTGCCTTTCCTGAGCTTCTATCTTCAGGCTCTCATTAAATTGTGGTTAAATGGAACAACTGCATTTGGCGTACTAGTTGGTTTGGGGCCTACTATCGGTGTCTGCCACTCCTTGCTGTTCTCCTCCACTGAACAAAGCTGTGCCGCCTGTTTACTACGGTTGCCAATTTTGAACTGCATTTCGACTACTTACTGATTTGGCCCTACTCTCTGTGTCAGCCTCTCATTCCAGTTGTCCTCCACTGCAATGCCCCCTGGTTATTCCTGTGTTACCAATTTTGAACTGCATTTAGCCCACTTTCTTCTTTGGGCCTATATCTGTGTTTCCACTTCATCGTGCCCATTGCCCAGCCAGTGATAGATGAGTCTGCTGGTACATTGACCCATAACGCAACATTCCCCGTGCACGCTACACAACAACATTGTGACCCTGCTGAAAGTCAGGTTGCTCTTCCCGCATACCATACCACCTTACACGGGGACAAAGAGGAAGGTGCAGATGAAAGTGCAGGTTCCTTCATCAGGTGGGGGGAGGAATACTAGTTGGCGACGTCACTGGCACAGGGCCTCTCATAGTACGCAAAAGTGTTGCTGCCGGTGGGAGGCGCCCCCGCCGTGCAAACACACCGCTGTACTTTGAGGGGCCCTGTGCCAGTGCCAATGCCAACGAGTGGGCCCCCCCTGCTTGCTCAGGTTCACAGCACTTGCAAAGTTGAAATACTTACCTCTCCCTGCTCCACTGCCGTGACGTGGTCCAGATTTCCTGGGCCCACTAATTACTTGAACCAGCCCTACCCCCCACAACTTTAGCCAAATGACCCCCAATTTCAAATGCCTTCCAATTATTATAAGGTAAATTACGCTTGACAAGCTTCATTAAGAAGAATGGATGGTTTTGACATTAAAATGGCCACTCTAGGTGTTTTCCTGGCCCCCACTCACTGCCGACTATGCTGCCCCATTGACTTGCATTGGGTTTCGTGTTTCGGTCGATCCCGACTTTACGTCATAATCGGCCGATTTCACTCGACCCGACTTTGGACATAGTCGGGTTTCGCAAAACCCGGCTCGACTCTAAAAAGGTCAAGGTCGCTCAACTCTAGTCTTCAGTGCTGCTGGTTCAATACTGACCGAAAAAAAGACACTCTGGCTCCCCGAAATTTTGATGATCTAACCTTCATTAAAATGAACCAATCATGGATTTCGAATTATTTTGCCCCACCTTCCCCTGCTGACACGTAGCTTGCCTGAAAAATGTCTTGCTTTTGGCCTCCTCTTACTGACTTCTCCAATTCCTCCATTTGCAGCTGCTGAATGTCTACCATAGGCCATTTTTATACCTCCCTAAATGGGCTGACTCCCACCACAGGGCCGTGGTCACCATCTGGCGCAAGCACCCGTGCGAGTGCCGTTTGCCTGTACAGGTGGGTGTGCCCACTTTTGGGCGACGGCACTGGCACAGGGTCCCACATAGTACAAAGAAGTGTCTTTGACAGTGGTGGTGCACAACCAATGTCAGACACACCGTTGTAATATGAGGGGCCCTGTGCCAGCAACGCTGCCCACGAAAGAGTGTTCCCCCCAGCTCCAACTGTGCTCTACCACTTGCAAAACTTACCTCTCCCTGCTCCACCACTGTGTAGTCTGTGCTGTTAAATCCTTAAATGGCACTGCCATTACAAATTTGTTGCAATGATAGTTAAATATACAGGGGCCCTGGCCTCCATTTAGACCCCTTAATGCTTTGCGCCAACTACCACTGTCTGCAACTCTGCAGAGGAGCCCACCCCTGTACCTTGCTATGCCACCAGTTTATTTATGACCAATTCATTGGCTGACATTTAGCCAACTTTAGTATTTTGGCCTACTAACTCTCAGCCACTTATAACAGTTGTCCTCCGCAGAACAAACCTATGCCACCTGTGTACTCCTGTTACCAATTGTGAACTGCATGTAGCCTACTTACTTATTTGTGCCTAGTAACTGTGTCAGCCTCTCATAACAGTTGTCCTCCCACGCTGAACCAAGGTAGGCCGCCTGGTTATTCCTGCTAGCAGTTTCGAACTGCATGAAGCCACCTTTTTTCATTTTCGGCCTCTGTCTGTCTGTCTGCTCCACACATTACAACTGTCCTCCGCTGAACAAAGCTGAGCCTCAATTTTCATCCGGTGTCAGATATTAAACTGCATTTGGCCTACTTCTTTGTTTGGGCCTACAAATGGTGTGTGCCGCTGCTTGGTGTTTTCCACTGACTAAAGCTGAGCCTCAATTTTCATCCGGTGTCAGATATTAAACTGCATTTGGCCTACTTGCCCTCAATTTTCAGGCTTTCAGCCTATAGAAAGTATTAAACTGCATTTGGCCTACTTGTTTGGTTGGGCCTACTATCGGTGTCTGCCGCTGCTTGTTGTTCTCCTCCACTGAACAAAGCTGAGCTTCAATTTTCAGGTTTTCAGCCTATAGAAAGTATTAAACTGCATTTGGCCTACTTGTTTGGTTGGGCCTACTAACGATGTCTGCTGCTCCTTGCTTTTCTCCTCCACTGAATAAAGCTGAGCTTCAATTTTCAGGCTTTCAGCCTATAGAAAGTATTAAACTGCATTTGGCCTACTTGTTTGGTTGGACCTACTAACGGTGTCTGCCGATGCTTTTTGTTCTCCTCCACTGAACAAAGCTGAGCTTCAATTTTCAGGCTTTCAGCCTATAGAAAGTATTAAACTGCATTTGGCCTACGTGTTTGGTTGGGGCTACTAACGGTGTCTGCCGCTCCTTGCTTTTCTCCTCCACTGAACAAAGCTGAGCTTCAATTTTCAGGCTTTCAGCCTATAGAAAGTATTAAACTGCATTTGGCCTACTTGTTTGGTTGGGCCAACTAACGATGTCTGCCGCTGCTTGTTGTTCTCCTCCACTGAACAAAGCTGAGCTTCAATTTTCATCCGGTGTCAGATATTAAACTGCATTTGGCCTACTTCTTTGTTTGGGCCTACAAATGGTGTGTGCCGCTGCTTGGTGTTCTCCACTGACTAAAGCTGAGCCTCAATTTTCATCCAGTGTCAGATATTAAACTGCATTTGGCCTACTTGTTTGGTTGGGCCTACTAACGATGTCTGCCGCTCCTTGCTTTTCTCCTCCACTGAACAAAGCTGAGCTTCAATTTTCAGGCTTTCAGCCTATAGAAAGTATTAAACTGCATTTGGCCTACTTGTTTGGTTGGGCCTACTATTGGTGTCTGCCGCTGCTTGTTGTTCTCCTCCATTGAACAAAGCTGAGCTTCAATTTTCAGGCTTTCAGCCTATAGAAAGTATTAAACTGCATTAGGCCTACTTATTTGGTTGGGCCTACTAGTGATTTCTGCTGCTCCTTGCTTTTCTCCTCCACTGAACAAAGCTGAGCTTCAATTTTCAGGCTTTCAGCCTATAGAAAGTATTAAACTGCAGTTGGCCTACGTGTTTGGTTGGGGCTACTAACGGTGTCTGCCGCTCCTTGCTTTTCTCCTCCACTGAACAAAGCTGAGCATCAATTTTCAGGCTTTCAGCCTATAGAAAGTATTAAACTGCATTTGGCCTACTTGTTTGGTTGGGCCAACTAACGATGTCTGCCGCTGCTTGTTGTTCTCCTCCACTGAACAAAGCTGAGCTTCAATTTTCAGGCTTTCAGCCTATAGAAAGTATTAAACTGCATTTGGCCCACTTGTTTGGTTGGGCCTACTAACGGTGTCTGCTGCTGCTTCTTGTTCTCCTCCACTGAACAAAGCAGTGCCACCTGTTTACTCCTGTTACCAATTTTGAACAGCATTTAGCCTACTTTTTTATTTTAGGCCTACTAAGTCTGTCTGTGCCACTCAGTACAGTGGTCCACCTCCACTGAACAAACCAATGCCGCCTGTGTACTCCTGTTACCAATTTTGAAATGCATTTAGCCTACTTTATTATTTGGGCCTATATTTGTGTTTCCTCCTCATCCTGCCCATTGCCCAGCCACTGCTAGATGAGTCTGCTGGTACATTGACCCAGACCACTACATTCCCCTTGCACTCTACACAGCCTGAATCTGACCCTGCTGAAAGTCAGGTTCCCCTTCCCACATACTATACCACCTTACACGGGGACAAAGAGGAAGGTGCAGATGAAAATGCAGGTTCCTTCATCAGGTGGGGGGGCATACTCATTCATGACGTCACTGGCACAGGGCCTCTCATAGTACGCAAAAGTGTCTCTGGCAGTGGGAGGTGCCACCCGCCGTCAAACACACCGCCGTACTATGAGGGGCCCTGTGCCAGTGCCAAGTGCCAAAGAGTGCCCCCCCTGCTTGCTCAGGATCACAGCACTTGCAAAGTTTAAATACTTACCTCTCCCTTCTCCACCGCCGTGACGTATTCCGCGTTTCCTGGGCCCACGAAAATCTTGAGCCAGCCCTACCCCCCCACAACTTTAGCTAAATGACCCCCTGTTTTCAATACCTAACTATTATTATAAAGAAAATTAAGATTGACAAGCTTAAGAAATAAGAATTGATGTTTTTGGCATTAAAATGGGCACTGTAGGTGTTTTCCTGTCCTCCACTCACTGCCGACTTTGATTCTCCATTGACTTGCATTGGGTTTTGTGTTTCGGTCGGCCCCCGACTTTTCAAAATAATCGGCCAATTTCTCCCGACCCGACTTTTGACAAAGTCGGTTTTCGCGAAACCCGACTCGATCCTAAAAAAGTAAAAGTCACTCAACTCTACTGGGGATAATAATTTGTGATTTGGCACTTCTGAACTCTGGGGATAAGTAGTTGTGATTTGGTACATGTGAGCTCTGGGGATAAGCAGATGTGATTGGCACATGAGAACTCTGGGTATAAGCAGTTGTCATTGTCCCATGTGAGCTCTGGGGTTATACAGTTGTGATTGGCACATGTGAGCTCTGGGGATGAGCAGTTGTAATTGGCACATGTGAGCTCTGGGGATAACCATTTGTGCTCGCCAATTGTGAGCTCTGGGGATAAGAAGTTGTGATTGGTACTTGTGAGCTCTGGGGACAAACAGTTGTGTTTTGACACGTGAGGTATGGGGACAAGCAGCTCTGATTGGCACATGTGAGCTCTGGGGATAAGCAGTGCGATATGGCACTTGTGAGGTCTGGGGGCAAGCAGTTGTGATGGGCACATGTGAGCTCGAGGGTTAAACAGTTGTGATTGGCACATGTGAGCTCTGGGGACAAGCAGCTCTGATTGGCACATGTGAGCTCTGGGGAGAAGCAGCTCTTATTGGCACATGTGAGCTCTGGGGAGAAGCAGCTCTGATTAGCACATGTGAGCTCTGGGGATAAGCAGCTCTGATTGGCACTTGTGAGGTCTGGGGACAAGCAGCTCTGATTGGCACTTGTGAGGTCTGGGGACAAGCAGCTCTGATTGGCACATGTGAGCTCTGGGGATAAGCAGTGCGATATGGCACTTGTGAGGTCTGGGGGCAAGCAGTTGTGATGGGCACATGTGAGCTCGAGGGTTAAACAGTTGTGATTGGCACATGTGAGCTCTGGGGAGAAGCAGCTCTTATTGGCACATGTGAACTCTGGGGAGAAGCAGCTTTTGTGTGCAGCAGTCCTTTTTATTGCTGCCATATTTTTCCTGAGATCATTGTAGGGAGATTGAAGTTGTACTACAGTCCTTGTATTTTTTCATATATCAGCCAGCCACTTTCAGCCACTTAGATTGCGTTGTTATATACAATGGGCCTAAGTTGCGGTTCAGTCTCCCAAAAAAAAGGGGAGATTCAAATTCTCACAAAGTGGATATACTTCTGTCCTGTTAGTTTGTCGTATATCAGCCAGCCACTTTCTGCCACTTAGATTGCGTTGTTTTATACACTGGGCCTGAGTTTTGGTTCAGTCTCCCCCCAAAAAAGGGAGTTTCAAATTGTCACAAAGTGGATCTACTTCTGTCCTGTTAGTTTGTCGTATATAAGCCAGCCACTTTCAGCCACTTAGATTGCATTGCTATATACAATGGGCCTAAGTTGTGGTTCAGTCTCCCAAAAAAAGGGGAGATTCAAATTCTCACAAAGTGGATATACTTCTGTCCTGTTAGTTTGTCATATATCAGCCAGCCACTTTCTGCCACTTAGATTGCTTTGTTATATACACTGGGCCTAAGTTGTGGTTCAGTCAGGTGGAAGAGGCCGTGGGCGGTGGTTGCTAGCTGGTACTGATGGTGGTGCATCTGGTGGTAGTAGCAAAAGCACAATTTTGAACTGCATTTAGCCTACTTTTTTATTTTAGGCCTACTAAATCTGTCTGCGCCACTCAATACAGTTGTCCTCCACTGAACAAAGCTATTCCGCCTGTGTACTCCTGTTACCAATTTTGAACTGCATTTCGCGTACTTTTTTATTTTAGGCCTACTAAGTCTGTCTGCGCCACTCATTACAGTTGTCCTCCTCTACTGAACAAAGCAATGCCGCCTGTGTAATCCTGTTACCAATTTTGACCTGCATATAGCCTACTTTTTTTATTTTGGGCCTACTAAGTCTCTCTGCGCCACTCAATACATTTGTCCTCCACTGAACAAAGCTATGCCGCCTGTGTACTCCTGTTACCAATTTTGAACTGCATTTAGCCTCCTTTTTTATTTTGGGCCTGCTAAGTCTCTTTGCACCACTCATTACAGTTGTCCTCCTCCACTGAACAAAGCAATGTCGCCTGTGTACTCCTGTTACCAATTTTGAACTACATTTAGCCTACTTTTTAATTTTGGGCCTACTAAGTCTCTCTGTGCCACTCATTACAGTTGTCCTCCTCTACTGAACAAAGCAATGCCGCCTGTTTAATCCTGTTACCAATTTTGAACTGCATTTAGCATACTTTTTTATTTTAGGCCTACTACTGTCGAGGGAGGATCTAAAGTGATCCTTCACGGTTAACTCAGTGATTTCCAAATTAATCTACAGGGCGTTGCCGGCAAATGAAAATGACCAGACGGAGACGAATGTCTGTTTGGGGGGGATCAAGCAGATCTCTGGGCCCCCGTTTATTGTCTGACTTTTCATAGTCATAGAAATTATACTTCAACCAATCAGCATAAGAACACGTTCACAGTTCTTAACCTATAAGAATGCAGGAACAGTCTGTACGTCAAAGTCTCGTAGAACAATGCACCCTCAGTCTCATGTCCTGGCAGATTGCAACAATCAAGGTCTCATCAAGGTCTCATAACAGCTGTAAACTTTAGCCTACTAACAAAATTTATATCAAAACAACAAAATGGAGTCGAAAAGCACAAAATGGAGAATCCTTCTTAACATGTTCCTTCACATTACGTCTGTCTGCACCACTCAATACAGTTGTCCTCCACTGAACAAAGCTATGCCACCTGCGTACTCCTATTACCAATTTTGAACTGCATTTAGCCTACTTTTTTATTTTAGGCCTACGAAGTCTGTCTGCGCCACTCAATACAGTTGTCCTCCTCTTTACAAAGCTATGCGGCCTGTGTACTCCTGTTACCAATTTTGAACTACATTTAGCCTACTTTTTTTTATTTTAGGCCTCCTAAGTCTGTCTGCGCCACTCATTACAGTTGTCCTCCTCCACTGAACAAAGAAATGCCACCTGTGTACTCCTGTTACCAATTTTGAACTGCATTTAGCCTACTTTTTTATTTTAGGCCTACTAAGTCTGTCTGCGCCATTCAACACAGTTGTCCTCCACTGAACAAAGCTATGCCGCCTGTGTACTCCTGTTACCAATTTTGAACTGCATTTAGCCTACTTTTTATTTTAGGCCTACTAAGTCTGTCTGCGCCACTCATTACAGTTGTCCTACTCCACTGAACAACGCAATGCGGTCTGTGTTCTCCTGTTACCAATTTTGAAATGCATTTAGCCTACTTTTTTATTTTGGGCCTACTATGTCTCTCTGCGCCACTCAGTACAGCTGTCCTCCTCCACTGAACAAAGCTATGCCGCCTGTGTACTCCTGTTACCAATTTTGAACTGCATTTAGCCTACTTTTTATTTTAGGCCTACTAAGTCTGTCTGCGTCACTCATTACAGTTGTCCCCCTCCACTGAACAAAGCAATGCCGCCTGTGTACTCCTGTTACAAATTTTGAACTGCATTTTGCTTACTTTTTTATTTTGGGCCTACTAAGTCTCTCTGCGCCACACAATACAGTTTTCCTCCTCCACTGATCAAACCAATGCCGCCTGTGCACTCCTGTTACCAATTTTGAACTGCATTTAGCCTACTTTTTTATTTTAGGCCTACTACATCTGTCTGCGCCACTCAATACAGTTGTCCTCCACTGAACAAAGCTATGCCGCCTGTGTACTCCTGTTACCAATTTTGAACTGCATTTAGCCTACTTTTTTATTTTGGGCCTACTAAGTCTCTCTGCGCCACTCAATACAGTTGTCCTCCACTGAACAAAGCTATGCCGCCTGTGTACTCCTGTTACCAATTTTGAACTGCATTTTGCCTACTTTTTTATTTTAGGCCTACTAAGTCTGTCTGCGCCACTCAATACAGTTATCCTCCACTGAACAAAGCTATACCGCCTGTGTATTCCTGTTACCAATTTTGAACTGCATTTAGCCTACTTTTTATTTTGGGCCTACTAAGTCTCTCTGTGCCACTCAATACATTTATCCTCCACTGAACAAAGCTATGCTGCCTGTGTAATCCTGTTACCAATTTTGAACTGCATTTAGCCTACTTTTTTATTTTGGGCCTACTAAGTCTCTCTGTGCCACTCAATACATTTATCCTCCACTGAACAAAGCTATGCTGCCTGTGTAATCCTGTTACCAATTTTGAACTGCATTTAGCCTACTTTTTTATTTTGGGCCTACTAAGTCTCTCTGTGCCACTCAATACATTTATCCTCCACTGAACAAAGCTATGCTGCCTGTGTACTCCTGTTAACAATTTTGAACTGCATTTAGCCTACTTTTTTATTTTGGGCCTACTAAGTCTCTCTTCGCCACTCATTACAGTTGTCCTCTTCCACTGAACAAAGCAATGCCGCCTGTGTACTCCACTTACCAATTTTGAACTGCATTTAGCCTACTTTTTAATTTTGGGCCTACTAAGTCTCTCTGCACCACTCATTACAGTTGTCCTCCTCTACTGAACAAAGCAATGCCGCCTGTGTAATCCTGTTACCAATTTTGAACTGCATTTAGCCTACTTTGTTATTTTAGGCCTACTAGGTCTGTCTGCCCCACTCAACACAGTTGTCCTCCACTGAACAAAGCTATGCCGCCTGTGTACTCCTGTTACCAATTTTGAACTGCATTTAGCATACTTTTTTTTATTTTAGGCCTACTACGTCTGTCTGCACCACTCAATACAGTTGTCCTCCACTGAACAAAGCTATGCCACCTGTGTACTCCTATTACCAATTTTGAACTGCATTTAGCTTACTTTTTTATTTTAGGCCTACTAAGTCTGTCTGCGCCACTCATTACAGTTGTCCTCCTCCACTGAACAAAGCAATGCTGCCTGTGTACTCCTGTTACCAATTTTGAACTGCATTACTTTTTTATTTTAGGCCTACTAAGTCTGTCTGCGCCACTCAATACAGTTGTCCTCCACTGAACAAAGATATGCCGCCTGTGTACTCCTGTTACCAATTTTGAACTGCATTTAGCCTACTTTTTTATTTTAGGCCTACTTATTCTGTCTGCGCCACTCATTACAGTTGTCCTCCTCCACTGAACAAAGCAATGCCGCCTGTGTACTCCTGTTACCAATTTTGAGCTGCATGTAGCCTACTTTTTTATTTTGGGTCTACTACGTCTGTCTGCACCACTCATTACAGTTGTCCTCCTCCACTGAACAAAGCAATGCCGCCTGTGTACTCTTGTTACCAATTTTGAACTGCATTTAGCCTACTTTTTTATTTTGGGCCTACTAAGTCTGTCTGCGCCACTCAATACAGTTGTCCTCCACTGAACAAAGCTATGCCGCCTGTGTACTCCTGTTACCAATTTTGAACTGCATTTAGCCTACTTTTTTATTTTAGGCCTACTAAGTCTGTCTGCCCCACTCAACACAGTTGTCCTCCACTGAACAAAGCTATGCTGCCTGTATACTCCTGTTACAAATTTTGAACTGCATTTTGCCTACTTTTTTATTTTGGGCCTACTAAGTCTCTCTGCGCCACTCAATACAGTTGTTCTCCTCCACTGAACGAAGCTATGCCTCCTGTGTACTCCTATTACCAATTTTGAACTGCATTTAGCCTATTTTTTTATTTTAGGCCTACTAAGTCTGTCTGCGCCACTCATTACAGTTGTCCTCCTCCACTGAACAAAGCAATGCCGCCTGTGTACTCCTGTTACCAATTTTGAACTGCATTTAGCCTACTTTTTTATTTGGGCCTATATCTGTGTTTCCTCCTCATCCTGCCCATTGCCCAGCCAGTGCTAGATGACTCTGCTGGTACATTGACCCAGACCACTACATTCCCCTTGCTCTCTACACAGCCAGAATCTGACCCTGCTGAAAGTCAGGTTCCCCTTCCCGCATACTATACCACCTTACACGGGGACAAAGAGAAAGGTGCAGATGAAAGTGCAGGTTCCTTCATCAGGTGGGGGGGCATACTCGTTGGCACTGGAACAGGGCCCCTCATAGTACGCAAAAGTGTCTCTGGCAGTGGGAGTCGCCACCCGCCGTCAAACACACCGCCATACTATGAGGGGCCCTGTGCCAGTGCCAACTAGTGGGCCCCCCCTGCTTGCTCAGGATCACAGCAAAGTTGAAATACTTACCTCTCCCTGCTCCACCGCCGTGACGTCTTCCGCGTTTCCTGGGCCCACGAAAATCTTGAGCCAGCCCTACCCCCCCACAACTTTAGCCAAATGACCCCCTGTTTTCAATGCATTGACAAGCTTCAGTAATACGAATTCATGTTTTTGGCATTAAAATGGTCACTGTAGGTGTTTTCCTGTCCTCCACTCACTGCCGACTTTGATTCCCCATTGACTTGCAATGGGTTTCGTGTTTCAGTCGGCCCCCGACTTTTCGCAATAATCGACCTGTGAGGCAAATGTATGTCACGATAATGTAAAAACCATAACTGAGGGATTTTTGCACTTCTGACCTGAGGGTGAGGGGGGTGCCAGAGAGCTGCAAGTTTTCAAGTGGAACTGTAAAGCGGGATATACATAAATCCCTGCAGTTCGTGGTATATTGAACAGCAGTGGGATAACTAAAATAAGCCCCTGCTGTAAACTAAGAGGTCAATAGCCTTGTGTGATTGTTTTTTTTTTCATCACATTGTAGCAGTGGAGGGGTAACTAAGATAAGCCCCCCTGCACATGTGATAGTCATCTGTTGGCCTAAAGTCACCCCGATCTGTGACGTAGGGGGTGATGGTCACGGTGTGAATCGTGACATATTGGTGGCAGCGGTGGGATACCTAAAATAAGCCCCTGCTGTAAGCTAACAGGTCAATAGCCTTGTGTGTGTTTTTTCCCATCACATTGTAGCAGTGGAGGGACACTAATATAAGCCCCCCCTGCACATGTGATAGCCGTCTGTTGGCCTAAAGTCACCCCGATCCGTGACGTGGGGGTGACGGTCACGGTGTGAATCGTGACATGGCCGATTTCACCCAACCCTACTTTTTAGAATCGATCCTAAAAAAGTAAAAGTCGCTCAACTCTTGTGATCAGCACTATAATTAAACAATAATCCACATTTAAGTTTTCCACCTTTTATTTGAAACCACAAATTATAGATACATTTCTTATAGATGCAGCATAGACATAGTTGCCTGTTATCCTTCCAAGTTACTAATAAAATGCAACAGAAAGACTGCCGCACTTTCCTTGTACCAGGATCATTACATGTTTTACAGCACAAAATGTTTTGCTCCTTCCCAGGCAATTGTGAAAAATTGTGGAGAATAGGGGGTGATGCTAAAGTGAGACAACCATGAAGGAGGCGTAATTAAAAGTGACGGACGTGTGTAGCACGATTTACCAAAACCCTCCTTGAAGTAGAGTCGCTATGATAAATTTGCACATTTCTTGTATGCACACTATAAACTGCAATACTCTCCCTCTCGGATCAGAGCAGCACTTCATGACAGGCATGACGGTGCAAGAATGTTTCTCCACTTCCTGTAAATGAGTTCATAATTAATTCAGCATCTTATTGATCATTTTTCCTCTTCAATGGCGGCTTCCAATGGAAATCAGAATATTCATATCCAAACTCTGTAGACTTCTGGACAAGATCTTTGTTCTTATAACATGGAAAATATGGGGTACAACAATCATTTGGGCCCTGACCCAGCTCACTGTTCTCAGGATAAGTCTCCGGAGATCCGTTGTATTTGGTAATCCATGTTTCAAAGATCCTATATAGAATATGGGAACAAAATGGAAAGTAGATTAGTGTAAGCGTGCAGGGCACAAGACAATTCTGCAGAATACGATCATCAACAATATCAGGTGAGGCTACAGACCTAGTAGCTTCCAGAAAAATGAACAAGATCTGAAATGGTGGTGAGTTCTATGAAAATATAAAACATCCAAGTGGCAAGGTCAACATGAGTCAAATACACATGCAATGATAGGATGTCTCAATAATACCTTTCAACGTCTAAAATTTCTTCTAGAGTTATGTCCCTGGATAGTATGAGTGCTTAGTACACAGTCCCCAGTAAGATTCAAAACTATCAGTGCTCAGACACAGGTGTGTATCAGTGGTCATAGTGCTCAGTCACTAGTGTGTATCAGTGGTCATAGTGCTCAGTCACTGGTGTGTATCAGTGGTCATAGTGCTCAGTCACTAGTGTGTATCAGTGGCCATAGTGCTCAGCCACTGGTGTGTATCAGTGGTCATAGTGCTCAGTCACTAGTGTGTATCAGTGGTCATAGTGCTCAGTCACTGGTGTGTATCAGTGGTCATAGTGCTCAGTCACTAGTGTGTATCAGTGGCCATAGTGCTCAGCCACTGGTGTGTATCAGTGGTCATAGTGCTCAGTCACTAGTGTGTATCAGTGGTCATAGTGCTCAGTCACTGGTGTGTATCAGTGGCCATAGTGCTCAGCCACTGGTGTGTATCAGTGGTCATAGTGCTCAGCCACTGGTGTGTATCAGTGGTCATAGTGCTCAGTCACTGGTGTGCATCTGTGGTCATAGTGCTCAGTCACTGGTGTGCATCTGTGGTCATGGTGCTCAGTCACTGGTGTGTATCAGTGGCCATAGTGCTCAGTCACTAGTGTGTATCAGTGGCCATAGTGCTCAGCCACTGGTGTGTATCAGTGGTCACCGTGCTCAGTCACTAGTGTGTATCAGTGGTCATAGTGCTCAGTCACTGGTGTGCATCTGTGGTCATGGTGCTCAGTCACTGGTGTGTATCAGTGGCCACAGTGCTCAGACACAGGTGTGTATCAGTGGCCATAGTGCTCAGCCACTGGTGTGTATCAGTGGTCACCGTGCTCAGTCACTAGTGTGTATCAGTGGTCATAGTGCTCAGTCACTGGTGTGCATCTGTGGTCATGGTGCTCAGTCACTGGTGTGTATCAGTGGCCATAGTGCTCAGTCACTGGTGTGTATCAGTGGCCATAGTGCTCAGTCACTAGTGTGTATCAGTGGCCATAGTGCTCAGCCACTGGTGTGTATCAGTGGTCACCGTGCTCAGTCACTAGTGTGTATCAGTGGTCATAGTGCTCAGTCACTGGTGTGCATCTGTGGTCATGGTGCTCAGTCACTGGTGTGTATCAGTGGCCATAGTGCTCAGTCACTAGTGTGTATCAGTGGCCATAGTGCTCAGCCACTGGTGTGTATCAGTGGTCACCGTGCTCAGTCACTAGTGTGTATCAGTGGTCATAGTGCTCAGTCACTGGTGTGCATCTGTGGTCATGGTGCTCAGTCACTGGTGTGTATCAGTGGCCATAGTGCTCAGACACAGGTGTGTATCAGTGGTCACCGTGCTCAGTCACTAGTGTGTATCAGTGGTCATAGTTCTCAGTCACTGGTGTGCATCTGTGGTCATGGTGCTCAGTCACTGGTGTGTATCAGTGGCCATAGTGCTCAGACACAGGTGTGTATCAGTGGTCATAGTGCTCAGTCAGTAGTGTGTATCAGTGGCCATAGTGCTCAGTCACTAGTGTGTATCAGTGGCCATAGTGCTCAGCCACTGGTGTGTATCAGTGGTCATAGTGCTCAGTCACTAGTATGTATCAGTGGCCATAGTGCTCAGCCACTGGTGTGTATCAGTGGTCACCGTGCTCAGTCACTAGTGTGTATCAGTGGTCATAGTGCTCAGTCACTGGTGTGCATCTGTGGTCATGGTGCTCAGTCACTAGTGTGTATCAGTGGCCATAGTGCTCAGTCACTAGTGTGTATCAGTGGCCATAGTGCTCAGCCACTGGTGTGTATCAGTGGTCACCGTGCTCAGTCACTAGTGTGTATCAGTGGTCATAGTGCTCAGTCACTGGTGTGCATCTGTGGTCATGGTGCTCAGTCACTGGTGTGTATCAGTGGCCATAGTGCTCAGACACAGGTGTGTATCAGTGGTCATAGTGCTCAGTCAGTAGTGTGTATCAGTGGCCATAGTGCTCAGTCACTAGTGTGTATCAGTGGCCATAGTGCTCAGCCACTGGAGTGTATCAGTGGTCATAGTGCTCAGTCACTAGTGTGTATCAGTGGCCATAGTGCTCAGCCACTGGTGTGTATCAGTGGTCATAGTGCTCAGTCACTGGTGTGCATCTGTGGTCATAGTGCTCAGTCACTGGTGTGTATCAGTGGTCATGGTGCTCAGACACAGGTGTGTATCAGTGGTCATAGTGCTCAGCCACTGGTGTGTATCAGTGGTCACCGTGCTCAGTCACTAGTGTGTATCAGTGGCCATAGGGCTCAGTCACTGGTGTGTATCAGTGGTCATAGTGCTCAGTCACTGGTGTGTATCAGTGGTCATAGTGCTCAGTCACTGGTGTGCATCAGTGGTCATAGTGATCAGTCACTAGTGTGTATCAGTGGTCATCGTGCTCAGTCACTAGTGTGTATCAGTGGTCATAGTGCTCAGACACAGGTGTGTATCAGTGGCCATAGTGCTCAGCCACTGGTGTGTATCAGTGGTCACCGTGCTCAGTCACTAGTGTGTATCAGTGGCCATAGGGCTCAGTCACTGGTGTGTATCAGTGGTCATAGTGCTCAGTCACTGGTGTGTATCAGTGGTCATAGTGATCAGTCACTAGTGTGTATCAGTGGTCATCGTGCTCAGTCACTAGTGTGTATCAGTGGTCATAGTGCTCAGTCACTGGTGTGTATCAGTGGTCATAGTGCTCAGTCACTGGTGTGTATCAGTGGTCATAGTGCTCAGTCACTGGTGTGTATCAGTGGTCATAGTGCTCAGTCACTGGTGTGTATCAGTGGTCATAGTGCTCAGTCACTGGTGTGTATCAGTGGTCATAGTGCTCAGTCACTGGTGGGCATCAGTGGCCATAGTGCTCAGTCACTGGCGTGTATCAGTGGTCATAGTGCTCAGTCACTGGTGGGTATCAGTGGCCATAGTGCTCAGTCACTGGCGTGTATCAGTGGTCATAGTGCTCAGTCACTGGCGTGTATCAGTGGTCATAGTGATCAGTCACTGGTGTGTATCAGTGGTCATAGTGCTCAGTCACTGGTGTGTATCAGTGGTCATAGTGCTCAGTCACTGGTGGGTATCAGTGGCCATAGTGCTCAGTCACTGGCGTGTATCAGTGGTCATAGTGCTCAGTCACTGGTGGGTATCAGTGGCCATAGTGCTCAGTCACTGGCGTGTATCAGTGGTCATAGTGCTCAGTCACTGGCGTGTATCAGTGGTCATAGTGATCAGTCACTGGTGTGTATCAGTGGTCATAGTGCTCAGTCACTAGTGTGTATCAGTGGTCATAGTGATCAGTCACTGGTGTGTATCAGAGGCCATAGTGCTCAGTCACTGGTGGGTATTAGTGGCCATAGTGCTCAGTCACTGGTGTGTATCAGTGGTCATAGTGATCAGTCACTAGTGTGTATCAGTGGTTATAGTGCTCAGTCACTGGTGTGTATCAGTGGTCATAGTGCTCAGTCACTGGTGTGTATCAGTGGTCATAGTGATCAGTCACTAGGGTGTATCAGTGGTCATGGTGCTCAGTCACTGGTGAGTATCAGAGGCCATAGTGCTCAGTCACTGGTGGGTATTAGTGGCCATAGTGCTCAGTCACTGGTGTGTATCAGTGGTCATAGTGATCAGTCACTAGTGTGTATCAGTGGTCATAGTGCTCAGTCACTGGTGTGTATCAGTGGTCATAGTGCTCAGTCACTGGTGTGTATGTATCAGTGGTCATAGTGATCAGTCACTAGGGTGTATCAGTGGTCATGGTGCTCAGTCACTGGTGTGTATCAGTGGTCATGGTGCTCAGTCACTGGTGTGTATCAGTGGTCATAGTGCTCAGTCACTGGTGTGTATCAGTGGTCATAGTGCTCAGTCACTGGTGTGTATGTATCAGCGGACATAGTGATCAGTCACTGGTGTGTATCAGTGGTCATAGTGCTCAGTCACTGGTGTGTATGTATCAGTGGTCATAGTGATCAGTCACTAGTGTGTATCAGTGGCCATAGTGCTCAGTCACTGGTGTGTATCACTGGTCATAGTTGTTGTGAATTCTGTGGCAGAGCTCCCTCCTGTGGTCACAAGTGGTACTTCGGCTGATTCTCTCTGTGAGCTTCTGTTGGTGGAGGGAAGTGGTACTGCGGCTTCTGAGTTTCCTCCCTCAGGTGATCTGGTGAGGTCGTTAGGTGCTTCTCTACTTAACTCCACCTAATGCTTTGATCCTGGCTTCCTGTCAATGTTCCAGTGTTGTACTTGCTTTTCCCTGGATCATTCCTGTGGCCTGCTGCTCTGCATAGCTAATCGCAGACGCCGTGTGGGTCCCCGACTTCGTGTTGGGGATCTGGTTTGGTTATCTTCTCGTCATATTCCTATGAAGGTTTCCTCTCCTAAGTTTAAACCTCGTTTCATTGGTCCGTATAGGATTTCTGAGGTTCTTAATCCTGTGTCTTTTCGTCTGACCCTTCCAGATTCTTTTTCCATACATAACAAATTCCATAGGTCATTGTTGCGGAGATACGTGGCACCTATGGTTCCATCTGTTGATCCTCCTGCCCCGGTTTTGGTGGAGGGGGAATTGGAGTATATTGTGGAGAAGATTTTGGATTCTCGTGTTTCTAGACGGAAACTCCAGTATCTGGTTAAATGGAAGGGTTATGCTCAGGAAGATAATTCCTGGGTTTTTGCCTCTGATGTCCATGCTCCCGATCTTGTTCGTGCCTTTCATGTGGCTCATCCTGGTCGGCCTGGGGGCTCTGGTGAGGGTTCGGTGACCCCTCCTCAAGGGGGGGTACTGTTGTGAATTCTGTGGCAGAGCTCCCTCCTGTGGTCACAAATGGTACTTCGGCTAATTCTCTCTGTGAGCTTCTGTTGGTGGAGGGAAGTGGTACTGCGGCTTCTGAGTTTCCTCCCTCAGGTGATCTGGTGAGGTCGTTAGGTGCTTCTCTACTTAACTCCACCTAATGCTTTGATCCTGGCTTCCTGTCAATGTTCCAGTGTTGGACTTGCTTTTCCCTGGATCATTCCTGTGGCCTGCTGCTCTGCATAGCTAAGTTCTTCTTTGCTATTTGTTTGCTATTTTTTCTGTCCAGCTTGTCTAATTTGTTGCTGGAAGCTCTGGGACGCAAATGGTGTACCTCCATGCCGTTAGTTCGGTACGGAGGGTCTTTTTGCCCCCTTTGCGTGGTTTTCTTTAGGGTTTTGTGTAGACCGCAAAGTTACCTTTTCTATCCTCAATCTGTTAAGAAAGTCGGGCCTCGCTTTGCTGAATCTATTTCATCTCTACGTTTGTCTTTTCATCTTACTCACAGTCATTATATGTGGGGGGCTGCCTTTTCCTTTGGGGTATTTCTCTGAGGCAAGGTAGGCTTATTTTCTATCTTCAGGCTAGTTAGTTTCTCAGGCTGTGCCGAGTTGCATAGGCAGTGTTAGGCGCAATCCACGGCTGCCTCTAGTGTTGTTTGGAGAGGATTAGGGATTGCGGTCTGCAGAGTTCCCACGTCTCAGAGCTCGTTCTATGATTTTGGGTTATTGTCAGATCACTGTATGTGCTCTGACCGCTATGTCCATTGTAGTACTGAATTGCCTTTCATAACACATAGTACTCAGTCACTGGTGTGTATCAGTGGTCATAGTGCTCAGTCACTAGTGTGTATCAGTGGTCATAGTGCTCAGTCACTGGTGTGTATCACTGGTCATAGTGCTCAGTCACTGGTGTGTATCAGTGGTCATAGTGCTCAGTCACTGGTGTGTATCACTGGTCATAGTGCTCAGTCACTGGTGTGTATCAGTGGTCATAGTGCTCAGTCACTGGTGTGTATCAGCGGACATAGTGCTCAGTCACTGGTGTTTATCAGTGGTCATAGTGATCAGTCACTAGTGTGTATCAGTGGTCATAGTGCTCAATCCCTGCTGTGCATCAGTGGCCATAGTGCTCAGTCACTGGTGTGTATCCGTGGTCATAGTGCTCAGTCACTGGTGTGTATCAGTGGTCATAGTGCTCAGTCACTGGTGTGTATCAGCGGACATAGTGCTGAGTCACTGGCGTGTATCAATGGTCATAGTGCTCAGTCACTGGTGTGTATCAGCGGACATAGTGCTCAGTCACTGGCGTGTATCAGTGGTCATAGTGCTCAGTCACTGACGTGTATCAGTGGTCATAGTGCTCAGTCACTGGCGTGTATCAGAGCCCATAGTGCTCAGTCACTGACATGTATCAGAGGTCATAGTGCTCAGTCACTGGTGTGTATGTATCAGTGGTCATAGTGCTCAGTCGCTGACATGTATCAGTGGTCATAGTGCTCAGTAACTGGTGTGTATCAGTGGTCATAGTGCTCAGTCACTGGGGTGTATCAGCGGACATAGTGATCAGTCACTGGCATGTATCAGTGGCCATAGTGCTCAGTCACTGGTGTGTATCACTGGTCATAGTGCTCAGTCACTGGTGTGTATCAGTGGTCATAGTGCTCAGTCACTAGTGTGTATCAGTGGTCATAGTGATCAGTCACTAGTGTGTATCAGTGGTCATAGTGCTCAGTCACTGGTGTTTATCAGTGGTCATATTGCTCAATCCCTGCTGTGCATCAGTGGCCATAGTGCTCAGTCACTGGTGTGTATCCGTGGTCATAGTGCTCAGTCACTGGTGTGTATCAGTGGTCATAGTGCTCAGTTACTGGCGTGTATCAGCGGACATAGTGCTCAGTCACTGGTGTTTATCAGTGGTCATAGTGCTCAGTCACTGGCGTGTATCAGAGGCCATAGTGCTCAGTCACTGACATGTATCAGTGGTCATAGTGCTCAGTCACTGGTGTGTATGTATCAGTGGTCATAGTGCTCAGTCACTGGCGTGTATCAGTGGTCATAGTGCTCAGTTACTGGCGTGTATCAGCGGACATAGTGCTCAGTCACTGGTGTTTATCAGTGGTCATAGTGCTCAATCACTGGCGTGTATCAGTGGTCATAGTGCTCAGTCACTGGTGTGTATCAGAGGCCATAGTGCTCAGTCACTGACATGTATCAGTGGTCATAGTGCTCAGTCACTGGTGTGTATGTATCAGTGGTCATATGTTGTGAATTCTGTGGCTGAATTCACTCCTGTGGTCACAAGTGGTACTGCAGCTTCTGAGCTTCCTCCCTCAGGTGTTCTGGTGAGCTCGTTAACTGCTTCATTACTTAACTCCGCCTGATGCTGCTATCCTTGCTCCTTGTCAATGTTTCAGTGTTGGATCTGAGCTTCTCCTGATTGTTCCTGTGACCTGCTGCTCTGTATAGCTAAGTGCTTTTTGCTTTTTTGTTGCTTTTTTTCTGTCCAGCTTGTCTTTTGTTTTGCTGGAAGCTCTGAGACGCAAAGGGTGTACCGCCGTGCCGTTAGTTCGGCACGGTGGGTTTTTTTGCCCCCTTTGCGTGGTTTGCTTTAGGGTTTTTTGTAGACTGCAAAGTTCGCTTTACTGTCCTCGCTCTGTCCTAGAATATCGGGCCCCACTTTGCTGAATCTGTTTCATCCCTACATTTTGTCTTTTCATCTTACTCACAGTCATTATATGTGGGGGGCTGCCTTTTCCTTTGGGGAATTTCTCTGGGGCAAGTCAGGCCTATTTTTCTATCTTCAGGCTAGCTAGTTTCTTAGGCTGTGCCGAGTTGCCTAGGTAGTTGTTAGGCGCAATCCACAGCCGCTTTTAGTTGTGTTTAGGATAGGATCAGGTGTGCAGTCTACAGAGTTTCCACGTCTCAGAGCTCGTTCTTGTATTTTTGGGTATTTGTCAGATCACTGTGTGCGCTCTGATCGCTAAGCACACTGTGTTTCTGGATTGCCTTCATAACACCTGTCATTAGCAAACATAACAGTACAAGGAGCCCAAACTAATGATTCTCAATAGAGGGAAAGAAAAAGTTCTGACATCATTTTTTTTTTTTCTGCTCTGTGTTCACTTTTTTTTTTTCCCCTAGACATTTGGGTGATTCTGGACACAGGTGTGGACATGGATATTCAGGGTCTGTGCTCTTCAATGGATAATCTCGTTATAAATGTACAAAAAATTCAAGATACTATTGATCAGAAATCTATGTTAGAACCAAGAATTCCTATTCCTGATTTGTTTTTTGGAGATAGAACTAAGTTTCTAAGTTTCAAAAATAATTGTAAGCTATTTCTGGCCTTGAAACCTCATTCTTCTGGTAATCCTATTCAACAGGTTTTGATTATTATTTCTTTTTTGCGCGGCGACCCTCAAGACTGGGCATTTTCTCTTGCGCCAGGAGACCCTGCATTGAGTAGTGTCGATGCGTTTTTCCTGGCGCTCGGATTGCTGTACGATGAGCCTAATTCAGTGGATCAGGCTGAGAAAAATTTGCTGGCTTTGTGCCAGGGTCAGGATGATATAGAAGTATATTGTCAGAAATTTAGGAAATGGTCAGTACTCACTCAGTGGAATGAATCTGCGCTGGCAGCTTTGTTCAGAAAGGGTCTCTCTGAGGCTCTTAAGGATGTCATGGTGGGATTTCCTATGCCTGCTGGTTTGAATGAGTCTTTGTCTTTGGCCATTCAGATCGGTCGACGCTTGCGCGAGCGTAAATCTGTGCACCATTTGGCGGTACTGCCTGAGGTTAAACCTGAGCCTATGCAGTGCGATAGGACTATGACTAGAGTTGAACGGCAGGAATACAGACGTCTGAATGGTCTGTGTTTCTACTGTGGTGATTCCACTCATGCTATTTCTCATTGTCCTAAGCGCACTAAGCGGTCCGCTAGGTCTGCCGTCATTTGTACTGTACAGTCCAAATTCCTTCTGTCCATTACCTTGATATGCTCTTTGTCGTCGTTTTCTGTCATGGCGTTTGTGGATTCGGGCGCTGCCCTGAATCTGATGGATTTGGATTATGCTAAACGTTGTGGGTTTTTCTTGGAGCCTTTGCGGTGTCCTATTCCATTGAGAGGAATTGATGCTACACCTTTGGCCAAGAATAAACCTCAATACTGGGCCCAGCTGACCATGTGCATGGCTCCTGCACATCAGGAAGTTATTCGCTTTCTGGTGTTGCATAATCTGCATGATGTGGTCGTGTTGGGGTTGCCATGGCTACAAACCCATAATCCAGTATTGGATTGGAACTCTATGTCGGTATCCAGCTGGGGTTGTCAGGGGGTACATGGTAATGTTCCATTTTTGTCGATTTCGTCATCCACCCCTTCTGAGGTCCCAGAGTTCTTGTCTGATTATCAGGATGTATTTGAAGAGCCCAAGTCCGATGCTCTACCTCCGCATAGGGATTGTGATTGTGCTATCAATTTGATTCCTGGTAGTAAATTCCCTAAAGGTCGATTATTTAATTTATCCGTGCCCGAACACGCCGCTATGCGCAGTTATGTGAAGGAATCCCTGGAGAAGGGACATATTCGCCCATCGTCATCACCACTGGGAGCAGGGTTCTTCTTTGTAGCCAAGAAGGATGGTTCGCTGAGACCGTGTATTGATTACCGCCTTCTTAATAAGATCACTGTTAAATTTCAGTATCCCTTGCCATTGTTATCTGACTTGTTTGCTCGGATTAAGGGGGCTAGTTGGTTCACTAAGATAGATCTTCGTGGTGCGTATAATCTGGTGAGAATCAGGCAAGGAGATGAATGGAAAACTGCATTCAATACGCCCGAGGGTCATTTTGAGTATCTAGTGATGCCGTTCGGACTTGCCAATGCTCCATCTGTGTTTCAGTCTTTTATGCATGACATCTTCCGTGAGTATCTGGATAAATTCCTGATTGTTTACTTGGATGACATTTTGATCTTCTCAGATGATTGGGAGTCTCATGTGAAGCAGGTCAGAATGGTTTTTCAGGTCCTGCGTGCTAACTCTTTGTTTGTGAAGGGATCAAAGTGTCTCTTCGGTGTGCAGAAAGTTTCATTTTTGGGGTTCATCTTTACCCCTTCTACTATCGAGATGGATCCAGTTAAGGTCCAAGCCATCCAGGATTGGATTCAGCCAACATCTCTGAAAAGTCTGCAAAAGTTCCTGGGCTTTGCTAATTTTTATCGTCGCTTCATCTGTAATTTTTCTAGCATTGCCAAACCATTGACCGATTTGACCAAGAAGGGTGCTGATTTGGTTAATTGGTCTTCTGCTGCTGTGGAAGCTTTTCAGGAGTTGAAGCGTCGTTTTTGTTCTGCCCCTGTGTTGAGTCAGCCAGATGTTTCTCTTCCGTTCCAGGTCGAGGTTGATGCTTCTGAGATTGGAGCAGGGGCGGTTTTGTCACAGAGAGGTTCTGATTGCTCAGTGATGAAACCATGTGCTTTCTTTTCCAGGAAGTTTTCGCCCGCTGAGCGTAATTATGATGTGGGCAATCGAGAGTTGCTGGCCATGAAGTGGGCATTCGAGGAGTGGCGTCATTGGCTTGAAGGAGCTAAGCATCGTGTGGTGGTATTGACTGATCATAAGAACTTGACTTATCTCGAGTCTGCCAAGCGCTTGAATCCTAGACAGGCCCGTTGGTCGTTATTTTTTGCCCGCTTCGACTTTGTGATTTCGTACCTTCCGGGCTCTACAAATGTGAAGGCGGATGCTCTGTCTAGGAGTTTTGTGCCCGACTCTCCGGGTTTATCTGAGCCAGCGGGTATCCTCAAGGAAGGAGTCATTGTGTCTGCCATCTCCCCTGATTTGCGGCGGGTGCTGCAAAAATTTCAGGCGAATAAACCTGATCGTTGTCCAGCAGAGAAACTGTTCGTCCCTGATAGGTGGACTAATAAACTTATCTCTGAACTTCATTGTTCGGTGTTGGCTGGTCATCCTGGAATCTTTGGTACCAGAGAGTTAGTGGCTAGATCCTTCTGGTGGCCATCTCTGTCACGGGATGTACGTACTTTTGTGCAGTCCTGTGGGATTTGTGCTAGGGCTAAGCCCTGCTGTTCTCGTGCCAGTGGGTTGCTTTTGCCCTTGCCGGTCCCAAAGAGGCCTTGGACACATATTTCGATGGATTTCATTTCTGACCTTCCCGTTTCTCAAAAGATGTCAGTCATTTGGGTGGTCTGTGATCGCTTTTCTAAAATGGTCCATCTGGTGCCCTTGGCTAAATTGCCTTCCTCCTCTGATTTGGTACCTTTGTTCTTTCAGCATGTGGTTCGGTTGCATGGCATTCCTGAGAATATTGTTTCTGACAGAGGTTCCCAGTTTGTTTCAAGGTTTTGGCGAGCCTTTTGTGGTAGGATGGGCATTGACCTATCCTTTTCCTCGGCTTTCCATCCTCAGACTAATGGCCAGACCGAACAAACCAATCAGACCTTGGAAACATATCTGAGATGTTTTGTTTCTGCAGACCAGGATGATTGGGTGTCCTTTTTGCCGTTGGCTGAGTTCGCCCTTAATAATCGGGCCAGCTCGGCTACCTTGGTTTCTCCATTTTTTTGCAATTCTGGGTTCCATCCTCGTTTCTCTTCAGGACAGGTTGAGTCTTCGGACTGTCCTGGTGTGGATTCTGTGGTGGATAGGTTGCAGCAGATCTGGACTCAGGTAGTGGACAATTTGATCTTGTCCCAGGAGAAAGCTGAACTTTTCGCTAATCGCAGACGGCGTGTGGGTCCCCGACTTCGTGTTGGGGATCTGGTTTGGTTATCTTCTCGTCATATTCCTATGAAGGTTTCCTCTCCTAAATTTAAACCTCGTTTTATTGGTCCGTATAGGATTTCTGAGGTTCTCAATCCTGTGTCTTTTCGTTTGACCCTCCCAGACTCCTTTTCCATACATAATGTATTCCATAGGTCGTTGTTGCGGAGATACGTGGCACCTATGGTTCCATCTGTTGAGCCTCCTGCCCCGGTTTTGGTGGAGGGGGAATTGGAGTATATTGTGGAGAAGATTTTGGATTCTCGTGTTTCTAGACGGAAACTCCAGTATCTGGTTAAATGGAAGGGTTATGCTCAGGAAGATAATTCCTGGGTTTTTGCCTCTGATGTTCATGCTTCCGATCTTGTTCATGCCTTTCATGCGGCTCATCCTGGTCGGCCTGGGGGCTCTGGTGAGGGTTCGGTGACCCCTCCTCAAGGGGGGGGGTACTGTTGTGAATTCTGTGGCTGAATTCACTCCTGTGGTCACAAGTGGTACTGCAGCTTCTGAGCTTCCTCCCTCAGGTGTTCTGGTGAGCTCGTTAACTGCTTCATTACTTAACTCCGCCTGATGCTGCTATCCTTGCTCCTTGTCAATGTTTCAGTGTTGGATCTGAGCTTCTCCTGATTGTTCCTGTGACCTGCTGCTCTGTATAGCTAAGTGCTTTTTGCTTTTTTGTTGCTTTTTTTCTCTTCAGCTTGTCTTTTGTTTTGCTGGAAGCTCTGAGACGCAAAGGGTATACCGCCGTGCCGTTAGTTCGGCACGGTGGGTTTTTTTGCCCCCTTTGCGTGGTTTGCTTTAGGGTTTTTTGTAGACTGCAAAGTTCGCTTTACTGTCCTCGCTCTGTCCTAGAATATCGGGCCCCACTTTGCTGAATCTATTTCATCCCTACGTTTTGTCTTTTCATCTTACTCACAGTCATTATATGTGGGGGGCTGCCTTTTCCTTTGGGGAATTTCTCTGGGGCAAGTCAGGCCTATTTTTCTATCTTCAGGCTAGCTAGTTTCTTAGGCTGTGCCGAGTTGCCTAGGTAGTTGTTAGGCGCAATCCACAGCCGCTTTTAGTTGTGTTTAGGATAGGATCAGGTGTGCAGTCTACAGAGTTTCCACGTCTCAGAGCTCGTTCTTGTATTTTTGGGTATTTGTCAGATCACTGTGTGCGCTCTGATCGCAAAGCACACTGTGTTTCTGGATTGCCTTCATAACACCTGTCATTAGCAAACATAACAGTCATAGTGCTCAGTCACTGACATGTATCAGTGGTCATAGTGCTCAGTCACTGGCGTGTATCAGTGGTAATAGTGCTCAGTCACTGGCGTTTATCAGTGGTCATAGTGCTCAGTCACTGGCGTGTATCAGTGGTCATAGTGCTCAGTCACTGGCGTGTATCAGAGCCCATAGTGCTCAGTCACTGACATGTATCAGTGGTCATAGTGCTCAGTCACTGGTGTGTATGTATCAGTGGTCATAGTGCTCAGTCACTGACATGTATCAGTGGTCATAGTGCTCAGTCACTGGTGTGTATCAGTGGTCATAGTGCTCAGTCACTGGGGTGTATCAGCGGACATAGTGATCAGTCACTGGCATGTATTAGTGGCCATAGTGATCATTCACTGGTGTGTATCAGTGGTCATAGTGTTCAGTCACTAGTGTGTATGTATCAGTGGTCATAGTGCTCAGTCACTGGGGTGTATCAGTGGTCATAGTGCTCAGTCACTGGTGTGTATCAGTGGCCATAGTGCTCAGTCACTGGTGTGTATGTATCAGTGGTCATAGTGATCAGTCACTAGTGTGTATTAGTGGCCATAGTGCTCAATCACTGGTGTGCATCAGTGGCCATATTGCTCAGTCACTGGTGTGTATCAGTGGCCATAGTGCTCAGTCACTGGTGTGTATCAGTGGTCATAGTGCTCAGTCACTGGTGTGTATCAGTGGTGTCACGAATCCACACCGCTGCCACCAATTTGTCACGATACACACCGTGACCGTCACCCCAACGTCACGGATCGGGGTGACTTTAGGCCAACAGACAGCTATCACATGTGCAGGGGGCTTATCTTAGGTATCCCTCCACTGCGGCAATGTGATGAAAAAAAAACACACAAGGTTATTGACCTCATGTATTACAGCAGGGGCTTATTTTAGGTATCCCACTGCTCTTCAATATACCACGAACTGCAGGGATTTATGTATATCCCACTTTACAGTTCCACTTGAAACTTGCAGCTCTCTGGCGCCCCCCTCACCCTCAGGTCAGACTAGGTACTACACCTAGGGTAATTAGTCGCCAGAAAGGCTGCCTGCTATGTACTGGCTATTGGGCACGCTGCAGCGAGGCGATGTAACTACTCCTGCTCAAGCATGAACAATAATTATCAACGCCGCAGTCGCTACAACGACTCCCAAAGGCACAGTGCACGGTATGCTGCCACCAGCTTTGATTAAACGGGTCCGAAGCTAACCCAAAACAGTAGCTTTATTCTCTTCAGAAGACTTAGGGTACATTTTAGAGCAGGAAGAACGAAAACTAGTAAGTTATATATTTTACTCCGAAAGAAGGCAGTGTTTGTAAAAAGGCATATAAAGATGTTACAAAAGAGACAATTGAAAATATGTACAAAGTAATTATAAAATAAAAGGGAATAAAGAAGAAAGGTAAAACTCACATGTTCTCAGTTCATATCAGTCAAAACCATGCTGGTGGGCGGAGCTCCCCAAATGTCCCAATGCATCAGGAGGTCTGGGTAGAAACAGCCCCTCCGGTAAGATCTCTGCTGAATTCAGATTCAGGCTGGGATAAGGGTAGAGACTTTTAAACTCCCAGGCTCGTGACATCACTAAAGGGGTTGAGTTAAGATCGCCCTCCCCTTTCCTCAGCTGTAAGTTTTCTCCAACCATTCTTATGATTGTCATATTTTCGCTGGAGAATCTGGCAGAGTCACAACACACCCCTCATCCATCTTGTATTAAGATTTGCTCTCTATAGATACTAACTTCGGGCTAGTGGGACACACAGTTCCAGAGAAATACGTACTTTTTTACCTGTTGGAACTAGAAGCCCACGTTTACCGTGGCGGATAGATCCGCCGGTGGATGTTAACAATATGTACCTTTTATTTTCCTAGCCTAAATTGTTGGCCCAATATCTTGCTATAACAGAACAAAGAGCCGCATGGCTTTGAGAAAGCTATCAGACCAGCTCTAGCTGGAGAGAGAATTGAGCCACTACCAGCGCACCAGACCTTTCTGGCTTGGGGGAAGGGCAGAGCATTGAGAAGAAAGCTCCACTCACACATTGAAACAAAGAGAGCCAGAGAGAAGGGGGGGATAGCCCACAGCATGGGCTAGCAGGAGGAACTAATATTTATATTATACATTTTCCTCACACCTCCCCCTTCTGGTGTGCGCTACGGAGGCAGGACCACTCAGTGCTCCTCTATGCGCACCTCAGCAGGTTCACACTGGCGGGACAGTCCATCTGCATTGCCATGCTCCCTGCCCGTTTTGTGTTCAATGGTGAAGTCAAACTGTTGAAGGGCAAGGCTCCAGCATAGCAACCTGCCGTTGGTTCCACCCATGGCGTTTAGCCAGCGCAGAGAGTTGTGGTCGGTCACCACGGTGAAGGTGCAACCGTACAAGTAGGGCTGCAAGCGCTGCAGGGCCCAGACTATGGTCAGGCACTCCTTCTCAATGGTGAAGTAGGCCACTTCCCTCGGCAAAAGTTTCTGGCTCAGGTACAACACGGGGTGCTCTTGGTCCTCCGAGTCAACCTGGCTGAGCACAGCACCGAGGCCAAACTCGCTGGCGTCAGCCTGTACCAAGAACGGTCGACTGTTGTCGACTGCTTTTAACACAGGGGCATTGCACAGTGCTGTTTTCAATCCCTGGAAGGCCCCCTCACAGCCATTGGTCCAGTTGACAATGTGGGGTAGCTTCTTCCTGGTGAGGTCCGTCAAAGGTTTTGTCAGGCTAATATAGTGATGTACGAAGCGCCTATAGTACCCTGCCGTGCCCAGAAAGGACATCAAATGTTTCTTGGTCCTGGGGGTGGGCCAGTTCACGATCGCTCCCACTTTCTCAGGCTCTGGCTTTAGGGTGCCCCGCCTACCCGGTGCCCCAGGTAGTGGACCTCACTCATGCCCATCTGGCATTTTCCTGGCTTGATAGTCAGTCTGCAGGGTACTATAGGCGCTTCGTACAGCACTATAGTAGCCTTAGCAAAACCCTTGACGGACCTCACCAGGAAGAAGCTACCCCACATCGTCAACTGGACCGATGGCTGTGAGGGGGCCTTCCAGGCGTTGAAAACAGCACTGTGCAATGCCCCTGTGTTAAAAGCAGTTGACAGCAGTCGACCGTTCTTGGTACAGACTGACGCCAGCGAGTTTGGCCTCGGTGCTGTGCTCAGCCAGGTTGACTCGGAGGACCAAGGGCACCCCGTGTTGTACCTGAGCCGGAAACTTTTGCCGAGGGAAGTGGCCTACTCCACCATCGAGAAGGAGTGCCTGGCCATAGTCTGGGCCCTGCAGCACTTGCAGTCCTACTTGTACGGTCGCACCTTCACCATTGTGACCGACCAAAACCCTCTGCGCTGGCTAAACGCCAAGTGTGGAACCAACGGCAGGTTGCTAGGCTGGAGCCTTGCCCTTCAGCAGTTTGACTTCACCATTGAACACAAAACGGGCAGGGAGCATGGGAATGCAGATGGACTGTCCCGCCAGGGTGAACCTGTTGAGGTGTGCATGGAGGCATACCGTGGGGTTATGCCTCCCTAGCGCAGACCAAAAGGGGGAGGCGTCGCGATATTGTATGAAATGTGATATGATTTTGTAGCCTGCCTGTTAGACCCATGCTGCGGGCTAAAAACCCTCCTTCTCTCTCTGTCTCTCTTTGGTTCTATGTGTGTGTGTGTGCAGCTATTCTTCTCAATGCTCTGCCCTGCCCCTAAGCCCAGGAATGTTTATTGCGCTTGTAGCGGCCCAAAGTTCCCTCCAGCTGAAACTGGTCTGATTATCCTTCTCAAAGACATGCGGTTCTTTGTTCGGTTACAGTAAGATATTGGGCCACCGATTTGGGCTAGAAAAATAATAAGGATATATTGTGAATCTCCATCGACGGATCTATTAGCCACGGTAAGCGCGGGCTTCTAGTTCCAACAGAGACAGAGTATGGATTTCTCTGGAACTATGCATCCCATCAAGCCCAAATTTGGTCTCATTAGAACGCCAATGTTAATACAAGATGAACGCTGGGTGTGTTATGATTCTGACATGTTCTGTAGCGGAGATACAGGCATTAGACAAACTTATGTGAAATTTAGTAAAACTGAAGAGATAGGAGGGTCTGAGGAAACCAGCCCTGTTAGTGATGTCACGAGGCTGTGGTTATTTAAGTGACTCCACTTTACCCAGCCTTCAGAGTCTGAGTCTGAGTTTTTTTGCCTGAGGAGCTGTACTATGCATTGGGATATTTGGGAGCACTGCCTATCAGCATGGTTTTGCCTGAAATGACCTGAGAACATGTGAGTTTTACCTTTTCTCATTTAATCCCTTTATTTTATAATTATTTTGTACATATTTCAATTGTCTCTTTTGTAACATCTTTATATGCCTTTTTATAAACACTGCCTTAAACTTTCGGAGTAAAATATATAAATTACTAGTTTCATTCTTCCTGCTCTAAAACGTACCCTAAGTGTTCTGAAGGGAATTACGCTACTGTCTGGGTTAGCTTCGGACCCGTTTAGTCGAGGCTGGTGGCAGCATACCTTGTGCTGTGCCTTTGGGAGTCATTGTAGCGACTGCGGCATTGATAATTATTGTTCCTGCCTGAGCGGGAGTAGTTATATCGCCTCGCTGCAGTGTGCCCTATAGCCAGTACATAGCAGGCAGCCTTTCTGGCGACTAATTACCCTAGGTGCAGTACATAATCTGACCTGAGGGTAAGGGGGGCGCCAGAGAGCTGCAAGTTCAAGCAGAACTGTAAAGCGGGATATACATAAATCCCTGCAGTTCGTGGTATATTGAAGAGCAGTGGGATAACTAGAATAAGCCCCTGCTGTAAACTAAGAGGTCCATAGACTTGTGTGTGCTTTTTCATCACATTGAAGCAGTGGAGGGATTACTAAGATAAGGCCCCCCTGCACGTCACCCCAATCCGTGACATGGGGGTGACAGTCACGGTGTGAATCGTGACAATAATTTACAGTCGGTGTTCAGTATTAGTGGATATAATGTACAGTCGGTGGTCAGTATTAGTGGATATAATGTACAGTCGGTGGTCAGTATTAGTGGAAATTATGTACCGTCTGTGGTCAGTATTAGTGGATATGCTGTGCAGTCTGTGGCCAGTATTAGTGGATATAATGTGCAGTCTGTGGTCAGTATTAGTGGATATTATGCACAGTCGTTGGAAAGTATTAGTGGATATAATGTACAGTCAGTGGTCAGTATTAGATGATATACTTTGCAGTCTGTGGTCAGTATTAGATGATATAATTTGCAGTCTGTGGTCAGTATTACTGGATATGATGTACATTATTACAATTAATTTCCTGTGTTATTTTCTCCACATTCAGATGTCTTTGAGTTTGTTTTGGATAGAAAGTTCAGAGAAAGTTGTTTTTCGCTCACTTGTCTATGAAGCCATGATGTAAGATGAAGAATGGGTCATTACTGGAAATTGGAATCTGGGACATGGTTCCTCCAATGTAGATATGGACAAGGTTATGGATGCTCCTCTTCAGGGTGATGCCGTCGGGTGACAGATAACCTAGAAATAGATGAGAGCGTGATGTTTTGGCAGCTCCTTCACAATTAATAAATCTTTGCCTTCTGTTCAATAGCATCTGAATTTGCATATATTCCGCACTTATAAGTTTTTGATTGTAAACCTACTTTAATAGTTTGTCAGGTAACCTGAGTATCACACAATGCTGTTCAGCCTAACTAGCTTTATGTGAAAAAGTAATGTATTTTTAGGCTAGAAAAAAAGCTGTTATCAAGATTGAGTTTATTTGCAGTAAATTTCAGTAATCTGACTTAAGGTGCTGTCACACACAGCGACGCTGCAGCGATAAACTAAATCTAAATTATGTTCCATCCCCTGTGAAGGTGATTTCCTGTTTGGGTCAACATTAGATGACATTCTTGAGAAAGGAAATCAGAAAAATGGTTTCCCAACCTGCCTATTCCCAGATATACTGTAAAAACTATTTTCGTAGTAAAATATTTTTTTGTAGAAGACCCCCAAGAGAGCAAAACAGATGTGAAGAAGGGAAAAAGAAAATCAGAGGATTTCACTTTGGGGGTTCCTCTCAGGATAAGAAGCCCTCCCAGTGATGGTCTTTTCCAGGTGGGGGGAAGATTATCCCTCTTTCTTCTGGCCTGGGAAGTGATTTCCTGGATTTCTTGGATACTGGGCCTAATAAAGTCAGGCCTAAAGATAGAGTTTATCTCATTCCCAGTCCCAAACTGCGTGGTAACTCGTCTACTGTCCTCTCCAGAGGAACAACGGGCCTTGGAATGCGAAGTATTGAATATAGTGGACAAAGTTGTCCTACAGGAGATCACCACTCAGGAAAAGACAGAAGGATTCTACTTTTGGGGTCAAAGACGTTGCCCTATCTTGGATCATACTACCTCCTCTTCTCGCCCTCTCTCTGTTGGAGTCCCCCAAGGCTCTGTCCTAGGACCCTTACTCTTCTCAATCTATACACTCGGCCTGGGACAACTCATAAGGTCCTATGGCTTCCAGTACCATCTATAAGCTGATGCCACTCAGATCTACCTCTCTGGCCCAGATGTCACCTCTCTGCTCTCCAGAATCCCAGAGTGTCTATTGGCCATATCCTCCTTCTTCTCCTCTCGCTTCCTCAAACTCAATGTGGACAAATCTGAACTCATTATCTTTCCTCCATCACGCATATCTTCCCTATCTGATCTATCTATCAAAATAAATGAAATCACACTTTCCCCTGTCCCCAAAATCCGCTGCCTCGGATTAACCCTTGACTCTGCCCTGTCCTTCAAACCGCACTTCCAAGCTCTCGCCACCTCCTGTCGCCTCCAGCTCAAAAATATTTCCAGAATCCGTCCTTTCCTCAACCCACACACTACCAAAATGCTCGTGCATGCCCTAATCATCTCCCGCCTCGACTACTGCAACATACTCCTCTGTGGCCTACCTTCTAACACTCTCGCACCCTCCAGTCCATCCTTAACTCTGCTGCCCGACTAATTAATCTCTCTCCTCACTACACTCCTGCTTCACCTCTTCGCAAATCCCTTCACTGGCTCCCAATTTTCCAGCGTATCCAGTTTAAATTACTAACACTGACCTACAAAGCCATCCCTAACCTTCCTCCTCAGTGTATTTCCACACTAATCTCTCAATATCTTCCCTCACGTAATCTCCGGTCCTCCCAAGACCTCCTCCTTTCCTCCACGCTTATTCACTCCTCACTCAATCGCCCCCAAGACTTCTCCCGAATATCACCCATCCTCTGGAATTCAGTGCCCCAAAAGATCCGGTTATCCACTACTTTTGGATCCTTCAAAAGAAACCTGAAAACCCACCTCTTCAAGGAAGCTTACAGCCTGTAAAGACCACACAGCCACCTCAACACCATTGGAGCTACTGCAACCCTCGACCTACTGTCTCCTTCCCCATAATCCTGTAGAATGTAAGCCCACAAGGGCAGGGTCCTCTTCCCTCTGTACCAATCTGTCATTGTTAGTTTTGTTTACTGTAAGTGATATTTGTATTTTGATGTAACCCCTTCTCATGTACAGCACCATGGAATCAATGGTGCTATATAAATAAATAATAATAGTAATAATAATAATAATACTACCCATTGTTTCTGGTGAAGAAACCTGACGGATTCTTCAGAACAATAATAAGCCTGAAAAAACTGAACAAGTCTCTAAAGACACAGACTTTCAAAATGGAGTCAATAAAAACAACTGTCAAATTATTGTTTCCAGATTACTGTATGATAATCCTGGAACTGAGGGATGCATATTATCACTTTCCCATACACAAAGACTCTCAAAAGTTCCTCAGGCTATCTGTCTCGATAGTAGGCGAAGTCAGATTTTTTCAGTACTGAGCCCTCCCTTTCGGCTTGGTGGTGGACCCTCAAGTGTTTACCAAACTGTTAGCAGAAGCAATGGTACTCCAAGGGAGCAAGACATTTTGATTGTCCTTGTGAAGATTAGGCTGGAGCGAAACGGATCGTACAAATTCAAAAGTCGCCGACTTTCGGCAAAGTCGGGTTTCATGAAACCCGACCCGATCCTAGTGTGGGATCGGCCATGAGGTCGGCGATCTTGGCGCCAAAGTCGCGTTTCGTATGACGTGTTTAGCACCATTTTTTCAGCCAATGAAGGAGCGTGGGCAGAGTGATGACATAGGTCTCAGGGGCATGCACATCTATCGTCATTTTTTTTGCTTGTGTGCTGTAGCGATTTGCAATGTGTAAAACCAGCTTTTCTGTGTAGGGATGGACGGAGGGGAGAGAGAGAGAGAGAAAGGAAAAAGAAAAAAAAATCACACTGACTTTGCATTGGGTTTCGTGTTTCGGTCGATCCCCGACTTTTTGCGATAATCGGCCGATTCCACTCGACTCGACTTTTGAGATAGTCGGGTTTCGCGAAACCTGAATCGACCCTAAAAAAGTAAAAGTCGCTCAACCCTAGTGAAGATGTGAGGTTGTGGGTTAAAAAAATCACCTAGGCAGGTTAACGATGCAACTGTTTTTATTCCATATATCCATGGTTGTACAACAAATCCAGGTAGATGGCAAAAATACAATGTCCTCAGTCCACAAGTTCCCAATCAGAGATTGGTAGTTCCTGAATAGTGGTGATTGAATACATTTGGAATTATTCTTTACTCGCAAGAATAGTACAGTATTTGGGCTATTCGTTACTTGGCGAATAATTAGGTATTCGTCTCTGTATATTCTAGGTACCCGCCCAGCATGTTTGGCGCTTTATTTTCAGCCAATGAACATGCTGGACTGGCTTGACAATCACAGTAATACTGGCGCCATCTTTGGTGTGGCATTACTGTGATTGGCTGGCCTTCCAGTATCACAGGGACTATTTAAAGGCTGCTGGTACCATCTTGTGCACATTGTAGCCGTAAACAGCATAGAGAGTGTGTAGTTTCAAGTAGATAGAGTAATAGGAGGTTATAGTGATCATTATAAATTCCAAAAAGCTTTTTTAAGAGCTGAAGATTTTCAAGAGCAGTGATGAGAGAATTTGTTCGGAAAACGATCGCCAAACATAAATTCGGCACATTTGGCTTAGGGTCACATGAAACATCCTCAATGTTGTGGCACCATGGCTTGTGTCATTGGCTGCGGAAATCACATGTCCCTCTCCATATAAATAGCAGACATCTTGTTTTAGCGCCATTTTGACACTGTGCACAGAGGCTGCTCCTGACGCTGGCACTGCTAGCAGCAAGATTTTAGCTAGTTAGTTAGGCAGTTGCATGTCAGTCCGATAGTGTAGCTATCTAGTGTCCAGTGTGGCTGGTAAATTTACCTTCCAGCACTTTTCTTTGGGGGCCATTACTGAGGTCCACAGACAAAGCCAGCAGGGCGCATGTCCTATAAGTGTGTTGTGCACTGCTCCTATTGTGCTCCATACACGAGTATAACATTCTTAAAAATAATATTTTTTCACTAGCTAAATGTGAAACAGCCTGCAGTATCCCACCTTGTCAATTTGTGCTGTGGTGATATGAAACCGTCTGGAGATCTAACACACACATTTTTTAAAATAATTATAATTTTTCAGTTGCAAAAAGTTAGACAGTCCGCCGTATCACACTTTGTTATTTTGTTGGGCTGAAATTAAGCTGTCTGCAGATCTTATGCACATAACCAAAAATGTTTTTCTGTTCCTAACATCATACAGTAGGGGATATCTGACTTTCAAATTGTTTGTAGCATATCTTCTTTGCCATTGTCACTGCACCACTCAGCACCGCCGCTCCTGCCTCCCCGCCCCCGACATATTTACCCTCTCCGGCGCGCTGCTCCTGTGGGCATGCGTTCTTCCTTGTCCTCCTGATTCACCACAGCTTCCTGGTGTCCGTCGGGTGCGCGTGCGCACTTCCTCTTTGATATACTGGCACACTGCTTCTCCTCTCTGTGGCCTGGAGGACCCTGACCCGGAAGTCCTCCTGCACACCGTGTATTTAAGGTACACTCTTCCTCTGCTTCTTGCCTGATTGTCATTTGTGCTTCTTATGACCCAGGTCCTCTCTTGTGTCTACTCGGTCTGTCCTGTGTCCTTGCTCAGTGCAGCCTGTCCAGTTTCTTCGCCGTATTTTGTCTTCCCCGTTGCATCATCCAGTCCTGCCTGCCCTGTGTCTACCTCCGTACCTGTTCCACCACCTCTGTGCCTCCATCATTCCCAGCTTTCCTTGTGTCTCGCTTGTGTCCAGTCCATACTTGTCCGTTCTGCGTCTTCTTCCGTTCAGTCTAGTCCTACGCTCTCCCACTCTCTTTTCAATCTCTTATTCCCTGTCCCCAGGTGCCAGCTTCTGCAGCAATAGTTTCGGGTCTGCCCCTAACGCTCCCTGTATAGGGGGTGGTCTATCTGGCTAGCTCACCCTTGGGAGGTTCATTGTCATGGATCTGCGGGTTCACTCTATGAGTTCCAAAAACCTCACAGTACAATCAGGCCATGGACCCCACTGGTACCCCAACTCCTACTCAGAAGGAGTTATTGTTCCTTCAGGAGAATCAATCAAGGATTATGTCCTTTTTGAAATCCATGGAGTCTCGACTCTCTTCTCTTCAGCCTTCTGACCCTGGGAGTGCTTCACAGTTGGCCAGTCTCCAACAGGAGCTTGTTCAGCAGCGAGACACTCAAGCTCACATTCTTAATTTCATGACCTCTGTGGATGATCGTCTTCGCTCCCTTCAGTCTTCTGCTCCCGTTGTTTCTCAGTCCTCGGTCCCTCATCCACCACCTCGTCTGGCTAAACCTCCTCGCTATAGTGGGGATCCTAAATTGTGTAGAGGGTTTTTAAATGTCAGCTTCATTTTGAGTTACTACCCTTGCAGTACCCCACGGACCGTGCTAAGATGGCTTTTGTAATTTCTCACTTAGAGGGTGAGGTGTTAGCATGGGTTAATCCTCTCTGGGAGTGGGATGATCCTCTTGCTTCTCAACTCTCCATCTTTCTTGATACTTTCTGTAAAAATACTTTCCGATGAACCTTAGCCTCTACCATGAGTCTCTTTTTTATCTTCATCAAGGGACGCTTTCGGTGGGTCAATATGCCATCTGGTTTCGCACCCTTTCATCCGAATTAGGATGGAATAATTAGGCTTTGGTGGGAGCCTTCTGGCGGGGGCTTTCTCCTCAGATCAAGGATAAATTAGCAGGTTGTGACACTCCGACGTCCTTGGAGGATCTAATCTCATTGGAAACCAGCATTGATTTACGTTTTTAAGAGCGTACTCGAGAATCCGATAGAGAGAGGAGATTTCCTCGTCTAGCCTCAGTTACTCCTAGTCCTTCCTGTTCTCGTCCTGAGTCATCTTCTGCCACTTCTGCCCCGGAACCCATGCAGGTGGATTGTCTTAAACCAGTGGAGCAGGGTCGGAAGGAGAGGCTTGCTCAAGGTCTCTGTTTCTATTGTGGCAGTACGGGTCATCTTTTGCGTTCCTGTCCTTTGAGGCCGGGAAACACTTCCACCTAGGACAGGTAGGAGAGGCCTCCATAGGTATTCCTGAACCCTCTCAACCCCTCACTCTTTCTGTTCTTTTGCATCTGGGTAATAAGCGTTTTTCTGATTTAGCTTACATAGATTCCGGGGAGGCCGGGAATTTCATCCAACTCGAAGCGGTTAGGAGATTGCGGATTCCGGTCAGATCCCTGGAGACTCCTCGACAGATTGCGTCAGTCGATGGCCAACCTCTGCGGGAGTCCATTACTTTGGTAACTGAAGAATTGGAACTTCAAATTGGAATCCTGCATCGGGAGAAGATTGTCTTCTATGTGCTGCCTTCCTTGTCCCATACCATTCTGCTTGGTCTTCCTTGGTTGAGGAGTCACGAGCCTACTCTTGACTGGCGATCTGGCGAAATCCTGCGTTGGGGACCCTCTGTCAAAATAACTGTCTGCTTCCTGTTCTTCCAAGAAAACCTGCTCATCCTATTTCAGTGTCCTCTAATTTACCTTCTTCATATTTTTCTTTCTTGGATGTCTTCAATAATCAGGTTTTTTAATTCCGGCTGTTTACGGCTCTTTAGAGAAAAACCGGAACCGGTAAAAAAAAAAAAACAGAACCGTTTTTCTCCATTGACTTGTATTAGCACTGGATTGCGCCGGATGGCCCAGCGTTCCATCCTATTTTTTCCAGATATGGCTAAAATTCCGATTCCAGCATCTGGAAAAAACGTCTACTGTTTTTTGTCTGCGGCGAAAAAGCCGAAAGGGCCAGATCCGGCATTTCCGTTTTTTCGCTACAATGGATGTCTATGGATGCCGGATTGCGCCGGATCCGGAAAAAGGCGGATCCAGCGGCCTGACCCGGCTTTTTAAAATGAGCATGCTCAGAACCTATTGGCCTGCCCCCCGAACACATATATAAAACAATGCCATTGAGGCCCTCACTCATTTCCTGTTATGATCTGGTGGCCTAGGAGCAGCATGAGACGGACTCTGGAGCAGGTGGTCCCTGTACTGACCACAAACCCTGAACCTAGCAGCGCAACTAGAAGTAGCCGTGGGGGGTACCTAACACTCCCTAGACCCCTCGGCACAGCCTAAGATCTAACTACCCCTAATGACAGAAAAAGGAAACCTATCTTGCCTCAGAGAAAATCCCCAAAGGATAGATAGCCCCCCACAAATATTGACTGTGAGAGGAGAGGGAAATAACATACGCAGATATGAAATCAGATTTTCGCATAGAGGCCATACTAGCTAAAAAGAAAGAATAGAACAGAGTACTATGCGGTCAGTATAAAAACACTAGAAAATATCCACCGCAGAAAATACGAATCACCACATCTGACTAAAGACATGGGGGGTATATCTGCATCTCCAGAGAAATAGCTAGGCTGCAAAAAATCCTTCACAGACTAAGCTGGACAAGACAAAAACATGAAAATGCACAGAACGATAAGGTCCACAGCTGGTGGACAGCAAAAACAAAGCCAGGACTTATCTTTGTAGAAAAACACAGCAAACTGGAGAGACCAGCAGGGAAGTGAATCCTTCAAGAACAATGGACAACTGGCACTGACTAAAGGATCCTGCAAAGCTATATACCCCAGTCAGTTTTGCAATTAGTAGATACACCTGTCCACTCCTGCAGTCCAGGCACAACTGCATTACCCTCTACAACCACCGGAGGGAGCCCAAAAGCTGAATTCACAACAGTACCCCCCCTTGAGGAGGGGTCACCGAACCCTCACCAGAGCCCCCAGGCCGATCAGGATGAGCCTGATGAAAGGCACGAACGAAATCAACGGCATGGACATCAGAGGCAGAAACCCAAGAATTATCCTACTGGCCATAACCCTTCCACTTGACAAGGTACTGAAGCTTCCGCCTCGAAAAACGGGAATCCAAAATCTTCTCAACAACATATTCCAACTCCCCATCGACCAATACAGGGGCCGGAGGATCAACAGAGGGAACAACGGGCTCCACATATTTCCGCAACAAAGATCTATGGAAGACATTATGAATACCAAAAGAGGCTGGAAGCGCCAGGCGAAAGGACACCGGATTAATAATCTCAGAAATCCTATAAGGACCAATCGAGGCTTAAACTTAGGGGAAGAAACCTTCATAGGAACTTGAGGGGAAGATAACCAAACCAGATCACCAACCCGAAGCCGGGAACCAACACACCGACGACGGTTAGCAAAACGCTGAGCTTCCTCCTGAGACAGCACCAAATTGTCCACCACATAAGCCCAAATCTGCTGCAACCTGTCGATGGCGACCACAGAATCCACACCAGGAAGGTCAGAAGGCTCAACCTGCCCAGAAGAAAAATGAGGATGAAAACCAAAATTACAAAAAAAAGGCGAAACCAAAGTAGCCGAACTAGCCCGATTATTAAGGGCAAACTCGGCCAATGGCAAAAAAGCCACCCAATCATCCTGATCAGCAGACACAAAGCATCTCAAATAGGTCTCCAAGGTCTGATTAGTTCGCTCAGTCTGGCCATTTGTCTGAGGATGAAATGCAGAGGAAAAAGACAAATCAATGCCCAGCTTAGCACAAAAGGCCTGCCAAAACCTAGAAACAAACTGGGAACCTCTGTCGGACACAATATTCTCCGGAATACCATGCAAACATACCACATGCTGAAAAAACAACGGAACCAAATCAGAAGAAGAAGGCAATTTAGGCAAAGGCACCAAATGAACCATCTTAGAAAATCGGTCACAGACAACCCAGATAACCGACATTCTTTGGGAAACAGGAAGATCGGAAATAAAATCCATAGAAATATGCGTCCAAGGTCTCTCAGGGACCGGCAATGGCAAAAGCAACCAACTAAGCGCGGGAACAGCAAGGCTTAGCCCGCGCACAAATCCCACAGGACTGCACAAAAGAACGCACATCCCGTGACAAAGAAGGCCACCAAAAGGACCTACTAACCAAATCTCTGGTACCAAAAATCCCAGGATGGCCAGCCAACACAGAACAATGAACCTCAGAAATCACTTTACTAGTCCATCAATCAGGAACAAACAGTTTCCCCACAGGACAGCGGTCAGGCTTATCAGCCTGAAATTCCTGAAGAACCCGTCGCAAATCAGGGGAGATGGCAGAAAGAATCACCCCTTCCTTCAAAATGCCGACCGGCTCAAGAACCCCAGGGGAATCAGGAAAAAAACTCCTAGAGAGGGCATCCGCCTTAACATTCTTAGTACCAGGAATGTACGAGACCACAAAATCAAAGCGGGAGAAAAACAGGGACCATCGAGCCTGTCTAGGATTCAGCCGTTTGGCAGACTCGAGGTAAATCAGATTCTTATGATCGGTCAGGACCACAATACGGTGCTTGGCCCCCTCAAGCCAATGTCGCCACTCCTCAAATGCCCACTTCATAGCCAACAACTCCCGATTGCCGACATCATAATTGGGTTCCGCAGGCGAAAACTTCCGAGAAAAGAAGGCACACGGTTTCATCAAGGAACCATCAGAATTCCTCTGAGACAAAACGGCCCCTGCCCCAATCTCAGACGCGTCAACCTCAACCTGAAATGGAAGAGAAACATCTGGCTGACGCAACACAGGGGCAGAAGTAAATCGGCGTTTAAGCTCCTGAAAGGCAGAAACAGCCGCGGAGAACCAATTCGTCACATCAGCGCCTTTCTTCGTCAAATCGGTCAGAGGTTTAACCACACTGGAGAAGTTGGCAATGAAACGACGATAAAAATTAGCAAAGCCCAAAAATTTCTGAAGGCTCTTCACAGATGTGGGCTGAATCCAATCATGAATGGCCTGAACCTTAACCGGATCCATTTCTATAGATGAGGGAGAAAAAATGAAACCCAACCCTGAACCTAGCAGCAAGCTGATCCACCCGAGAAACTAACTCCTGAACATTCATGTTAATACTAGACTCCGTAGCCACCCAGAGGTAAAGAGGAAAGGAAAGACACAACAGACTACAGAAAAAAAAATAGCTCAGCACTTTCCTTCCCTTCTTCTGAGATGCGTTTAACTCATTTTTGGCCAGTTGTACTGTTATGATCTGGTGGCCTAGGAGCAGCATGAGACGGACTCTGGAGAAGGTAGTCCCTGTACTGACCGCAAACCCTGAACCTAGCAGCGCAACTAGAAGTAGCCATGGGGGGTACCTAACACTCCCTAGACCCCTCGGCACAGCCTAAGATTTAACTACCCCTAAAGACAGAAACAGGAAACCTATCTTGCCTCAGAGAAAATCCCCAAAGGATAGATAGCCCCCCACAAATATTGACTGTGAGAGGAGAGGGAAAAAACATACGCAGATATGAAATCAGATTTTAGCCATACTAGCTAAAAAGAAAGACAGGCTGGAGCGAGCCGCCCGCCCCCCTCCCCCGGGCGGCATACATGGAAGCCGCCATGACAGGGGGTTTGGAGCAGGGGAAAGGGGGGCGTGGGGTTCGTTCCTGGGGGAGGGTTAACTTGCTGGTGAGGGGTATGGTGGGAGCGGGGGGGAGGAGCGGTTCACTTCCCGCTCTGTGGACTCGTGAGCAGGGAGCATTCACCAGCGCTGAATATGGCGGCCATTGAGCAGGTGCTGGCACAGCTGCGGGTGGCGGCGGCGTCGCAGCCTCCCGGCTGGCTAGAGGCACAGGTAGCAGGCATCCTGGGCGGTTCCAGCAGCGGCGGCAGCGGTGCGGATCCCTCGGCGGCTGGGCCCAGTGAGCGGCGGTCTAGGCGCGTGCGCCCCCCTCAGCGCCTATCCCCTGATGCTGCCCCGGCGCCCCAGCGGCGGCGCAGAAGCCACTCACGGGACCCTCAAGGCCGCGTGCCTGCGTACAAGCGCCCCAGCAGGCCACGGTCCGGGAGGAATCCACCTGCTGCGCTGGGGCCTGCGGCGGCAGTCGGGCCTTCTCCCTCATCACTCCGGGGGTCTGGGCCCATGCGCGCCAGAGCGGCTGCAGGACGCGGTGTTGTCACAGCGGGCCGCGGCGGTTATGCCTGTCCCGGGCGGCCTGGTTCCGGCGGCACCATGAGACGGCGGGGGAGCATCCCAGCAGCAGGCGGCGCCCCAGACTCGGCGGGGCTGCTGAACTCAGCCGGGGTACGCCATTCCCCCCATGCATCTGCGACCGGGCCGCACCTCTCCCTGGGACGGCGGCAGATGGCAGCGTTGCGGACGGCGGGTCCGGGTCTGGGCCTGACGGATTCCTGGTGGCCTCCTGGAGTGACGGGGGTCGGCACGGTCCCCTCTGCAGGGGTCGGATCAGCTGGAGCAGTGAGGAGCAAAGTTCACGTCTGGGTGGACGCACAGACGGCTTCACGGTCAAGACACGGCGGGACGGCTGGGGGGACCGCAGCTCCCCTGCAGCCTGGTGAGAACCATTCTATGTTTTGTTTGTCCCCGGCGTTGTCGACGCCGACTATGACTTTGGTGGATCGGGTTGGGGGGTATGTAGAGCGGCGTGAGGGAGTTGCGGTGCGGGCAGATATGAGTCGTGAAGGGGTGGGCGAGTTGTTGTCGGGGGTGCGGGAGCTGTTGTCGCGGTTGAACAGTGGTAGGCCAGGGCCGTCCCCTTTGTCAGCTTGGGTCGGATCGTCCGATTCGGGGTTAGCGTTGTTAGGCAGTGGTTTGGGTGACCAGGGTAGGTCGGCCGAGCCGGTCTCGGTGTCTGTACAGACTGAGAAAGAGAAGGAAGGGGGCATTCGGCTAGATGATAAGGCGCGTGGTGAGGTGTATGTGTGCTTTGAAGGGCCGTTGGGGGTGCATTTGAAGAAGGAAGTGCGCGAGAAGATTTGGAAGGATGAGTACGTGGAGATATTTTCACTGTTACCACTGGAGAAATTTAACCTGGATAAGAGGAAAAAAGAGGATAGTAAGAAGGAGGATGAGGAAAAGCGGCGATGGCGCCTTATTCCTCAGACGTTTGTGAACTGGCTTCAGGCATTTGCGATTTTGGCAAGTGTTATTGGCTAGAAGGCTCCCGAGAATTGCTCAGCTTTGTTTTGTTATATGGATTCCATAGGGGAGGCGCATAGGGCCTATGGTGGTCAAGTATGGTTACAATATGATGAGCAGTTTCGGCAGCGGAAGGCAGTTCGTCCAGCGATCAGATGGGATCAGAAGGACATCGGCTTGTGGTTGCACGTAATGGCACCGATGAAGTTTGGTCACTCCTTTCAAGGCGGGGCCAGAACTTCCGGCCAAGGCACTGGGCAGGGTTCCTCTTCAGGAGCCGGGGGTCAGGCGGGACAATCCGGCAGTCAGAAGCATGGCGTGTGTTGGCAGTTCAACGAGGGCCAGTGTAAGTTCGGGGTGACTTGCAAGTTCAAGCATTTGTGCTCGCACTGCAACGGCGCCTCACACGGAGCCTCCAAATGTTTTAAGAAGAAAGGGAAGCCAGAGGGTAATTCCAAAGGGGGCGACTCCGGTGAGGTTGGACGCGATGGCCCCCTATCTAGATAGATACCCTGATAGGGAGAGGGCAGAGTTACTCCGGGCCGGGTTTGATGTTGGCTTTTGTATACCGGCCCCGGGTTTTGCGGTACCACCGAAGTTGAAGAATCTTAGATCGGCCGAGTTGCACGCATCAGTAGTGTCTGAAAAGTTAGGCAAAGAGGTGGCGTTGGGTAGGATGTCAGGTCCGTTTCCCACTCCCCCTTTGGATGATTTGGTGGTGTCGCCTCTGGGCATAGTGCCCAAGAAGGAGCCGAATAAGTTGCGGCTCATTCAGCGTTTGTCATACCCGAAGGGGAGGTCGGTTAATGATGGGATTGATCCGGAGCTCTGTTCGGTGGTTTATACGTCGTTTGATGAGGCAGCCAGGTGGGTGCGCAGTTGTGGTAGGGGAGCATTGTTGGCCAAGACTGATATCGAGTCGGCCTTTCGTTTGTTGCCGGTTCACCCCGATAGCGTGAGGTTGTTAGGCTGTTATTGGGATGGCGGGTTTTACGTTGACCGATGTTTGCCGATGGGCTGTTCACTGTCGTGCGCTTATTTTGAGGCTTTCAGTTCCTTTCTGGAGTGGGCGGTACGGGATGTGTCCGGTTTGGACTCGGTAATTCATTATCTGGATGACTTCTTGTGCATAGGCCCCGATCAGTCTCAATGTTGTGAGGTCCGGTTAAGGACAGTTGTTTGGGTCGCTGAGCGCTTCGGGGTCCCGTTGGCACCGGGCAAGACGGAGGGTCCATGTACGAGCTTGTCCTTTTTGGATATTGCCATCGATTCTGTGAGGTGGGAGTTTAGGTTGCCGGTTGACAAGGTGTTGGGTCTGAGAGACGAGGTGGCCCGAGCTAGACGTTTGAAAAAATTGCCACTGCGCGAAGTGCAGTCGCTCTTGGGGAAGTTGAACTTTGCGTGTCGAATTATTCCCATGGGGAGAATTTTTTCACGTAGGCTGGCCAGTGCTACGGCCGGGGTTACCGCCCCGCATCATTTTGTGCATTTGTCAGCCGAGCACAAGGCTGACTTGGAGGTTTGGGACCATTTTTGTCTTGTTACAACGGGCGTTCGTTGTTGATGGAGGAGGCAGTGGGCAACGCTGATTTGGACTTGTTTACTGACGCCTCGGACGGTATTGGTTTTGGGGCCTTTTTCGGGGGCCGTTGGTGTGCGGCCAGATGACCGGAAGCCCGGTTTGAAACAGGTTTAGTGCGGAACATCACGTTGTTGGAAATTTTCCCGATTTTGGTGGCGGTGCAGCTTTGGGGTGACGATTTTCGGAACAAAAGGGTGCGTTTTAATTGTGATAATATGGCGGTTGTGTGCGCCATTAACAGTTTGACGACGGCGTCTCCCCCGGTGATCAGAGTTCTTCGGCAGTTGGTTTTGTCTTGCTTACACCTGAATGCTTATTTCACAGCTTCACATGTGCCCGGTGTTAATAACTGCATTGCCAATTCTTTGTCTCGTTTCCAGTGGGAGCGTTTTCGGTCGCTGGCGCCGGATGCCGAGGAGACGGGCCTGGAATGCCCGGCGGAACTCTGGAGCGTGGTGTCCGGGCTGCAGAGCCTTTAATCAAGGCATCCTTGGTTCCGAGTACGTGGTCGGTTTATCAGGCGGTATGGAGCAATTGGGAGAGTTGGCTGGCGGCTTGCGGTGTTGCGGGTGCGGGTTCGGACCAGGTGGGGGCATTGTTGTTGTGGTTGAGACATGGGGCGGATCAGGGATGGTCGGCAGCAAAGGTGGATAGGACGATAGCGGCTTTAGCCTTTGGTTTCAGGCTACGGGGCCTTCAGGACGTGACAAAGTCCTTTCTGGTAAAGCAAGCTGCGAGGGGGCTGAGAAGATCATGCAGCCAAGGAGATTGTAGGCGCCCGGTGTCCTTTGAGATGTTGGAGCGGTTGGGGGTACGTTTGGGCAAGTATGCGTTTCCAGCTTCGAGGTTGCGCTTTTTTGCTTAGCCTTTTCGTTGGCCTTTTATGGAGCTTTGAGGATTGGGGAGTTAGTGTCAACCACTACGGTTCGTCAAGGGGGCCTGTGGGCGGGGGACGGTTTTGCTTCCGAGGGGTCACTGCAGTTTTGGATTCGGAAGTCTAAGACGGATCAGATGGGGCGGGGTAAAAAAGTAGTTTTGGGCGCTGTTCCCAGTTCTGTTATGTGTCCTGTCCGTTGCTGGCAGGTTTTTGATAGGTTTCACCTATGTCCATAGTGTGGTCAGAGATTGTTCCTCGGACATCTTGGAGGCACACCAGGTCGGTGGACAAGATAAATAAAGCCCGAATTAAGGTGAATCGGGCCGTGTCGGGTTTTGTTGTGCGGAACGGAGGTATGGCCGTGCATCATTTTGAGTTGGAGGGTGGCGGTGACCAATTTCTTTTGGGTGATGGGGTTCATCTGAACGCGGTGGGCATTGATTTGTGGGCTCTGGGGTTACAGTCTGGAATTGAGCGGGCCACAGCGGTTAAGGTTGGTGGGGTCTCGGGTACTTGAGGGGGTCAAGTATCCTCGTGGTGGCGGGGGGAGGGGTCCTTGGAGTTGGTGCTAAATTGGCCTGGGGGGTCCATCGGGATATGGATTCTCCAGTTGGTATAAGTTTTGGTTGCGGGTCTGGTGATTTGGGGGAATCTTGGTAACGGTGGGCCAGATTCCTAAGTTGGAAGTGGACAATGGTAACCCTTTGGGGTATTTTGGTGCTCTCGAGCCTGTGGGGTAACGGCTGAGAGTAATCTACGGTTGGTCTCTTGTCTACTTGTTTATACTATGGGTGACACCAGACTTTTAGCTTCAAGGACCCCTTCCCAGCTCATTTATGGTTATATGTTTTGTTTGTTTATAATAAAGGCCGCTGTGGCCAATTATATCCAACTTGAGACTCATGTCGTTATTCGGAGGTTGGGAAGGAAAAGGGGTCGGTGACCCCTTGGGAAGGCACTTAATCATGGTAGTCGACAATACCAATGTCAAGAATAGAACAGAGTACTATGCGGTCAGTATAAAAACACTAGAAAATATCCACCACAGAAAATACGAATCACCACATCTGACTAAAGACATGGGGGGTATATCTGCATCTCCAGGGAAATAGCTAGGCTGCAAAAAATCCTTCACAGACTAAGCTGGACAAGACAAAAACATGAAAATGCACAGAACTATAAGGTCCACAGCAGGTGGACAGCAAAAACAAAGCCAGGACTTATCTTTGTAGAAAAACACAGCAAACTGGAGAGACCAGCAGGGAAGTGAATCCTTCAAGAACAATGGACAACTGGCACTGACTAAAGGATCCTGCAAAGCTATATACCCCAGTCAGTTTTGCAATTAGTAGATACACCTGTCCACTCCTGCAGTCCAGGCACAACTGCATTACCCTCTACAACCACCGGAGGGAGCCCAAAAGCTGAATTCACAACATTTCCAGCCATACTGCCAGCCAGAGAGCCCACACCCTGCCAAGAATCTTCCAGACCCTGCCAAAAAAGCCAGCCAGAGAGCAAAGCCAAGCCTGCCAGAGAGCTGAGCCAAGCCTGCCAGAGAGCTGAGCGAAGCCTGCCGGAGAGCTGAGCCAAACCTGCCAGAGAGCGGAGCCAAACCCGCCAGAGAGCGGAGCCAAGCCTGCCAGAGAGCGGAGCCAAGAAATATGACCTGGTGGTAAGGACAATAATGGACCTGGTGGTTAAGAGCACACGGAATGACCTGATAGTTACTAATAATATAGGACGAGCTCTGAGACGTGGGAACTCTGCTGACCGCAATCCCTAATCCTATCACACACACTAGAAATAACCGTGGATTGCTCCTAACGCTCCCTATGCAACTCGACACAGCCTAAGAAACTAGCTAGCCCTAGAGATAGAAAAATAAAGCCTACCTTGCCTCAGAGAAATTCCCCAAAGGAAAAGGCAGCCCCCCACATATAATGACTGTGAGTAAAGATGAAAATTACAAACACAGAGATGAAATAGATTTAGCAAAGTGAGGCCCGACTTACTGAACAGACAGAGGATAGGAAAGGTAACTTTGCGGTCAGCACAAAAAACTACAAAAAGACCACGCAGAGGGCGCAAGAGACCCTCCGCACCGACTCACGGTGCGGAGGCGCTCCCTCTGCGTCCCAGAGCTTCCAGCAAGCAAGACAAAAATCAAAATAGCAAGCTGGATAGAAAAATAGCAAACCAGAGAAAAACAAGCAGGAACTTAGCTTCTGCTGGGAAGACAGGTCACAAGAACGATCCAGGAGAGAACTAGACCAATACTGGAACATTGACAGGTGGCATGGAGCAATGATCTAAGTGGAGTTAAATAGAGCAGCCAGCTAACGAATTAACCTCATCACCTGTGGAAGGAAACTCAGAAGCCGCAGCTCCAGTCACAACCACCAGAGGAAGCCCATGGACAGAACCAGCCGAAGTACCATTCATGACCACAGGAGGGAGCTTGACAACAGAATTCACAACAGTACCCCCCCTTGAGGAGGGGTCACCAAACCCTCACCAGAGCCCCACGGCCGACCAGGACAAGCCAAATGAAAGACACGAACCAGATCGGCTGCATGAACATAGGAGGCAAAGACCCAGGAATTATCTTCCTGACCATAACCCTTCCACTTGACCAGGTACTGGAGTTTCCGTCTCGAAATACGAGAATCCAAAATCTTCTCCACCACATACTCCAACTCCCCCTCAACCAACACCGGGGCAGGAGGATCAACGGATGGAACCACAGGCGCCACGTATCTCCGCAACAATGACCTATGGAATACATTATGGATGGCAAAAGAAGCTGGAAGGGTCAAATGAAACGACACATGATTGAGAACCTCAGAAATCTTATACGGACCAATGAAACAAGGCTTAAACTTAGGAGAGGAAACATAGTAACATAGTAACATAGTAACATAGTTAGTAAGGCCGAAAAAAGACATTTGTCCATCCAGTTCAGCCTATATTCCATCATAATAAATCCCCAGATCTACGTCCTTCTACAGAACCTAATAATTGTATGATACAATATTGTTCTGCTCCAGGAAACCTTCATAGGAACATAACGAGACGACAACCAAACCAAATCCCCAACACGAAGTCGGGGACCCACACAGCGCCGGCGGTTAGCGAAACGTTGAGCCTTCTCCTGGGACAATGTCAAATTGTCCACCACATGAGTCCAAATCTGATGCAACCTATCCACCACAGTATCTACACCAGGACAGTCCGAAGACTCAACCTGCCCTGAAGAGAAACGAGGATGGAAACCAGAATTGCAGAAAAACGGCGAAACCAAAGTAGCCGAGCTGGCCCGATTATTAAGGGCGAACTCAGCCAAAGGCAAAAAGGACACCCAATCATCCTGATCAGCAGAAACAAAGCATCTCAGATATGTTTCCAAAGTCTGATTAGTTCGTTCGGTTTGGCCATTTGTCTGAGGATGGAAAGCCAAGGAAAAAGACAAATCAATGCCCATCCTAGCACAAAAGGCTCGCCAAAACCTCGAAACAAACTGGGAACCTCTGTCCGAAACGATGTTCTCCGGAATGCCATGTAAACGAACCACATGCTGGAAAAACAATGGCACCAAATCAGAGGAGGAAGGCAATTTAGACAAGGGTACCAAATGGACCATCTTAGAGAAGCGATCACAAACCACCCAAATGACCGACATCTTTTGAGAGACAGGGAGATCCGAAATAAAATCCATAGAGATATGCGTCCAGGGCCTCTTCGGGACCGGCAAGGGCAAAAGCAACCCACTGGCACGAGAACAGCAGGGCTTAGCCCGAGCACAAGTCCCACAGGACTGCACAAAAGAACGCACATCCCACCACAAAGACGGCCACCAAAAGGATCTAGCCACCAAATCTCTGGTACCAAAGATTCCAGGATGACCAGCCAACACCGAACAATGAACCTCAGAGATAACTCTACTAGTCCATTTATCAGGGACAAACAGTTTCTCCGCTGGGCAACGGTCAGGTCTATCAGCCTGAAATTTTTGCAGCACCCGCCGCAAATCAGGGGAGATGGCAGACAAAATTACCCCTTCTCTGAGAATACCCGCCGGCTCAGGAACACCCGGAGAGTCGGGCACAAAACTCCTTGACAGGGCATCAGCCTTCACATTCTTAGAACCTGGAAAGTACGAAACCACAAAATCAAAACGGGAGAAAAATAGCGACCAACGAGCCTGTCTGGGATTCAACCGTTTGGCAGACTCGAGATAAGTCAAATTCTTGTGATCCGTCAAGACCACCATGCGATGCTTGGCTCCTTCAAGCCAATGACGCCACTCCTCGAATGCCCACTTCATGGCCAACAACTCTCGATTGCCAACATCATAATTGCGCTCAGCAGGCGAAAACTTTCTAGAAAAGAAGGCACATGGTTTCATCACCGAGCCATCAGAACTTCTTTGCGACAAAACAGCCCCTGCTCCAATCTCAGAAGCATCAACCTCGACCTGAAATGGAAGCGAAACATCTGGCTGGCACAACACAGGGGCAGAAGAAAAACGACGCTTCAACTCCTGAAAAGCTTCCACAGCCACAGAAGACCAATTGACCACATCAGCACCCTTCTTGGTCAAATCAGTCAACGGTTTAGCAACACTAGAAAAATTACTGATGAAGCGACGATAAAAATTAGCAAAGCCCAGGAACTTTTGCAGACTCTTCACAGATGTCGGCTGAGTCCAATCATAAATGGCCTGGACTTTAACAGGGTCCATCTCGATAGTAGAAGGGGAAAAAATGAAACCCAAAAATGAAACCTTCTGAACTCCAAAGAGACACTTTGACCCCTTCACAAACAAAGAATTAGCACGAAGGACCTGGAACACCATTCTGACCTGCTTCACGTGAGACTCCCAATCATCCGAGAAGACCAAAATATCATCCAAATATACAATCAGGAATTTATCCAGGTACTCTCGGAAGATGTCATGCATAAAGGACTGAAATACTGATGGAGCATTGGAAAGCCCGAATGGCATAACCAGGTACTCAAAATGGCCCTCGGGCGTATTAAATGCTGTTTTCCATTCATCGCCCTGTTTAATACGCACAAGATTATACGCACCACGAAGATCTATCTTGGTGAACCAACTAGCCCCCTTAATCCGAGCAAATAAATCAGACAACAGCGGAAAAGGGTACTGAAATTTGACTGTGATCTTATTAAAAGGTGGTAATTAATACAAGGTCTCAAAGAACCATCCTTCTTGGCCACAAAAAAGAACCCTGCTCCCAACGGTGACGACGACGGGCGAATATGACCCTTCTCCAAGGATTCCTTTACATAACTCCGCATAGCGGCGTGCTCTGGCACAGATAAATTGAACAGTCGGCCCTTAGGAAACTTACTACCAGGAATCAAATTGATAGCACAATCGCAATCCCTATGAGGAGGTAGGGCACTGGATTTGGGCTCATCAAATGCATCCCGGTAATCCGACAAAAACTCCAGGACTTCAGAAGGGGTGGATGACGAAATAGACAGAAATGGAACATCACCATGTACCCCCTGACAACCCCAGCTGGACACAGACATAGATTTCCAATCCAATACTGGATTATGGACCTGTAGCCATGGCAACCCCAAAACGACCACATCATGCAGATTATGCAACACCAAAAAGTGAATATCCTCCTGATGTGCAGGAGCCATGCACATGGTCAAATGGGTCCAGTACTGAGGCTTATTCTTGGCCAAAGGCGTAGCATCAATTCCTCTCAATGGAATAGGATACTGCAAGGGCTCCAAGAAAAAACCAAAGCGCCTAGCAAACTCCAAGTCCATCAAATTCAGGGCAGCGCCTGAATCCACAAATGCCATAACAGAATAGGATGACAAAGAGCAAATCAGAGTAACGGACAAAAGAAATTTCGACTGTACCGTACCAATGGTAGCAGACCTAGCGAAACGCTTAGTGCACTTAGGACAATCGGCGATAGCATGAGTGGAATCACCACAGTAAAAACACAGCCCGTTCTGACGTTTGTGTTCTTGCCGTTCAGCTCTGGTCAAAGTCCTATCACATTGCATAGGCTCAGGCCTATGCTCAGATAATACCGCCAAATGGTGCACAGCTTTACGCTCACGCATGCGTCGATCGATCTGAATGGCCAAAGACATAGACTCATTCAGACCAGCAGGCATGGGAAATCCCACCATGACATCCTTAAGGGCTTCAGAGAGACCCTTTCTGAAAATTGCTGCCAGGGCACATTCATTCCACTGAGTGAGCACAGACCACTTCCTAAACTTCTGACAATATATTTCTACCTCATCCTGACCCTGACACAGAGCCAGCAAGATTTTCTCTGCCTGATCCACTGAATTAGGTTCATCATAAAGCAATCCGAGCGCCAGAAAAAACGCATCAACATCACGCAATGCCGGATCTCCTGGCGCAAGGGAAAATGCCCAGTCTTGAGGGTCGCCACCTAACAAAGAAATAATGATTTTCACTTGTTGAACAGGGTCACCTGAGGAGCGAGGTTTCAAAGCAAGAAACAATTTACAATTATTTTTGAAATTCAGAAACTTAGATCTATCCCCAAAAAACAAATCAGGAATTGGAATCCTAGGCTCTAACATCGGATTCTGAACCACAAAATCTTGAATGTTTTGTACCCTTGCAGTGAGATTATTCATACAAGAGGACAGACCTTGAATGTCCATATCTACACCTGTATCCTGAACCACCCAGAGGTAAAGGGGAAAAGAGAGACAAAACACACTGCAAAGAAAAAAAAAATGGTCTCAGAACTTCTCTTATCCCTCTATTGAGATGCATTAGTACTTTGGGCCACCTATACTGTTATGACCTGGTGGTAAGGACAATAATGGACCTGGTGGTTAAGAGCACACGGAATGACCTGATAGTTACTAATAATATACGACGAGCTCTGAGACGTGGGAACTCTGCTGACCGCAATCCCTAATCCTATCACACACACTAAAAATAGCCGTGGATTGCTCCTAACGCTCCCTATGCAACTCGACACAGCCTAAGAAACTAGCTAGCCCTAGAGATAGAAAAATAAAGCCTACCTTGCCTCAGAGAAATTCCCCAAAGGAAAAGGCAGCCCCCCACATATAATGACTGTGAGTAAAGATGAAAATTACAAACACAGAGATGAAACAGATTTAGCAAAGTGAGGCCCGACTTACTGAACAGACAGAGGATAGGAAAGGTAACTTTGCGGTCAGCACAAAAAACTACAAAAAGACAACGCAGAGGGTGCAAAAGACCCTCCGCACCGACTCACGGTGCGGAAGCGCTCCCTCTGCGTCCCAGAGCTTCCAGCAAGCAAGACAAAAATCAAAATAGCAAGCTGGACAGAAAAATAGCAAACCAGAGAAAAACAAGCAGGAACTTAGCTTCTGCTGGGAAGACAGGTCACAAGAACGATCCAGGAGAGAACTAGACCAATACTGGAACATTGACAGGTGGCATGGAGCAATGATCTAAGTGGAGTTAAATAGAGCAGCCAGCTAACGAATTAACCTCGTCACCTGTGGAAGGAAACTCAGAAGCCGCAGCTCCACTCACAACCACCAGAGGAAGCCCATGGACAGAACCAGCCGAAGTACTATTCATGACCACAGGAGGGAGCTTGACAACAGAATTCACAACAGCCAAGCCTGTCAGAGAGCGGAGCCAAACCTGCCAGAGAGAGGAGCCAAACCTGCCAGAGAGCGGAGCCAAGCCATGTCTTCTTCTGGGAGCCCTCCCTCCCGTTGGCAGCGCACTGAGGTAAATATACATGCTTTTTAAAATAATTTTGCTCTCTCTCTCGCTCTCTCTCCCTCTCTCTTTGTATGTATGTGTGTGTATATGTGTGTATGTGTGTCTGTATGAGTGTGTTTATATATTAACTAGCTGAAGAGCCCGGCGTTGCCTGGGCATAGTAAATATCTGTGGTTAGTTATAGCACCTCACTTATTTTCCCATCACGCCTCTCATTTTCCCCCTCACATCTCTCATTTTCTCCCTTACACCTCTCATTTTCCCCTCATTCCTCTTATTTTCCCCCTCACTCCTCTCATTCCCCCTAACACTTGTCATTTCGACCTTACATCCGATCACTCCTCTATTTTCCCTTACTCCTCTCAGTTTGCACTCACACCTTTTTATTTTGCACTCACACCTTTTCATTTTCACCTCAGTATATACATGTTTGTCATCTCCCGTATATATAGTATACACCTGTATGTCATCTCCAGTATATAGTATATACCTGTATGTCATCTCCCCTGTAAATAGTACATACCTGCTGTATGTCATCTCCTCCTGTATATTGTATATACCTATGTGTCATGTCCTCCTGTATATAGTATATACCTGTATGTCATCTCTTCTGTATATACTATATACCTGTATGTCATCTCTGTTATGATCTGGTGGTTTAGGAGCAACATGGGACGAGCTCTGAAGGAAGTGGTACCTGTACTGACCGCAGTCCCTAAGCTCAACACAACACTAGAAGTAGCCGTGGGATGCTCCTAACACTCCCTAGGCACCTCGTCACAGCCTGAGAACTAACTACCCCTAAAGATAGAAACAGGAAAACTATCTTGCCTCAGAGAAAATCCCCAAAGGATAGATAGCCCCCCACAAGTAATGACTGTGAGTGGAGAGGGAAAAGACATACACAGAATGAAACCAGGATGAGCACAGGAGGTCAGTCTAGCTAGATAGATAGGACAGGATGGAATACTGTGCGGTCAGTATAAAACACTACAAAAAATCCACACAGAGTTTACAAAAATCTCCACACCTGACTAAAGGTGTGGAGGGTAAATCTGCTTCCCAGAGCTTCCAGCATCACTGAATTAATTCATACTGACAAGCTGGACAAACATAGAAAGCACAGAACGGATAAGTCCACAACCTGTGGACAGAAAAGAGCAAGCAAGGACTTAGCTTTGCTGAACTGGTCAGGATAACAGGGAAATCCAAAGAGATGTGAATCCAACCAGGAACAATTGACAAGTGGCACAAGCTGAAGGAAAGAGCCAGGCTAAATAGCCGAGCAGAATAGACAATCAGTGGAAGCAGCTGCTGACAGCTAAATCCAAGGAGCAGCCATTCCACTTAAAACCACCGGAGGGAGCCCAAGAGCAGAACTCACAAAAGTGCCACTTACAACCACCGGAGGGAGCCCAAGAGCGGAATTCACAACACATCTCCTCCTGTATATAGTATATACCTGTAAGTCATCTCCTCCTGTATATAATATATACCAGTATGTCATCTGCTCCTGTACTGTATATAGTATATACCTGTGTGTCATCTCCTCCTGTATATAGTATATACCTGTGTGTCATCTCCTCCTGTATATAGTATATACCTGTGTGTCATCTGCTCCTGTATTTAGTATATACCTGTATGTCATCTCTTCCTGTATATAGTATATACCTGTGTCATCTCTCCTGTATATAGTATATACCTGTGTGTCATCTCCCCTGTATATAGTATGTACCTGTATGTCATCTCCCCTGTATATAGTATATACCAGTGTGACATCTCCTCCTGTATATAGTATATACCTGTATGTCATCTCCTCCTGTATATAGTATATATCTGTGTGTCATCTCCCCTGTATATAGTATATATCTGTATGTCATCTCCTCCTGTATTAGACCGTGTTCACATGTTATTTGGTCAGTATTTTTACCTCAGTATTTGTAAGCTAAATTGGCAGCCTGATAAATCCCCAGCCAACAGGAAGCCCTCCCCCCCGGCAGTATATATTAGCTCACACATACACATAATAGACAGGTCATGTGACTGACAGCTGCCGTATTTCCTATATGGTACATTTGTTGCTCTTGTAGTTTGTCTGCTTATTAATCAGATTTTTATTTTTGAAGGATAATACCAGACTTGTGTGTGTTTTAGGGCGAGTTTCATGTGTCAAGTTGTGTGTGTTGAGTTGCATGTGGCGACATGCATGTAGCGACTTTTGTGAGATGAGTTTTGTGTGGCGACATGCGTGTAGCAACTTTTTGTGTGTCGAGTTGCATGTGACAGGTTAGTGTAGCAAGTTGTGTGCAGCAAGTTTTGCGCATGGTGAGTTTAGCGCGTGGCGAGTTATATGTGTTTTGTGCGTTTTGCGTATGTGCAAGTTTTGTGTGAGGCAACTTTTGCATGTGTTGCAACTTTTGTGCATGTGGCAATTTTTCTGCGCGTGCAAGTTTTGCACGTGGCAAGTTTTCCATGAGGTGAGTTTTGCACGTGTGTGTGTGTGACGAGCAATGCATACTTAGCCACAACTGTGCCTGTGACCAGCAAGGTCGGCTGGTCTGCAGCTCGCAGGGGTGTCAAGGATTGCCTAGCCTGGGCCTTATTTGATACTGCAAAGGATGAGCCAACTCACGTAATGTGCCAACTTTGGAAAAAAAACTGAGTAGCGGTAAAAAGTGCAATAATTTGACTACTACATGTATGAACCTTCACATGCGCAATCAACATGCTTTACTGTGAGAATTCCACTGGGCAAAAATGCGGACCAGAGGACCTCAACCACCATCAGCCGCCTCATCAATCGTATCTGCTGCTTCCTCCTCTATTACAATTCTAACGATTGAGATGCAGGTCTTCAACTGCAGAACCTCAGGTTCTCTACCCTGAGAGTCTGCCATCAGCTGTAATGGAAGCAGACATGCCTGCTGTATTTGAACAATCTCAGAGAATGGGGACAGCCAAGATAATGTATGTAAAGTGCTGCGGAATATGTTAGTGCTATATAAAAATAAAGATTATTATTTATTATTAATCAGCACACCACAACTTTCTCAATCTACCGTAACATCTCACCCTGCACCTCTCTCACAGTCCAGCAGTTTGTTTGGTTCACACACGCCACCCTCTATCAGCACTGCAGACAACCCATGGTTCCGCAGTTGTGGTCATGTAAAAGATTGTTTCCTCCTACGCATGACAAAGGGAAGAAGTTGAACTCCACCATGTCCAATCTGTTGGCCATGGAAATGCTGCCTTTCTGCCTGGTAGATACAGATGGTTTCCGAAACAGATGGCCGTCGCAGTCCCCCAGTACCAATTGCCCAGTCGCCATTACTTTTCTAAGAAAGCTGTGTTTGTGCTACACCAGCATGTCACAAACAACATCACCCATTCCTTGACTAAAGCTCTGCCAGGGTGCATTTCACCACAGACACTTGGACGAGTAAGCATGGCCAAGAATGCTACATCTTGTTGACTGGGCACTGGGTGACTCTGGTGGCTGTGGGACAGGCGCTGCTCCACAAGTCTTGGAATCCCCAAGGCTTGCAGGACAAACCTCTACATATAACACTTCCTCCACTGCTTCTATCTCCTCCTCTATCTCCTCTAGGGCCTACACCTGTGCCCTCAACCTCTGCCTTAATGAAATACGCGTTCCAACAGTGCAGAGTAAATCCCCACCACCTCTGTACTGTGCAGTCAGGGCTCACCACAATCAGGCAGGGTTAAAATTGATATGCCTTGGAGATCGCAGTCATATAGCTGAAGAGTTGTGGACTGCTCTCCAGGCTAAGTTTGATCAATGGCTGTCTCAACTGAACCTGCATCCAGGGAAGGCCATGTACGATAATGGTGCAAACCTGGTTGCGGCTCTATGGCAAGGTAAGCTCACACACAGCCTTGTGTAAGGAGGTGTCGGGGACCCTCACATGCCTCCTCTCTCCTGGACGCTGTTCACATGATTACTTGCAGCACCTCATGGTTCATTCATGTAAATGTATTTGTGTCATGTACCGTAATGTGGATGCCTTTAACCCCTTTCTGACGTCGGATGGGATAGTACTCAAAGCCAGGACATGTCAGCTGTTTTGAACAAATGCCGGGACATGTCAGCTGTTTTGAACAAAAGCCGGGACATGTCAGCTGTTTTGAACAGCTGACATGTGCCTGCAATAGGAGTGGGCGGAAGCGTGATCCACCCGTGCCTATTAACTAGTTAAATGCCGCTGTAAAACTCTGTCAGCGGCATTTAACCCACACTTCCGGCCATTTCCCTTCACATCAAGGACCCATAGAAGCGTAGTCACGCGAAACAGCCGTCTTCCTAACACTCCATTTTCCACTTCCCTGCTGAAGATGTTTTAAGGATTTGCAATAAACTTAGGGTTACAAACCAAGAAGGATCTGGGGTCTACGACTGGGACGGGAGCAGCTGAGATGGCGTTCCTGGCACCTTTCCCTACTTGAACTGGGCAAAGGGATGGCAGAGAGCTGGTGACACTGGAATATGGACGAGACACAGATTAGAAATAAGGCTGGGATTGCCGAAAGAAAAGAGATAGAGGCTGCCCGGAAGGCAGGGAAAGATCAGGAGTGTGAAGTTTGTGCTGCAAATACCCTACCGAATAGTAAAGTTCACCTGTTGGAAAAGAACTGTATTTCTGACATGTTTTGTGGAGCTGAGGAACATGGAGCTGAGATGACAGAACTTGAAAGGACTCTGACAGTGAACTTAAGTGTGCCGCTCGCACGCTGCACATGCAGCCGAAGGAACACTGTATTTTATCTGTGGGGTGACAGGGTGTGGGAACATTAAAACCTGTTGCCATGACTACCACCCTGGCTGCCTTACAGAATTGGCTATATATTCACCAAGATTTGCTCTACAGATAACAAAATCTTGCCCTCCCAAAACAAAGGGCAGAAAGTACCATACATTAAATATCCATCACAAAACGTGTGATCCAAGAAGTAATTCGATCACCACTACAGTACTAATGTAAAATATTAATTTTATTAAACATATATTTTTTTTTTAAAAAAGACAATATAAAAAAGTATGCCTTACTACATAGATGAAAGGTGCAAATCCTCACTAATGAGGGACTATATTGCCATAAGTAAGCACCAAAATCCTAGACCAAGCATATACATACAGTTACATCACTGGATCATGGTGAGACACAATCTCAAATGTATCTAACATGTCAAGATAACATATATCCTAAAAGAACTCTCAGAGTCTCCAAGTTTAAAGGCCCATAAGACGCCAATATCCCTAATAGGGAGAGACCCGAGATCATATAGTGGTCTTCACCCACAAACTTTCAACATGCCCAGTGTTTGTATATAGCGGTTTAATGAAAGGTATATTACCTGCAGGGGGCAGAGGGACGCCGAGGTACGCACACTAGGCCTACTCATCAGGTAATATACCTTTCATTAAACCGCTATATACAAACACTGGGCATGTTGAAAGTTTGTGGGTGAAGACCACTATATGATCTCGGGTCTCTCCCTTGCTCCACTGTCACTGGTCTCCTCTCACGCACCCATCCCCGGATCTCAGTGGGGCATTTGGTGTAGAACTGTTCTTTTAGGATGATCTGGAGGAAGGCTCTCCAAGTTAAGGCCCCCTCTCTCTCCAGCCAGTGGTGACATACTTGTTTGAGCCTGTGGATATATATATTGAAAGACATTTTCCCCTCCCAGGCTAAGGAGCGGAACTGCGCTCTGTAAGCGTCTGGAGTTGCAGCATAATGTTCCAAGATGGTGTCTTTAATATTCCCATAATCGCAGTTCCACGTAGGGTCCATAGCTCTATAGGCTTCAGCAGCTCCACCCTCTAAGAGCCCCACTAGATGTCTGACTTACTCCCTTTCCGGGACTTCCATTAATCGACATTGATGTTCGAAGTCCTGGAAGAAGCCCTCAATGTCGCCTGCAGCCTCGTTAAACAGTTTAAAGTCCTTACGGGACACCCTTGGAAATTCCCTCATGGTGGGTGCTGTAGTTAAGGTACCGTCACACATAACGATATCGTTAACGATATTGTTGCTTTTTGTGACGTAGCAACGATATCGTTAAGGAAATCGTTATGTGTGACAGCGACCAACGATCAGGCCCCTGCTGGAAGATCGTTGGTCGCTGGGGAAAGTCCAGAACTTTATTTTGTCGCTGGACCTCCCGCAGACACCGCTGGATCGGCGTGTGTGTACATACTTGACAAAGGCCAACCCGGCCGAAACGTTGTATCTTTTTGTATGGCTGAATAAAGACCTTTTTGGACACGACTTCACCTGGTATGGACGCTGCTCTTTTTCCTTTTTATGGTACCCTTACAGTCTGTCTGGAGCTTCTAGCTGCTTCCACTAAGCGCTGCCTCTCCTTAAGGTACCTTCACCCTCAGCAACGCTGCAGCGATACCGACAACGATGTCGATCGCTGCAGCATCGCTGTTTGGTCGCTGGACAGCTGTCACACAGACAGCTCTCCAGCGACCAACGATCCCGAGGTCCCCGGTAACCAGGGTAAACATCGGGTTACTAAGGGCCGCGCTTAGTAACCCGATGTTTACCATGGTTACCAGCGTAAACGTTAAAAAAACAAACACTACATACTTACCTTCAGCTGTCTGTCCTCCGGCGCTCTGCTTTCCTCTGCACTGTCAGCGCCGGTCAGCCGGAAAGCTGAGCGGTGACGTCACCGCTGTGCTTTCCGGCTGGCCGGCGCTGACACAGGATGCAGGAGGAGTGCAGAGAAGCAGAGCGCCGGGGACAGACAGCAGAAGGTAAGTATGTAGTGTTTGTTTTTTTAACGTTTACGCTGGTAACCATGGTAAACATCGGGTTACTAAGCGCGGCCCTGCGCTTAGTAACCCGATGTTTACCATGGTTACCAGTGAAGACATCGCTGGATCGGCGTTACACATGCCGATCCAGCAATGTCAGCGGGAGATCCAGCGACGAAATAAAGTTCTGGACTTTCCTCAGCGACCAACGATCTCCCAGTAGGGGCCTGATCGTTGGTCGCTGTCACACATAACGATTTCCTTAACGATATCGTTGCTACATCACAAAAAGCAACGATATCGTTAACGATATCGTTATGTGTGAAGGTACCTTTAGCTGTACGAATGGCCTCTCTCTTATCTTCTATGGTGGCCTTAAGGTACCTTCACATTTAGCGACGCTGCAGCGATCTAGACAACAATCCCGATCGCTGCAGCGTCGCTGTTTGGTCGCTGGAGAGCTGTCACGCAGACAGCTCTCCAGCGACCAACTATGCGAAGTCCCCTGGTAACCAGGGTAAACATCGGGTTACTAAGCGCAGGGCCGCGCTTAGTAACCCGATGTTTACCCTGGTTACCAGCATAAACGTAAAAAAACACTACATACTTACATTCCGGTGTCTGTCCCCCGGCGTTCTGCTTCTCTGCACTGTTTGAGTGCCGGCTAGCCGTAAAGCACAGCGGTGACGTGCTGACACAGTGCAGAGAAGCAGAACGCCGGGGGACAGACACTGGAATGTAAGTACAGTGGGGCAAAAAAGTATTTAGTCAGTCAGCAATAGTGCAAGTTCCACCACTTAAAAAGATGAGAGGCGTCTGTAATTTACATCATAGGTAGACCTCAACTATGGGAGACAAACTGAGAAAAAAAAATCCAGAAAATCACATTGTCTGTTTTTTTAACATTTTATTTGCATATTATGGTGGAAAATAAGTATTTGGTCAGAAACAAAATTTCATCTCAATACTTTGTAATATATCCTTTGTTGGCAATGACAGAGGTCAAACGTTTTCTGTAAGTCTTCACAAGGTTGCCACACACTGTTGTTGGTATGTTGGCCCATTCCTCCATGCAGATCTCCTCTAGAGCAGTGATGTTTTTGGCTTTTCACTTGGCAACACGGACTTTCAACTCCCTCCAAAGGTTTTCTATAGGGTTGAGATCTGGAGACTGGCTAGGCCACTCCAGGACCTTGAAATGCTTCTTACGAAGCCACTCCTTCGTTGCCCTGGCGGTGTGCTTTGGATCATTGTCATGTTGAAAGACCCAGCCACGTTTCATCTTCAATGCCCTTGCTGATGGAAGGAGGTTTGCACTCAAAATCTCACGATACATGGCCCCATTCATTCTTTCATGTACCCGGATCAGTCGTCCTGGCCCCTTTGCAGAGAAACAGCCCCAAAGCATGATGTTTCCACCACCATGCTTTACAGTAGGTATGGTGTTTGATGGATGCAACTCAGTATTCTTTTTCCTCCAAACACGACAAGTTGTGTTTCTACCAAACAGTTCCAGTTTGGTTTCATCAGACCATAGGACATTCTCCCAAAACTCCTCTGGATCATCCAAATGCTCTCTAGCAAACTTCAGACGGGCCCGGACATGTACTGGCTTAAGCAGTGGGACACGTCTGGCACTGCAGGATCTGAGTCCATGGTGGCGTAGTGTGTTACTTATGGTAGGCCTTGTTACATTGGGCCCAGCTCTCTGCAGTTCATTCACTAGGTCCCCCCGCGTGGTTCTGGGATTTTTGCTCACCGTTCTTGTGATCATTCTGACCCCACGGGGTGGGATTTTGCGTGGAGCCCCAGATCGAGGGAAATTATCAGTGGTCTTGTATGTCTTCCATTTTCTAATTATTGCTCCCACTGTTGATTTCTTCACTCCAAGCTGGTTGGCTATTGCAGATTTAGTCTTCCCAGCCTGGTGCAGGGCTACAATTTTGTTTCTGGTGTCCTTTGACAGCTCTTTGGTCTTCACCATAGTGGAGTTTGGAGTCAGACTGTTTGAGGGTGTGCACAGGTGTCTTTTTATACTGATAACAAGTTTAAACAGGTGCCATTACTACAGGTAATGAGTGGAGGAAAGAGGAGACTCTTAAAGAAGAAGTTACAGGTCTGTGAGAGCCAGAAATCTTGATTGTTTGTTTCTGACCAAATACTTATTTTCCACCATAATATGCAAAAAAAATGATAAAAAAAACAGACAATGTGATTTTCTGGATTTTTTTTTCTCAGTTTGTCTCCCATAGTTGAGGTCTACCTATGATGTAAATTACAGACGCCTCTCATCTTTTTAAGTGGTGGAACTGGCACTATTGCTGACTGACTAAATACTTTTTTGCCCCACTGTATGTAGTGGTTTTTTTTTTTTTTTACGTTTACGCTGGTAACCAGGGTAAACATCGGGTTACTAAGCGCGGCCCTGCGCTTAGTAACCCAATGTTTACCCTGGTTACCAGTGAAGACATCGCTGAATCAGCGTCACACACGCCGATTCAGCGATGTCTGCGGGAGATCCAGCGACGAAATAAAGTGCTGGCCTTCTAGCTCCGACCAGTGATGTCACAGCAGGATCCAGATCGCTGCTGCATGTGAAACACAACGATATCGCTTAGCCAGGACGCTGCAATGTCACGGATCGCTAGCGATATCGTTGTGAAGTTGTTTAGTGTGAAGGTACCTTTATCCCCAAGCAATGCCATCTCCTCCTCGTACCACACAACCCACTGACTTTTTTGAGTATTTACCTGCAGCTCCTGTCTTTCCTCCCTTTGCTGTGGGAATCCTCCTGCAGTGCCATCTTGCAGGCAAGCTCCTTCCAAAGTCTTAATTAGTTGGTCCTTCGTCTGGCCTTTGTAGCAGACTCCTAATTCACGGGCCTCAGTTTGTGGGCTCCCCACAGTCCAGTTCTTGTATCCTGAGGTTCCGGTTCCACACATTGATGGGCCGCTGTCATCCATTCCCTCTGCTCTGACCCCACTGTTTGCCACTAGTTTGTGACGGGGTTTGCGACAGAGCAGAAAGAGACACCAGGCTGATAGACAATCCAGCAAGATTTATTGGAACAGGGAACTGGGATAACACAAATGAAAGTAGTCCTGCAGCATCCGTAAGTAGTCCACAATAAGTCCACAATGAATCCACACAAAGGGAGAAGATCCGGGGGCGCCACCCAGCAATCCGACGCCAGGGAAATAGAAATAGTCCTTTAGTGAATTCAATGGCTCCAGCAGATGAGGGACACAACACAGTCCAACGTGGCAGCTTTTTTCCCTCCACACTCTGGCACCAGGATCTCACCTCAGCATAAGATCCCAGCCCTTCCCAAGTCACCTCACAAATGAATTAGCCAACACATGAGTCTATTGTTCGGCGTCCTGGGATCCACTCTTCCATGGGGAGGGCTCACCCCACTGGTTGTTGACTCATGCCTGATTATATGGCAGTCCAGGGACACAGGTCGGGGGAGGGACACGCTGTTACAGGTAGCCCACTTGTTTTTTTTTAAAGGGTCTGTACTCTGCTAAAGGAGGGAGTGGGTGAGTCCTTTGACTCTTTTTTTAGACCAGCTCCTGCACAAGCACAACAGAGTCCAAGTCTTACACATGGTGAACGAATGGAGAGGATGGTTCAGCACTATCTAGAACTGAGTATCAATACCTTTAGGGAGGGCTTGGATCCTTTCACATTTTGGTCTTCCAAAATGGATCAGTAGCCTGATCTCGCTTCACACGCCTTTGAGGTTTTATCATGTCCAGCAGCCAGCGTTTTCTCAGAACGTGAATTCAGTGCTGATGGTAGTGTCCTGACGGATAAGCACAGGCGGATGTCCCCTGAAAGTGTAGACCGCCTAACTTTCATCAAGATGAAAAATTCATGGATCTCCAAGGACTTTTGCACCCCAATCGCAGACTGTACAGACTAGGTGATATTGCATTTTTTAGTGTGATGCATTGATCTCAGATAATTGCACTCTGTGATATCTTCAGTGTGGCTTCTGTGCCTGCTGTGGCGGCTGCTGCTGATATTAGCACAAATTTATGGAAATGTGAACATTCACAGTTGGTGTACATCTGCTGGGTTACCTATAGTGGAAGACATGCCAGTCCCAATTATACTATTTCTATTCTCGTGACATTTATTCCACTTCAGTAGTGTCAGGCCCTCATTTTAAAAAATGTGAAAACTTCAGGTTGGGTGTCGAGGTTGGGTGGCACAAAGTGATGCAACAACGTCAAGCACTGCATCCTCAGCCCTTGTTGTGGCCAGCACCAGTCACAAGTGTGCCATTCACAGGGACGGCAAGGGTTGAAGAGTCCGATCCTTTTTTGAGAGCGCAAAGGATAAGCTAACTCATGTTATCTGTGAAATTGTTAAAAAAAACTTCAGTAGAAGCAAAAATTGCAATAATTTGACAACTACGTGCATGAATAGGCACATGCGCGATCAATATGCCAACTACCAGCCATTCCATCAACCCCATCTGCTGCTTCTTCCTCCTCCATCATCATTCCAAGTCTTCTCACACAGATCTCCGGCCGCAGAAACTACAATTATTTATTTGAATCCGCCCCTTTCTCACCATGGAAGCAATAAAGATCCTCACTGTTGCTCTGATCCACTCCCGCCTTGACTACTGTAACGCTCTATTAATTGACCTCCTCCTCAATCGACTTTCCCCTCTCCAGTCCATCCTTAATGCAGCAGCCAGGGTCGTCCATCTGGCTAATCTGTGTCTGCGTCCGCTCTTCGCCAGTCATTACACTGGCTACCCATTCATTACAGGATCCAATTTAAACTGCTTGTTCTCACCCACAAAGCTCTCCACAGTGCGGCACCCTTATATCTTCACCCTCATTTCTTTTTATTGACCTACCAGCTGGTTACGGTCTGCAAGCGACCGCCGACTTACCACTGCACTAATCCGTACCTCCCACTCCCGATTCCAAGACGTGTCCCAGGTCACGCCAATCCTCTGGAATGCACTACCCCTAGAAATTAGGATTACCCACAACTTACACAGTTTTAGGCTCTCTCTAAAAACACATCTGTTAGGCGGCCTATCACATTCCCTAGTCGAAGTCCTTTTGTGTGTATGTGTGTGTGTGTACAGCCATTCGCTATCTGAGAATAACCCTCCAACACACTCCCCCGCACACCAATAGCACCACAAATACTGGCCTTTATCTATCCCCCACTCCCTCAAGATGGCTGGACCATCATTGTAGATTGTAAGCTCTTATGAGCATGGTCTTCTTATTTTGCTTTAATTATTTATTATTTTTAACGTTGTTACTTATGACTTGTGTATGAACTGTTAAATTTTAAAGCGCTGGGGAATATGCTGGCGCTATATAAATAAAGATTATTATTGTTTACCCACCATAGTTGGGTTGAGTGCGAGCCGGTTAGCTGTTATGGAAGTGGATATTACTGCTGATTTTGTGTCACCTAGCACAACACATCTTTCTCAATCCACCATAACATCTCCATCTGCACCTCACTCACAGTCCAGTAGTTTGTCCTGTTCTCCATACTCTGCCTTCTCTCAGCACAGAGACCAGCCCTTGGTCCTGCTATATTTCCTCCTACACATGTCAAAGCTAAGAGTTTGAACTCCACAGTCTCCAATCTGGTGGAGACAGACGGTTTCAGAAAGTTGATGGCTGTCGCAGTCCCTCACTACCAGTTGCCCAATAGCCATTACTTCTCAATGAAAGCTGTGCCTATGCTATATCAGCATGTCACCGACAATATCACCTGTTACCTGAAAAAATCTATGTCTGCCAGGATGCATTTCACCACTGACAACTGGTCGAGCAAACATGGGCAGGGGAGTTACATCTCACTGACTGGGCACTAGGTGACTCTGGTGGCTGTGGGGGCAGTCAGTCAAAGGGCTGCTCCACAAGTATTTGAATTTTCCCAAAACTTGCAGGACAAACCTCTCTCTCTAACAGTTCCTCCACTGCTTCTGCCTCCAGAACATCCTTTAGTGCCTCCACCTACACCCTCAACCTCCCTCTTAATCAAACATGTGTTCCAACAGAGCAGATAGAATCTCCCTCACCTCTGGTAGCTGTGTACCCTTCCGATGATTGCACTTCACAGGTCATCGACTTGGATCACTACAGAGGTCTTTCAGCCTACCCGTTAACAATTTCATTAGCGATGTTCCGACATACTGGAATTCCACTCTGCACATATTTCAGCATCTGTGGCAGCAGCGATGAGCCCTGGTGCAGTATGTCCTTTTGCATAGTCTGGGCCTACGCAGACTGGATGTTGTGTAAATCACGCTTGCACAGTGGGCACAGGTGAAGGATCTCTGCACCTTTCTCCACAGTTTTTAAATGGCTACTAAGATTGTTAGCGCTGATATTGCTGTCATTAGCATCACTATTCCGGTCACCTACAAGCTGGAGCACACTTTTGAATAGTTTGCCTGAGGAGGTGATGGTCCCAGAGGAAGAGTTGGAAGTAGAGGCGGATATGACAGGGATAACAATATCTCAAGTTTCGGGACTCTCGTCGAACAGGCGGGTGCCATGTGAGGGTGGCTTACAGCAATCCAAGAGGGGCTCATGGTACCAGACAAACTGATAGTGAAGATTCAGGAGCCGAGAAAAAAATGGAAGAGGATTAGGTGATGTACGTGCAACAGTCAGGAGATGAAGAGGATAATGATCCACTCTCTGTTGTCTGTGATTGGCGGGAGGGGACTGAGGAAGCAACCTTGAGTGTTACCCCACCAACAACACACCATGAACTTGGACCTTATGGAAGCGCCTTCTTGCTTGATCTTCAGCACAATGCCCATATTGTTAGGGTTAGAAATAGTGCTGACTACTGGGTTGCCACTCTGTTAGATCCACAGTACAAGAGAAAATTTAGCTAGATGCTTCCCCCCTTGGAAAGGGATGTGCGCATGCTGGAGTATCGAAACATGCTTGTAGACCATATTAGGACTGGTTTTCCCCAAAGACAGCAGTGAGGCACACAATGTGCATCCCAGTTCTAGACGTCCAACCCCGGGAATGTCCAGGCATCATTGCAAAAACATTAGCAGCAACAATGTAAGCAATTTCTGTGAGTCTTTTAACATGTTTTTTAAACTAGCAGAACAGAGTAGAAGTCTGACACGTTGCGAAAGACTGGAGAGGATCGTGCATGTGTATCTGGAGCTCAATATCAATACCATCGGGGGGGTTGGACCCTTTTGCATTTTGGCCTTCAAAAATGAAAGGGTGGCCTGTGCTTGCCTGTCATGCCTTGGAGGTTTTGTCATGCCCGGCAGCCCGCGTTCTTTCAGAACGTGTCTTCAGCACTGCTGGTGGTGTACTGATTGATAAGCGCATCCAGCTGTCCCCTCAAAAGTGTAGACCACCTAACATTTATCAAAATTAACAAGTCATAGATCTCCAATGACTTTTGCACCCTAGTGTGGTGTCTTCTGTGCCTGTTGTTGCTACTGCTGTTGATGCTACAAACAGTATTTTGAATTGTGGAGACTACAAGTTGGGTCTCTTTCATGTGTGTTGTCTGTAGCAGTAGGGCTCCCAGACAGGCAGGCTCCCTGCACTCACTTTCAGTGCACTATCCGTGTTACATCCTTACATTTCTGTACCAATAGTACTGTATGAAACTAATATTTGTACCATCTGAGTGTGGCTGGAAAAAAAAGGTGCTACATGAAGTATCTGGGATCCCAGATAAGAAGGCTTATGCAGCTCCTTTAGCCACCACGTCTTAAATTCAAAGCTCTAAATGCTGACCCAGACCCTCATTCATGGCACATGGCTAACTTCTGCTGTGGCATTATCAAATTTCTACTGTAGGTCATTTGATTCCACGTTTCCTGTTGTCTGTCCCTAACTTTGGGAAATATTTGTACTCCAAGTTGGGTCTCCTTCATGTGTGGTGCAGTATGGCTCCCAGACCAGCAGGCCTGCATTTACTTTTAGCCAAGTGCCAGTATTACTATCCTTACATTTTTCTAACATTAGTGCTCTACCAAACTGATATTTGTGCCACCTGAGGCTGGCTGTGAAAAAAATAGAGCTGTTGCATGAGATATCAGGGCTCCCAGCACATGAGGCTTACACTGGTCCCTCACCCACCTCGTCTTAATTTAAACATAAATTCATACCTCTAAATGCTGTCCCAAACCCTGATACCTCAAGCATGAGCCATGGCTAACTGCTTTTGTGCCATTATAAAATGTTCTACTGTGGGTCAATTGATAAGTCAATGACCTATGTTGCTTCCTTACATTTTTCTACTAATAGTACTGTATGAAACTAATCTTTGTGTCACCGGAGTGTGGTAGGAAACTAAAAACAATTCAGCGGTTGCATGAGGTATCAGTTCTCCCAGCTAAGAAGTTTTACAAGGCTCCCTTAACCACCAGGTCCTCATTGAAACTTCATTTCCAAGCTATAATTGCTGGGCCAGACCCTGATACCTCATGCAGGGCCCATGGCTGACTGCTGCTGTGCCATTTGCAAATTTCTACTGTGGGTCAACTGATGCCACTTTTCATGGTGTCTACTAGGGTTGAGCGAAACGGGTCGTTCATTTTCAAAAGTCGCCGACTTTTGGCAAAGTCGGGTTTCATAAAACCCGATCCGACCCCTGTGCGGGGTCGGCCATGCGGTACGCGACTTTCGCGCCAAAGTCGCGTTTCAATGACGCGAAAAGCGCCATTTCTCAGCCAATGAAGGTAAACGCAGAGTGTGGGCAGCGTGATGACATAGGTCCTGGTCCCCACCATCTTAGAGAAGGGCATTGCAGTGATTGGCTTGCTGTCCGCGGCGTCACAGGGGCTATAAAGGGGCGTTCCCGCCGACCGCCATGTTACTGCTGCTGATCTGAGCATAGGGAGAGGTTGCTGCCGCTTCGTCAGAAGCAGGGATAGCGTTAGGCAGGGTCCATTAACCACCAAACCGCTTGTGCTGTAGCGATTTCCACTGCCCAACACCACCTTCGGTGTGCAGGGACAGTGGAAGCTACATTTTTTTTTTTTTTTCCTCAGCGCTGTAGCTCATTGGGCTGCCCTAGAAGGCTCCCTGATAGCTGCATTGCTGTGTGTACGCCGCTGTGCAAACCAACTGCTTTTTTCAAAGCACAAATCCTCTTGTTCCTTCCTTTCTGCACAGCTATCTTGTTTGTTTGTACACACTTTTTATTTAATTTGTGCATCAGTCCACTCCTTATTGCTGCCTGCCATACCTGGCTGAGATTACTGCAGGCAGGGAGATAGTAGCTGCCTGCCATACCTGGCTGAGATTACTGCAGGGAGATAGTAATTGAAGGACAGTTCCTTTTTTTTTTTTTTTTGTGGGAGATTAAGATTGGCATTTCTGCTAGAGTGCCATCCCTGTCTGTGTCATCTCTCACTCAGTGGGCCATAGAAAGCCTATTTATTTTTTTGCTTGATTTGGGTTCTAAAATCTACCTGAAAAAATCACTACATCAATCAGTGGGAGAAAAATATTGGCCTCAGGGCTTGTGTGCCACTCCTTACTCCTGTGTGTGCCATCTCTCACTCAGTGGGCCATAGAAAGCCTATTAATTTTTTTGCTTGATTTGGGTTCTAAATTCTACCTGAAAAAATCAATAAATCAATCAGTGGGAGATTAATATTGGCCTCAGGGCTTGTGTGCCACTCCTGACTCCTGTGTGTGCCATCTCTCACTCAGTGGGCCATAGAAAGCCTATTAATTTTTTTGCTTGATTTGGGTTCTAAATTCTACCTGAAAAAATCAATAAATCAATCAGTGGGAGATTAATATTGGCCTTTGGGCTTGTGTGCCAGTCCTAAGCGTGCCATCTCTCTCTCTCTCTCTCAGATAGTGGGCCATAGAAAGCCTATTTATTATTTTTTTTATTGGGTTTATAAATTTTCCCTGGAAAAAAAAAAAAAAGTGGGAGATTAATATTGGCCTCTGGGCTTGTGTGCCAGTCCTGGGTGTGCCATCTCTCTCACAAATAGTGGGCCATAGAAAGCCTATTTATTTTTTTGGTTGATTTGGGTTCTAAATTCTACCTGAAAAAATCACTACATCAATCAGTGGGAGATAAATATTGGCCTCTGTGCTTGTGTGCCACTCCTGACTCCTGTGTGCGTCCTCTCTCACTCAGTGGGCCCTACAAAGCCTATTTTTTTTATTTGTTTTCTAAATTCTCCCTGAAACAATCATTTTATTTTATTTTGTTTCTAAATTCTTCCTGAAAAATTCATTTTTTTGTATCTTTTTTTTCTAAAGTCTCCCTGAAAAAAAAAAAAAAATCAAATCAGTGGGAGATTAATATTGCCCTTTCTGCTTGTGTGCCAGTCTTGACTCCTGGGTGTGCCATCTCTCTCTCTCCAATTGTGGGCCATAGAAAGCCTATTTATTTTTTTGCTTGATTTGGGTTCCAAAATCTACCTGAAAAAATCACTAAATCAATCAGTGGGAGATAAATATTGGCCTCTGGGCTTGTGTGCCACTCCTGACTCCTGTGTGCGTCCTCTCTCACTCAGTGGGCCATAGAAAGCCTATTTTTTTTTTATTTGTTTTCTAAATTCTCCCTGAAACAATCATTTCATTTTATTTGGTTTATAAATTCTTCCTTAAAAAATCATTTTTTTTTTATTATTTTTTTTTTTCTAAAGTCTCCCTTTTAAAAAAAAAACAACAAATCAGTGGGAGATTAATATTTACATTTGCGCTTCAGTGACAGTCCTGCGTGTGTGGCATCTCTCTCATTTGTTGCCACCAACAACAGACTGTGTAACATTGTGCCTGATTTTCGTTGTGATCTCACCCACCTGTAAAGGGGTAGCTAAATCATACTGAAGTTATAGCTCACCGTGTAAGTTGTGTGACAGCAACAAATACCGTTAGTTTGGTAACGTTTATAAAACAATGAGGAAGTCTGGTGGAAGAGGTCGTGGCCGGGGGCGTTCATTGTCAGCTGGTAATGAGGGTAGTGGTAGTGGAGGAGCATCAGGTGGTCGTGGGAAAAAAAATATTGCACCTAAGTCTGGAGCTGTGGAGCCAGGTTCGTCGTCTGGCTACACAAGGCCTCGAACGCTCCCTTTTCTGGGAGTAGGAAAACCGCTTTTAAAGCCGGAGCAGCAAGAGCAAGTTTTGGCTTATCTTGCTGACTCAGCCTCTAGCTCTTTTGCCTCCTCTCGTGAAACTGGTAAAAGTAAAAGCAGCGCGTCGTTAGTGGATGTTCACGGTCAGGGACAAGTCGCTTCCTTGTCCTCTTCAGCAAAAACAACAACAGAGAAGAATGCAGCAGGCGACACAACGGGTTACTCCATGGAGCTCTTTACACATACCGTCCCTGGCTTAGAAAGTGAAGCAGTTAACAGTCCATGCCCATTACAAGTTGAATCTGACATGGAGTGCACTGATGCACAGCCACAGCCAGACTACTATGCTGGTCCTTTGACTCAGACCACAACATTGCCCTCGCAGGGTGCTGATCAAGAATCAGACCCTGATGAGACTATGTTGCCCCATCACGAACGCTATACCACCGACCGACACGGTGACACAGACGAAGTTGCACACGAGCTACAAGAAGAGGTAATAGATGACCCAGTTCTTGACCCCGATTGGCAGCCATTGGGGGAAAAGGGTGCAGGTGGCAGCAGTTCTGAAGCGGAGGAGGAGGGGCCGCAGCAGGCATCAACATCGCAACAGGTTCCATCTGCCGGGCCCGTATCTTGCCCAAAACGCGTGCCAAAGTCAAAACCTGTTGGAGGACAGCGTGGCCATCCGGTTAGAGCTCAGTCTGCAATGCCTGAAAAGGTATCCGATGCTAGAAAGAGTGCAGTCTGGCATTTTTTTAAACACCATCCAATTGATCAGCGCAAAGTCATCTGTCAAAAATGTTCAACTACCTTAAGCAGAGGGCAGAATCTGAAAAGTCTCAATACAAGTTGCATGCATAGACATTTAACCACCATGCATTTGCAAGCTTGGACTAACTACCAAACGTCCCTTAAGGTTGTAGCACCCTCGGCCAATGAAGCTAGTCATCAACGCAACATCCCTTCCGGCAGTGTAGGGCCACCATTTTCTGCACCACCTGCAGTATCTGTGCAGGTTTCTTTGCCAGGCCAAAGCAGTCAGGGTCAGGGAATCACCAGATTCGTAGTAGGAAACACTGCATCTAGGGCACCGGCGGCAACCATACCATCTCCCACCGTCTCTCAGTCTGCCATGTCCACCGGCAACCCCGCTAGTTCCACGATCTCCAGCTCTCCAGTCCAGCTCACCCTACATGAGACTATGGTTAGAAAAAGGAAGTACTTAGCCTCGCATCCGCGTACACAGGGTTTGAACGCCCACATAGCTAGACTAATCTCGTTAGAGATGATGCCCTACCGGTTAGTTGAAAGCGAAGCTTTCAAAGCCCTGATGGACTATGCTGTACCGCGCTACGAGCTACCCAGTCGACACTTTTTTTCCAGAAAAGCCATCCCAGCCCTCCACCAGCATGTTAAAGAGCGCATCGTCCATGCACTCAGGCAATCTGTGAGCACAAAGGTGCACCTGACAACAGATGCATGGACCAGTAGGCATGGCCAGGGACGTTACGTGTCCATCACGGAACACTGGGTAAATGTGGTGGATGCAGGGTCCACAGGGGACAGCAAGTTTGGGACAGTTCTGCCTAGCCCACGGTCTAGGAAACAGTTGGCTGTAGCCGTTCGCACCCCCTCCTCCTCGTCCTCCTGCAGAAGCGAGACCTCGTCCACAGACCGCAGTCGCACAACCACTCCATCCGCAGCTGCCACTGTTGCACACCAGGTCTCCCATTATGGGGCAGCTACTGGCAAACGTCAGCAGGCTGTATTGGCTATGAAGTGTTTGGGCGACAACAGACACACCGCTGAAGTTCTGTCCGAGTTCTTGCAGAAAGAAACGCAGTCGTGGCTGGGCACTGTAGATCTTGAGGCAGGCAAGGTAGTGAGTGATAACGGAAGGAATTTCATGGCTGCCATCTCCCTTTCCCAACTGAAACACATTCCTTGCCTGGCTCACACCTTAAACCTGGTGGTGCAGTGCTTCCTGAAAAGTTATCCGGGGTTATCCGACCTGCTCCTCAAAGTGCCTGGACTTTGCTCACATATCCGCCGTTCGCCCGTACACTCCAGCCGTATGCAGACCTATCAGCGTTCTTTGAACCTTCCCCAGTATCGCCTAATCATAGACGTTGCAACAAGGTGGAACTCAACACTGCACATGCTTCAGAGACTGTGTGAACAGAGGCGGGCTGTTATGTTTTTGTGGGAGGATACACATACATGGGCAGGCAGTAGGATGGCAGACATGGAGTTGTCAGGTGTGCAGTGGTCGAAGATTCAAGACATGTGTCAAGTCCTTCAGTGTTTTGAGGAATGCACACGGCTGGTAAGTGCAGACAACGCCATAATAAGCATGAGCATCCCCCTAATGCGTCTGCTGATGCAAAGTTTGACGCACATAAAGGATCAGGCGTCTGCAGCTGAGGAAGAGGAAAGCCTTGATGACAGTCAGCCATTGTCTGGCCAGGGCAGTGTACAGGACGAGTTAGCGGGCGAAGAGGAGAAGGAGGACGAGGAGGATGATGGGCATGATTATATTTTTAATGAGGAAGCTTTTCCGGGGCCAGTGGAAATTGTTGGCGCGGCAAGGCCGGGTTCTGGTTTTTGGAGGGACACAAGTGACGTGGATTTGCCTGAAACTGCCCCTCAACCAAGCACAACCACAGATTTGAGAACTGGAACTTTGGGCCACATTGCGGATTATGCCTTACGTATCCTCAAAAGGGACACACGCATAACAAAAATGATGAACGATGACGATTACTGGTTGGCCTGCCTCCTTGATCCTCGCTATAAAGGCAAATTGCAAAATATAATGCCACATGAGAACTTGGAACTAATATTAGCAACCAAACAATCAACTCTTGTTGACCGTTTGCTTCTGGCATTCCCTGCACACAGCGCCCGTGATCGTTCTAACACGAGCTGCAGGGGCCAGCAGACCAGAGGTGTTAGAGGGGCAGAAATCAGAAGTGGCGTTGGCCAGAGGGGTTTTCTGACCAGGTTGTGGAGTGATTTTGCTATGACCGCAGACAGGACAGGTACTGCAGCATCAATTCAAAGTGACAGGAGACAACATTTGTCCAGTATGGTTACTAACTATTTTTCATCCCTTATCGACGTTCTCCCTCAACCGTCATTCCCATTTGATTACTGGGCATCAAAATTAGACACCTGGCCAGAATTGGCAGAATATGCATTGCAGGAGCTTGCTTGCCCGGCAGCTAGTGTCCTATCAGAAAGAGTATTCAGTGCTGCAGGTTCAATACTAACAGAAAAAAGGACTCGTCTGGCTACCCAAAATGTAGATGATCTAACCTTCATTAAAATGAACCACAACTGGATTTCGAAATCTTTTGCCCCACCTTGCCCGGCTGACACCTAGCTTTCCTATGTAAAGGTCTTGCCTGTGGACTATTCTGAACTTTTCCAATCTCGTAATTTGCAGCACCTGATTGTCCAGCATCCGACATGTTAACACCTCCCTAAATGGCCAAAGTCCCCACACGGGGCCGTGGTATCGCCACTTGGCGCCAGCACCCGTGAGAGTACTGTTTGTCTGAGGAGGTGGGTGTGCCCGCTTTTGGTCGACGGCACTGCCACTAGGTCCCTCATAGTACAATAAAGTGTCTGGCGGTGGTGGTGCGCACCCAACGTCAGACACACCGTTGTAATATGAGAGGCCCTGGGCCTGTACCGCCGGCCACAAGACAGTCCCCCCCCCAGCTCAAACAGTGCTCTACCACTTGCAAAATTTTCTCTCACAGCTCCACCAATGTTTAGTCTATGCGCTGACATCCTTCAATGCCTGGCACTGTCAATACCATTGTATTGACATTTTTCTTATGTTAGGCCTTCGAAGCCTGTCTGCGGTCACTCCTTCCACTAGGCCTCCACTGACCTGTCTACTGCTGCCTGTGTTCCCCTGGAACCAATTTTAAATTGCCTACAGCCCAATTTTTGTTATGTTAGGCCTTCGAAGCCTGTCTGCGGCCCGTTCTTTCCACTACTACTACACTGACCAGGCCACTGCTGCCCGTGTTCCCCTGGAACCAATTTTAAATTGCCTACAGCCAGCCCAATTTATTATGTTAGGCCTTCGAAGCCTGTCTGCGGTCCCTCCTTCCACTAGGCCTCCACTGACCTGTCTACTGCTGCCCGTGTTCCCCTGGAACCAATTTTAAATTGCCTACAGCCAGCCCAATTTATTATGTTAGGGCTTCGAAGCCTGTCTGCGGTCCCTCCTTCCACTAGGCCTCCACTGACCTGTCTACTGCTGCCCGTGTTCCCCTGGAACCAATTTTAAATTGCCTACAGCCCAATTTTTGTTATGTTAGGCCTTCGAAGCCTGTCTGCGGCCCGTTCTTTCCACTACTACTACACTGACCTGGCTACTGCCGCCCGTGTTCCCCTGGAACCAATTTAAAGTTGCCGACAGCAAGCCCAATTTATTATGTTAGGCCTTCGAAGCCTGTCTGCGGTCCCTCCTTCCACTAGGCCTCCACTGACCTGTCTACTGCTGTCCGTGTTCCCCTGGAACCAATTGTAAATTGCCTACATCCCAATTTTTGTTATGTTAGGCCTTCGAAGCCTGTCTGCGGCCCGTTCTTTCCACTACTACTACACAGACCAGGCCACTGCTGCCCGTGTTCCCCTGGAACCAATTTTAAATTGCCTACAGCCAGCCCAATTTATTATGTTAGGCCTTCGAAGCCTGTCTGCGGTCCCTCCTTCCACTAGGCCTCCACTGACCTGTCTACTGCTGCCCGAGTACCCCTTGAACCAACATCAGAAAATATAAAAATAAGTATTTTGCTTATAAAAAAGAAAATACTGGAGAGATATCAAATGCAGACATTTTAACATTAAAAACAAACACATACAACAAAAATCTGGTACAGTACTAAAAATGGCCACCAGCTACAATAACTTTCTCCTGCAAGTAGTTAACTGAAAGTTTTTTTCAATTTAAAACACAGATATGGCATCCACCGAGTGTTGTCCTGTCGCGTCTTCTTTATATTATTGCCAAGAAGATGCAAAACAATGAAAATAATAAAATCATTATTTACCAAAAAAATAGAGTAAGGGTGGTTTCACACTTGCGTTTTTGTCTGCAGCGTTTTTTTTCAAAAAAACGCATGCGTTTTTTTTTCATATCTTTAACATTGAAAACGCATGCGTTTTTTTGTGCACGCGTTTAGTCGCGTTTTTTGACGCATGCGTTTTTTTACTGCATGCGTTCATTTTCAGAAATGCTACTTGTAGTATTTTTAGAAGCGTTTTTTGGACCAAAAAAAAACGCATGCGTTTTCATGCGTTTTTTTTTGGTCAAAAAATACATTGGAGTCAATGGGGACGCATGCGTTTTTTGTTGCATGCGTTTTTGCGGTAAAAAACGCATGCGTTTTTTTATTAAAAAACCAGAAAACACACTGATATGCCACCCCCCAGCATAAAGGTGATAAAGGGAACCTAACCCTACCCCTAACCCTACCCCTAACCCTAACCTTACCCCTAACCCTAAGGGATCCTAACCCTAATCCCTTTATGGTTAGGGTTAGGGGTAGGGTTAGGGTTAGGGGTAGGGTTAGGGGTAGGGTTAGGGTTAGGATCCCTTAGGGTTAGGGTTAGGGGTAGGGTTAGGGTTAGGATCCCTTAGGGTTAGGGTTAGGGGTAGGGTTAGGGTTAGGATCCCTTAGGGTTAGGGTTAGGGGTAGGGTTAGGGGTAGGATCCCTTTAGGGTTAGGGTTATGATCCCTACCCCTAACCCTACCCCTAACCCTAACCCTAACTATTTCTGTTTATAGTGGGTTTTTTACTTTATTTTGATGATTGGCAGTTGTCACACATTTTTCTGCATGCGTTTAATAAACGCAAACGCATGAAAAAACGCATGTAAACGCGGTAAAACGCCGCGTTTTTTTCACCACAAGCAAAAACGCATGCGTCAAAAAAACGCAGCGTTTACACGCATTTACATGCGTTTTTTCACCATGCGTTTTTTTGCGTTTTTTACTGCAAAAACGCACCCGAAAAAACGCCAATGTGAAACCAGCCTTAGTCAAAACCACATTGCAAATAAACATTCATTACAAATAAAGAAGCAGGGCACGTCCGAGGGTGAGTATATACCTAATAAGAATATAATCACCCTCGGACGCGCCCTGCTTCTTTCCGACAGCCTTCCTTCCTAAGAATCAGCCCTTCCGTGGTGTAGAGAGAGGGTGTGTTACACTCCAAGGTGTTCCCCAGGTTGCCTTTCCTGAGCTTCGATCTTCATGCTTTCGTTTAGTAGTTGTCGGAAAGTAGGCTGCATTATGCCTACAAATTGGGTATGGGATGGAGAGAGATGGTGTGTTACACTCCAAGGTGTTCCCCAGGTTTCCTTGCCATTGCTTCGGTCTTCCGACTCTCGTTTAGTAGTTGTAGAAAACTACACTGCATTAGGCCTACAAAATGGGTATCGGGTGGAGAGAGATGGTGTGTTACACTCCAAGGTGTTCCCCAGGTTTCCTTGCCATTGCTTCGGTCTTCAGACTCTCGTTTAGTAGTTGTAGAAAACTACACTGCATTAGGCCTACAAAATGGGTATCGGGTGGAGAGAGATGGTGTGTTACACTCCAAGGTGTTCCCCAGGTTTCCTTGCCATTGCTTCGGTCTTCCGACTCTCGTTTAGTAGTTGTAGAAAACTACACTGCATTAGGCCTACAAAATGGGTATCGGGTGGAGAGAGATGGTGTGTTACACTCCAAGGTGTTCCCCAGGTTTCCTTGCCATTGCTTCGGTCTTTCGACTCTCGTTTAGTAGTTGTAGAAAACTACACTGCATTAGGCCTACAAAATGGGTATCGGGTGGAGAGAGATGGTGTGTTACACTCCAAGGTGTTCCCCAGGTTTCCTTGCCATTGCTTCGGTCTTCCGACTCTCGTTCAGTAGTTGTAGAAAACTACACTGCATTAGGCCTACAAAATGGGTATCGGGTGGAGAGAGATGGTGTGTTACACTCCAAGGTGTTCTCCAGGTTGCCTTTCCAGAGCTTCGATCTTAATGCTCTCGTTTAGTAGTTGTTGGAAACTACACTGCATTAGGCCTCCAAATTGGCTATGGGGTGGAGAGAGATGGTGTGTTACACTCCAAGGTGTTCTCCAGGTTTCCTCGCCATTGCTTCGATCTTCCGACTCTCGTTTAGTAGTTGTAGAAAACTACACTGCATTAGGCCTACAAAATGGGTATGGGGTGGAGAGAGATGGTGTGTTCCACTCCAAGGTGTTCTCCAGGTTGCCTTTCCTGAGCTTCTATCTTCAGGCTCTCGTTAAATTGTGGTTAAATGGAACAACTACATTTGGCGTACTAGTTGGTTTGGGGCTTACTAACAGTGTCTGCCGCTCCTTGCTGTTCTCCTGGTTTCCTGTCCTGAAATTCCGTTTTCAGGCGCTCGTTAAGTAGTTGTTAATGTTAGACTGCATTTGGCCTACTAGTTGGGTTGGGGCCTACTATCGGTGTCTGCCACTCCTTGCTGTTCTCCTCCACTGAACAAAGCTGTGCCGCCTGTTTACTACGGTTGCCAATTTTGAACTGCATTTCGACTACTTACTGATTTGGGCCTACTCTCTGTGTCAGCCTCTCATTCCAGTTGTCCTCCACTGCAATGCCCCCTGGTTATTCCTGTGTTACCAATTTTGAACTGCATTTAGCCAACTTTATTCTTTGGGCCTATATCTGTGTTTCCTCCTCATCCTGCCCATTGCCCAGCCAGTGATAGATGAGTCTGCTGGTACATTGACCCATAACGCAACATTCCCCGTGCACGCTACACAACAACATTGTGACCCTGCTGAAAGTCAGGTTGCTCTTCCCGCATACCATACCACCTTACACGGGGACAAAGAGGAAGGTGCAGATGAAAGTGCAGGTTCCTTCATCAGGTGGGGGGAGGAATACTAGTTGGCGACGTCACTGGCACAGGGCCTCTCATAGTACGCAAAAGTGTTGCTGCCGGTGGGAGGCGCCCCCGCCGTGCAAACACACCGCTGTACTTTGAGGGGCCCTGTGCCAGTGCCAATGCCAACGAGTGGGCCCCCCCTGCTTGCTCAGGTTCACAGCACTTGCAAAGTTGAAATACTTACCTCTCCCTGCTCCACTGCCGTGACGTGGTCCAGATTTCCTGGGCCCACTAATTACTTGAACCAGCCCTACCCACCACAACTTTAGCCAAATGACCCCCAATTTCAAATGCCTTCCAATTATTATAAGGTAAATTACGCTTGACAAGCTTCATTAAGAAGAATGGATGGTTTTGACATTAAAATGGGCACTCTAGGTGTTTTCCTGGCCCCCACTCACTGCCGACTATGCTGCCCCATTGTCGATCCCGACTTTACGTCATAATCGGCCGATTTCACTCGACCCGACTTTTGAGATAGTCGGGTTTCGCGAAACTCGGCTCGACTCTAAAAAGGTCAAGGTCGCTCAACTCTAGTGTCTACCCCTAATTTTAGCTGTTTGAGAAGATTTTTGTCACCCCTTAATGTGTTCTGTATACATTTGGGTTGGCCTCCCATTGAATTTTATGGTGTTCAGGTAAGATCGTTGAACCGTGTTTAGCAAACGTCTAATCGTTCAGTGAACAGAACCGAACCTTGAAAAGTTATTTTATCTCTAATCTCAACCTCAGCAAAGCATTTGATAAAGGGTCTCAAACTATCATTATTAAAAAAATGACCAAGTATTGGATTGATAAGGCTACAGTTAGGTGGATTCACAACTGGCTCTGTGATCGTACTCAAAAAGTGGTAATAAATTGTTGCACATCTAATTAGAAAAGTGTTTCAAGTGGGGTACTACAAGGTTCTGTCCTGGCCCCAGTGGTGTTCAACATTTTTATAAATGATCTAGATAGGGAACTGAAAGTAAGCTAGTCAAATTTGCAGAAGATGCAAAGCTTGGAGGGATAGCTAACACTAGGGAAGACACAGAAAGGATTCAGAAGGATTTAGACAAGCTTGAACAACGGGGAGTGACCAATAGCATGGTAATTAACAGGGAGAAATGCAGGATTGTATAAACAGAATGGGAGGAGTAGAACTAAGCAACAGCATGCTTGAGAGGCTTAGGTATACTAATAAATCACAGACTGCATGAAAGTCAGAGTGGCGCAGCAGCAAAACAGGCAAACACAGTTCTAGGATGTATGAAGAGAAGCACAGTCTAGATCACGTGAAGTCATTATTCCTCTCTACTCCTCCTTGGAAGGAATGCTGTGTCCAGTTCTGGGCACCACATTTTTTAAAAAGAGATGAACAAACTGGGGCAAATTCAGAGAAAAGTTACCAGAATAGGGAGGCAGACTGTGACCTACTGTGTCCTACAAGGAATGTTTAAAGGATCTGGGAATGTTTAGATCGCAAAAGAGAAGACTGAGAGGAGACTTAATAGCTGTCTACAAATATGTGAAGGGATGTCATGGTGTAGAGGGGTCATCCTTACTCTCATTTGCACATGGAAGCAATGAAATGAAACTGAAAGGGTTAAGGTTACCTACAGATACAGATAGATACAAAATAGATAATAGAAAAATCTTTTTGACAGTGAGGGTGAGTAATGAGTGGGACAGGCGGCCACGTTAGGTGTTGAAGTTCTCTTTCAATGGAAGTCTTAAAACAAAGGCTGGACAGACATCTGTCTGAGATGGTTTTGTGAATCCTGCATTGAGCATGAAGGTTGGGCCAGATGACCCAGGAGGTCCCTTCCAACTCTCCCTTTTTATGATTCTGTGAAAATGAAAGACTCTCATAGTCCCAGCCTGAGACACCACAAAATTAGAGATTCTCACAGTCCCTGCATAAGACACAACAAAATGAGAGACTGTCATAGTTCCGGCACGAGATGCCACAAAATGAGGCTTTCATGCTTCCATCATGAGACACCAGAAAATGAGATGCTCTCGTAGTCCCAGCACGAGGCATGACAAAATGAGACTGCCATAGTCCATGCATGAGACCCAACAAAATGTGGCACGAGACATCACAAAAAAAGAGAATCTCATAGTTCCAGCATGAGACATCACAAAATGAGATTCTCATTGTCCTGACACATGACAAAACAAAATGATAGACTGTTATACCACCATATTAGACACCACAAAATGAGACATTCTCATATTCACTGCATGAGACATCACAAAATGAGAGACTGTCTTAGGCTAGTTTCACACTAGCGTTTTGCTGAGCTGCGGAGGGCTGCGGACTTCCTCCGTGGAGCCCCGCCAATGGCCGCACCTCCGCCGCTCAGCTCCGCCTACGCCCGCATGCGGCCTGCGTACCTATCTTTAACATTAGGTACACAGGTCGTGCGGATGTATGCGGATGCCTGCGCATGCGTCGTTTTGACAATGCAGAGAAAAAAAGAAATTCAAACCAGCTGCGTTCGACGCGGGTCGCCACACATTGTCAAAACAACGCATGCGGAGGCATCCGCATACATCCATACGGCCGCATGCGGACGTAGGCGGAGCTGAGCAGCGGAGGTGCGGTCGTAGGCGGGGCTTTATGGAAGAAGTCTGCAGCCCTCCGCAGCTCAGCAAAACGCTAGTGTGAAACTAGCCTTAGCCAAAGCAAGAAATGCTACAAAAGATGTAAATCTTGTACTGATGACATAACATTTCCTTGCATTAATCTTTCATTCTCGCTTTCCAAAATAGAACAGTAAAAACCTTCTAGAGCATTCCGGAAGCTTCGCCGTGATGTCTCATTATATGGGGGTGTATCAAAATTTTTCAGTTTGAGTGCATTTTCGACATCCTCCAATGTGGGTAATTTTGGAGCATAAGGTGTAGTGCCAGGCCTTCGGTGTAGCCTTTCCATTTTGTATTCAGCATCAGCCAAAGGACAATATTCATCTTCGAAATTGAAGCCGCTGCAAATGGCCTGTAAAGAGAAGAAAGTGTGACAGGGAAATGTCCAAGACCTTTATCAAATATGATGTGATGTTATCCTGCCCTCATTATTATCCCCCGGAGCTGACTTCTCACTAATATGATGTGACGTTATCCTGCCCTCATTATTATTCCCCGGAGCTGACTTCTCTCTAATATGATGTGACATTATCCTGCCCTCATTATCATCCCCCGGAGCTGACTTCTCTCTAATATGATGTGATGTTATCCTGCCCTCATTATCATCCCCGGAGCTGACTTCTCACTAATATGATGTGACGTTATCCTGCCCTCATTATTATTCCGCGGAGCTGACTTCTCTCTAATATGATGCACATTATCCTGCCCTCATTATCATTCCCCGGAGCTGACTTCTCTCTAATATGATGCACATTATCCTGCCCTCATTATCATCCCCGGAGCTGACTTCTCTCTAATATGATGCACATTATCCTGCCCTCATTATCATCCCCCAGAGCTGACTTCTCTCTAATATGATGTGACGTTATCCTGCCCTCATTATCATCCCCGGAGCTGACCTCTCTAATATGATGTGACGTTATCCTGCCCTCATTATCATCCCCCAGAGCTGACTTCTCACTAATATGATGTGACGTTATCCTGCCCTCATTATCATCCCCGGAGCTGACCTCTCTAATATGATGTGACGTTATCCTGCCCTCATTATCATCCCCGAAGCTGACTTCTCTCTAATATGATGTGACGTTATCCTGCCCTCATTATTATTCCGCGAAGCTGACTTCTTACTAATATGATGTGACGTTATCCTGCCCTAATTATCATCCCCGGAGCTGACCTCTCTAATATGATGTGACGTTATCCTGCCCTCATTATCATCCCCGAAGCTAACTTCTCTCTAATATGATGTGACGTTATCCTGCCCTCATTATCATCCCCGAAGCTAACTTCTCTCTAATATGATGTGACGTTATCCTGCCCTCATTATCATCCCCGGAGCTGACCTCTCTAATATGATGTGACGTTATCCTGCTCTCATTATTATTCCGCGGAGCTGACTTCTCTCTAATATAATATGATGTTATCCTGCCCTCATTATCATCCCCCAGAGCTGACTTCTCACTAATATGATGTGGCGTTGCTAAGGAGAGTAAAACTAGTCCCAAACTGTTCTTCAACTATATCAATAGTAAAAGAATAAAAACTGAAAATGTAGGCCCCTTAAAAAATAGTGAGGAAAGAATGGTTGTAGATGACGAGGAAAAAGCTAACATATTAAACACCTTCTTCTCCACGGTATTCACGGTGGAAAATGAAATGCTAGGTGAAATCCCAAGAAACAATGAAAACCCTATATTAAGGGTCACCAATCTAACCCAAGAAGAGGTGCGAAACCGGCTAAATAAGATTAAAATAGATAAATCTCCGGGTCCGGATGGCATACACCCACGAGTACTAAGTAATGTAATAGATAAACCATTATTTCTTATTTTTAGGGACTCTATAGCGACAGGGTCTGTTCCGCAGGATTGGCGCATAGCAAATGTGGTGCCAATATTCAAAAAGGGCTCTAAAAGTGAACCTGGAAATTATAGGCCAGTAAGTCTAACCTCTATTGTTGGTAAAATATTTGAAGGGTTTCTGAGGGATGTTATTCTGGATTATCTCAATGAGAATAACTGTTTAACTCCATATCAGCATGGGTTTATGAGAAATCGCTCCTGTCAAACCAATCTAATCAGTTTTTATGAAGAGGTAAGCTATAGGCTGGACCACGGTGAGTCATTGGACGTGGTATATCTCGATTTTTCCAAAGCGTTTGATACCGTGCCGCACAAGAGGTTGGTACACAAAATGAGAATGCTTGGTCTGGGGGAAATTGTGTGTAAATGGGTTAGTAACTGGCTTAGTGATAGAAAGCAGAGGGTGGTTATAAATGGTATAGTCTCTAACTGGGTCGCTGTGACCAGTGGGGTACCGCAGGGGTCAGTATTGGGACCTGTTCTCTTCAACATATTCATTAATGATCTGGTAGAAGGTTTACACAGTAAAATATCGATATTTGCAGATGATACAAAACTATGTAAAGCAGTTAATACAAGAGAAGATAGTATTCTGCTACAGATGGATCTGGATAAGTTGGAAACTTGGGCTGAAAGGTGGCAGATGAGGTTTAACAATGATAAATGTAAGGTTATACACATGGGAAGAAGGAATCAATGTCACCATTACACACTGAATGGGAAACCACTGGGTAAATCTGACAGGGAGAAGGACTTGGGGATCCTAGTTAATGATAAACTTACCTGGAGCAGCCAGTGCCAGGCAGCAGCTGCCAAGGCAAACAGGATCATGGGGTGCATTAAAAGAGGTCTGGATACACATGATGAGAGCATTATACTGCCTCTGTACAAATCCCTAGTTAGACCGCACATGGAGTACTGTGTCCAGTTTTGGGCACCGGTGCTCAGGAAGGATATAATGGAACTAGAGAGAGTACAAAGGAGGGCAACAAAATTAATAAAGGGGATGGGAGAACTACAATACCCAGATAGATTAGCGAAATTAGGATTATTTAGTCTAGACAAAAGACGACTGAGGGGCGATCTAATAACCATGTATAAGTATATAAAGGGACAATACAAATATCTCGCTGAGGATCTGTTTATACCAAGGAAGGTGATGGGCACAAGGGGGCATTCTTTGCGTCTGGAGGAGAGAAGGTTTTTCCACCAACATAGAAGAGGATTCTTTACTGTTAGGGCAGTGAGAATCTGGAATTGCTTGCCTGAGGAGGTGGTGATGGTGAACTCAGTCGAGGGGTTCAAGAGAGGCCTGGATGTCTTCCTGGAGCAGAACAATATTGTATCATACAATTAGGTTCTGTAGAAGGACGTAGATCTCGGGATTTATTATGATGGAATATAGGCTGAACTGGATGGACAAATGTCTTTTTTCGGCCTTACTAACTATGTTACTATGTTACGTTATCCTGCCCTCATTATCATCCCCGGAGCTGACCTCTCTCTAATATGATGTGACATTATCCTGCCCTCATTATCATCCCCGGAGCTGACCTCTCTAATATGATGTGACGTTATCCTGCCCTCATTATCATCCCCGGAGCTGACTTCTCTCTAATATGATGTGACGTTATCCTGCCCTCATTATCATCCCCGGAGCTGACCTCTCTAATATGATGTGACGTTATCCTGCCCTCATTATCATCCCCGGAGCTGACCTCTCTCTAATATGATGTGACGTTATCCTGCTCTCATTATTATTCCGCGGAGCTGACTTCTCTCTAATATAATATGATGTTATCCTGCCCTCTTTATCATCCCCCAGAGCTGACTTCTCACTAATATGATGTGACGTTATCCTGCCCTCATTATCATCCCCGGAGCTGACCTCTCTCTAAAATGATGTGATGTTATCCTGCCCTCATTATCATTCCCCGGAGCTGACTTCTCTCTAATATGATGTGACATTATCCTGCCCTCATTATTATTCCCCGGAGCTGACTTCTCTTTAATATGATGTGATGTTATCCTGCCCTCATTATCATCCCCCAGAGCTGACTTCTCTCTAATATGATGTGACATTATCCTGCCCTCATTATTATTCCCCGGAGCTGACTTCTCTTTAATATGATGTGATGTTATCCTGCCCTCATTATCATTCCCCGGAGCTGACTTCTCTCTAATATGTGACGTTATCCTGCCCTCATTATCATCCCCGGAGCTGACTTCTCTAATATGATGTGATGTTACACTGCCCTCATTTTCATCCCGCGGAGCTGACTTCTCTCTAATATGATGTGACGTTATCCTGCCCTCATTATTATCCCCCGGAGCTGACTTCTCTCTAATATGATGTAACGTTATCCTGCTCTCATTTTCATCCCCCGGAGCTGACTTCTCTCTAATATGATGTGACGTTATCCTGCCCTCATTATTATCCCCCGGAGCTGACTTCTCTCTAATATGATGTAACGTTATCCTGCTCTCATTTTCATCCCCCGGAGCTGACTTCTCTCTAATATGATGTAACGTTATCCTGCTCTCATTTTCATCCCCTGGAGCTGACTTCTCTCTAATATAATGTAACATTATCCTGCCCTCATTATCATTCCGCGGAGCTGACTTCTCTCTAATATGATGTGATGTTATCCTGCCCTCATTATTATTCTGCGGAGCTGACTTCTCTCTAATATGATGTGACATTATCCTGCCCTCATTATCATCCCCGGAGCTGACTTCTCTCTAATATGATGTGATGTTATCCTGCCCTCATTATCATCCCCCAGAGCTGACTTCTCTCTAATATGATGTGACATTATCCTGCCCTCATTATCATCCCCCAGAGCTGACTTCTCTCTAATATGATGTGACGTTATCCTGCCCTCATTATCATCCCCCAGAGCTGACTTCTCTCTAATATGATGTAACGTTATCCTGCTCTCATTATCATCCCCCAGAGCTGACTTCTCTCTAATATGATGTGATGTTATACTGCCCTCACTATTATTCCGCGGAGCTGACTTCTCTCTAATATGATGTGATGTTATCCTGCCCTCATTATCATCCCCCAGAGCTGACTTCTCTCTAATATGATGTGATGTTATACTGCCCTCACTATTATTCCGCGGAGCTGACTTCTCTCTAATATGATGTGACGTTATCCTGCCCTCATTATCATCCCCCAGAGCTGACTTCTCTCTAATATGATGTGATGTTATACTGCCCTCACTATTATTCCGCGGAGCTGACTTCTCTCTAATATGATGTGATGTTATCCTGCCCTCATTATCATCCCCCAGAGCTGACTTCTCTCTAATATGATGTGATGTTATACTGCCCTCACTATTATTCCGCGGAGCTGACTTCTCTCTAATATGATGTGATGTTATCCTGCCCTCATTATCATCCCCCAGAGCTGACTTCTCTCTAATATGATGTGATGTTATCCTGCCCTCATTATCATCCCCCAGAGCTGACTTCTCTCTAATATGATGTGATGTTATACTGCCCTCATTATTATTCCGCGGAGCTGACTTCTCTCTAATATGATGTGATGTTATCCTGCCCTCATTATCATCCCCCAGAGCTGACCTCTCTCTAATATGATGTGACGTTATCCTGCCCTCATTATCATCCCCGGAGCTGACTTCTCTCTAATATGATGTGACGTTATCCTGCTCTCATTTTCATCCCCCGGAGCTGACTTCTCTCTAATATGGTGTGATGTTATCCTGCCCTCATTATCATTCCCTGGAGCTGACCTCTCACTAATATGATGTGACGTGATCCTGCCCTCATTATCAACCCCCGGAGCTGACCTCTCTTATATGATGTGACGTTATCCTGCCCTCATTATCATTCCCCGGAGCTGACTTCTCACTAATATGATGTGACGTGATCCTGCCCTTATTATCAACCCCCGGAGCTGACCTATCTTATATGATGTGACGTTATCCTGCCCTCATTATCATTCCCCGGAGCTGACTTCTCACTAATATGATGTGACGTGATCCTGCCCTCATTATCATTTTGCGGAGCTGACTTCTCTCTAATATGATGTGATGTTATCCTGCCCTCATTATCATTCCCCCAGAGCTGACTTCTCTCTAATATGGTGTGACATTATCCTGCCCTCATTATCATTCCCCCAGAGCTGACTTCTCTCTAATATGATGTGATGTTATCCTGCCCTCATTATCATCCCCCAGAGCTGACTTCTCTCTAATATGATGTGATGTTATCCTGCCCTCATTATCATCCCCCAGAGCTGACTTCTCTCTAATATGATGTGATGTTATCCTGCCCTCATTATCATCCCCCAGAGCTGACCTCTCTCTAATATGATGTGATGTTATCCTGCCCTCATTATCATCCCCCAGAGCTGACTTCTCTCTAATATGATGTGACATTATACTGCCCTCATTATCATTCCGCGGAGCTGACCTCTCTCTAATATGATGTGATGTTATCCTGCCCTCATTATCAACCCCCAGAGCTGACCTCTCTCTAATATGATGTGATGTTATCCTGCCCTCATTATCATCCCCCAGAGCTGACTTCTCTCTAATATGATGTGACGTTATCCTGCCCTCATTATCATCCCCCAGAGCTGACCTCTCTCTAATATGATGTGATGTTATCCTGCCCTCATTATCATCCCCCAGAGCTGACTTCTCTCTAATATGATGTGACATTATACTGCCCTCATTATCATTCCGCGGAGCTGACCTCTCTCTAATATGATGTGATGTTATCCTGCCCTCATTATCATCCCCCAGAGCTGACTTCTCTCTAATATGATGTGACATTATCCTGCCCTCATTATTATTCCGCGGAGCTGACTTCTCTCTAATATGATGTGACGTTATCCTGCCCTCATTATCATCCCCCAGAGCTGACTTCTCTCTAATATGATGTGACGTTATCCTGCTCTCATTATCATCCCCCGGAGCTGACTTCTCTCGCCCTCCTGACGAAGGAGTTGTTTCTCCGAAACGCGCGTCGGGTGACGTGCCGACTGTGACCGGGTTGCACCGAGGGTGGTCCATAAGAGGTAATATACTTCTGTGCAGCATTTTGCTGTTAGTTATTTTGGTAGGAATTGGCCGTTTGGTATCCTTTGCCCCTTATGGCGGCAGTGTGAGTATGGTGCACTTTACACAAGTGCACTTGTACCGTGGCTGACTATGTGCGGTCTTTGGCGTTTGTACTGATGTTTTGGCAGGGGCCTTTCAGTTCTAACCCAGTGGGGTATATATTTATATAGTATGATGGACACTACTTTGGTCCCTTGAGGTACCCTGGACGCTAGTAATACTTTGCTCACCTGCCATAGTAGCACTCTCATCTGGTTGCTTTATCCCCCTATATGTACATCTTTTACCTGGGGACCTAGATTATGCAGTCTGCATGTTGTTTTGCATGGTGACAGTTTGGTGTGGTGTCTCGCACCATATGTCCATTTTTGTCTCATTATTATCCGATTGTTTGTTTGCACTTTTACTGTTTATATGTTCTAAATAAAGAGTATTTTATCAATATCAACCAGGTTTGGTCGTTCTTTGTGATTTTCACATCCCCAGTTTGTTGTTCTTTAACGACTTGGTACATTATGAATCCGACATAGGTGCAACATTAGGATATTGAATTGCGTGATGTTGCTGTATAATACCTATTTCTCTGTCTAATATGATGTGACGTTATCCTGCCCTCATTATCATCCCCCAGAGCTGACTTCTCTCTAATATGATGCAACATTATCCTGTCCTTATTATCATCCCCTGGAGCTTAGGACTTCTCTCTAATATGGTGTGACGTTACCCTGCCCTTATTATTATCCCCCAGAGCTGACTTCTCTCTAATATGATGTGACATTATCCTGCCCTTATTATTATCCCCCAGAGCTGACTTCTCTCCAATATGATGTGACGTTATCCTACCCTTATTATTATCCCCCAGAGCTGACTTCTCTCCAATATGATGTGACCATATCCTGCCTTCATTATCCCTTGGAGCTGACTTCTCTCTAATAAGTGTGAGATGTCATCCTGCCCTCATTATCATCCCCCGGACCTGACTTCTCACTAACATAATGTAACTGTTCTGTCCTCACTAGCTGAGGCAGGCTCATACGTAGCTATACAGTCAGCTAAACCGCTATACCGGGGTCCAATAAGGAGACTGTGGTTGAGTCTGTGCATTATTAAACGTAGTGGTATATTGATGCGGTGAAACTGTGAACAATGATATACATAGAATCAGTGCATGGCATAGAACAGATACATAATACACATGATATACATTATGCATAACATTTAGAAAGCTAGTGACTAAACTGGGAGTACAACTGGTTAAACTAAGCTAATATAGAGCAGAAATATCTATAGGAAGCATAAAGACATACCGGCAATGCAATCGCAAGGGGGATGAAGTGAAGCGTCTTTCCTTGAAGGCAAACCGAAGAAAGTGAAAGGAAAAATGGAGGGAAGTGGAGGCTGAGCTACCATAATGCATTGCAAAGGAGGAGGAGAATCAGACATAGATAATACAAAAACAAGATTGAACTGCCAACATAACTCTGACCGCTAGAGGGAGCCAAAGCATAACAAATGAATAAAGGCATGAATATATCAATACTGTATACTGAGGAAACTGCAATTATGCAAGCAAATAATCGGGGGTAGCAAATTGGATGGCGGAGACAGAACACTCCCCGTCTGGCATCAACGGATGTCACTACTCCTTATTCCGAAGGCAACAATAGGACCAGTTCAGATACTGGTCTGGAAAATGTCTTAGGTTCATTCCCTTTGGTCATCCTTAGCTCAACTTTGCGGACGTTGCAGTCCTTGCTCGGGAACGTTGCGGTAACTAGACCAAGTGGCCACTGGTTCTGGTGAATCTGACAGTCTTTCACAAGAACAAGGTCACCCATGTTCAGATTAGGTTTAGTAGATTGCCACTTCGTCCGTGGCTGCAGGGTAGACAAATATTGTTTGCGCCACCTGTCCCAGAAAGTATTTGCAAGACTTTGTACCTGTCTCCATTGGCGCTTGTAGAGGTCCTTCGCGTCGAATCCTCCTGGAGGGGCACTGGACAGTCCTGTTTTCTGGGTAAGTAAAGTAGATGGAGTCAATAACAAGGGCTCCTCAGGGTCGTTAGGAACTGGAACCAGGGGTCTTGCATTGATTATAGCTGCAGCTTCAGCCATGAAGGTGATTAGGCTTTCGTGGGTAAGCCTCGCTGCTCCTTTACATTTTTCCATGTCACGAGTTCTGGTGGTCCTGAATGAGCGAGCTATATGTGTCAGGCAGGTAATGGCTCGAGTAAGTGACTTCCAACTTGAGAATCTGTCGAACCTGCAAGATCCAAGCTGGATAACAGAGGTCATTGTATGTAGTGTAGACACCTGAGGGCGGATTTCAGCATCTGAGTCCTCTCCTACAAGTTCGAAGGTGTCTGGAAAACATTCCTCAATGTACAATAGTTTTGGTCCAGAGAGCCACGTTGTGCTTCCTAGTCGACTTGCGTCAACTGCTCTAGTTGCATGATCTGCGGTATTCTGGTCTGTGGGTATGTAATGCCACTGCTTTGGATGAACTGATCTCCTGATTCGTAGCACTCTGTTATTGACATAAACGTAGAATCGCCTGGTTTCGTTGTGGATATATCCCAGGACTACTTTGCTGTCTGAGTAGAACTTTGCCTGTGTCAGGTCGATATCCATTTCGGATGCGATGAACTCCGCTAACTCAACGGCTAAGACTGCGGCACAAAGCTCTAACCTGGGTATAGTGTGCTCTGGTTGTGGTGCGAGTTTGGCCTTTCCCATGACGAAACCAATGTGGCACTGACATTTGGAGTCTACAGTTTTGAGGTAGGCAACAGCAGCAATTGCTTTGACAGAAGCATCTGCAAATATGTACAGAATTTGGCTCTGTATCTCAGTAGATGGCACAGGGGTGTATGGTCTTGGCACATGCAGGTTGGAGAGTGCCGCTAACGAGTTCTTCCACTCTTCCCACTGGATCCTCTTATCAGGTGGCAGAGGTGCATCCCAGTCAGATGTTTCCCTAGTTAAGTCTCTTAGTAGGGCCTTGCCTTGTATAGTAACAGGAGCTGCGAAACCCAAGGGATCGTACAGACTGTTGATGGTAGACAGGACGCCTCTACGTGTGAAAGGCCTTTCTTCCTGGCTGACCTGAAAGGTGAAAGTGTCAGATTGTAGATTCCAGAGAAGCCCGAGGCTGCGTTGCATTGGTGCGGGGTCTGACCCAAGGTCCAGGTCTCTGAGACCATTACATAGGTCCTGAGATGGGAACGCTTCCATGAGTTCTTGGCTGTTTGAGGCTATTTTATGAAGCCTAAGGTTCGAGCAGGCAAGCATGTCCTGGGCTCTCCTGAGAAGACTGATGGCAGTCTCATTTGAAGGCATGGCTTTTAGACAGTCGTCGACATAAAAGTCCTTTTCTATGAATTGTCTGACATCTGCTCCGTATTCTGCTTCTCCTTCCTGAGCCGACCTTTTGAGTCCGTAAATGGCGACTGCAGGTGAAGGACTGTTGCCAAAGATGTGCACTCTCATGCGATACTCTGTGACTTCTTTAGTAGGATCATTGTCTCTGTACAAGAAGGATCTTAGGAAGTTCCTGTCTCTCTCTCTCACAAGGAAACAATGGAACATTTGCTGGATGTCAGCGATGAAGGCATTGGAATCCTTACGGAAGCGCATAAGTACACCCAGTAGTTTGTTATTGAGGTCTGGTCCTGTCAGCAGAACGTCATTCAGGGAGACATCATTAAATTTAGCACTGGAATCAAACACGACTCGATCTGGCTTGGTTTCTTAGGGTGGTATACTCCGAACATGGGTAGGAACCAGCATTCTTCAGAGTCTTTGAGAGTGGGATCTAGTTCTGCGTGACGGTTTTCAAAAATCTTTGACATGAAGGAGAAAAAGTGATCTTTCATCTCTGGTTTCTTTTGCAGATTACGAATGAGAGAGGAGAAACGTTGTAATGCCTGATTTCTGTTGTTCGGTAGACGTGGTCTGTGGGTTTTGAAGGGAAGAGGTGCGACCCAGCTGTTGGTCTCATCTTTAACGAGTCCCTTGTCCATTACCTCTAAGAACAACTTGTCCTCTACCGACATTGCCACTTGGTTGTCCTGCTTAGTTCTCTGGAAGACTGTGCCCCCTAACTGATCCTCATAGCTTCCCGACACTATACTGCTGTCGTGAGTAAAGTCTATTAAATGGTTGGGCAGTTGGATGCTGTGTGGCAGTTCCCTGACATGGAACTCATTGTTACAAGGTTGAAACAGAGATGGACGTCCTTTCTCCAATGTATTTGTCAGCATGCTTGTCACAGAAAATGGGGCGTGCATGCGTCCCAAGCATACGTTGCCAATTATGACCCATCCTAGGTCTAACCTTTGGGCATAGGGAGCATTGTGGAGTCCATTGATATGACATCTCACTTTATGAACCTGTAGGATATCTCTCCCCAACAGCAGAATTATCTGGGCCTGATGGTCGAGTTCCGGTATAAGGTGTGCTATTCGTTTTAAGTGAGCGTGATGGATTGCTACATCTGGTGTAGGGATTTCAGATCTATTGTCTGGGATCTGGTTACATTCGATGATCGTAGGTAGTGGTAGGCAGAATTGTCCGTCTAAAGACTCGATCTGGTAGTCAGTAGCTTTCCTGCCTGCTGTTGTCACAGTACCTGCACACGTCTTTAAGGAGTAGGGAGTGCTTGGCCCTTTGATGTTGAATAGGTCAAAGAACGTTGATCTAGCCAAGGATCGATTACTTTGATCATCCAAGATAGCATACAGTCTTACAGCTTGGTCTCTATGGCCCTTCGGGTATACTCTGACGAGGCATATTTTTGAACAGGACCTACTGTCTATTGTCCCTTTGCAGACCTCAGTACATTGTGAAGTGATCTCTGGGGTAGCTGTATCAGTGCTCCTTTCCTCCCCGCCATGCTCACTGTCAGCTGGCGTGTTTTGTGTACTCCATGGAGCTGGGCCAGGGTGTAGAGCGGTGTTATGATCTTTGGTGCCACATTCTGTGCATTTTACACTGACCTTGCAATCCTTGGCGAGATGAGTTGTGGACGAGCAGCACTTGTAGCAGATACCGTTTTCTTTCAGGAAGCTTCTGCGATCTGGCATAGATTTTCTTCTGAAGGCTCTGCATTTCAGGAGAGGATGAGGCTTCTGATGAAGTGGGCACTGCTTGTCAGGGTCCTGCACCTTTGTCTCTGATTGGGAGCAGCCAGCAGACCTGTAATTAGAACCTGAAGAAGAAACATAAGTCTTGTGTACTGCCACAGATGTTCTGCGTGGATTTGCAGGTGGTGACGGTGTGGCATATGGTATTGCAAAGTCAAAGCTGGGATCGTTTCTAATTCTCGCTTGTTGGTGTATGAAGTCTACAAAAACGGAGAAGGGAGGGAATGGAACGCTGTGTTTGTATTTGTACGTGGAACCATGTGTGAGCCACCTCTCCTGTAGATTGTAGGGCAACTTCTGGACTATAGGATTAACACCTCTGGCTGTGTCGAGAAATGCAAGTCCCTGTAGGTCGTCCTCATATTTGGCAACTTGGACTTCCTTCAGTAGGTCGCTTAGCTCTCTAAGTTTCTGGAGACCTTTGTTAGATATTTTAGGAAAGTCATCGATTCTTTTGAACAAGGCTCTTTCTATTACTTCTGCTGAGCCGTAACACTCATCCAGCCTTTTCCAGATCTCTTTGAGGCCAGTCTCAGGGCGGTTTATATTAATGTCTCTGATCCTTACTGGGTGTTTGACTGACTCTTCTCCCAGGTATTTGACTAACAGGTCTATCTCTTCCCTGTGTTGTAGCCCCAAGTCTCTAATGACATTTTGGAAGGAAGCTTTCCAAGCTCTGTAACCTTCAGCTCGGTCAGTGAATTTCATGAGTCCCTTGGCAACCAGTTCACGTCGTGTGAAGAACTTGGCAAATTCTGTCGTGAACCGGTTGTCAGCAGAGTATACTGGTGATGGGTCGCCCTGATAGTGATGTGAGGTGCGTTCGTACCTGTTAGTGTCCTCATGGTGGCGCCAGCCGGTGTCGTATTGCTTCGGCCTGATGTACGGTGTGTCAGCAGGGTGATCCACGTTGGTTACCTGGTGAGGGGCAAGGTAGTCATTAGCAGAGTTGTTTTGCCTCACATTTTCGAGTTTGTTTCTGTCCTGGAGCTGAGCCTTGTAACGACTCTCGCTCACTTCGCTGGAGGTGTCGTATTCTGGTTTTGGTACTGGTTCAGGGTTATAGTTTGGATCAGGAAGTTCATTAACATACTGAGATGTGCGTTGTGGTGAGTCTTGTAGTGGAAACTCCAGACTCGACATACTGCTTTGGCTATGCAGCTTGGGATTTTGCGCGGCTTCTAGCGATTCTGCTTCGGCGAGGGCTGCGGCAGCTTCCCTTTTTGCTGCTAGGCTTTCTAAGGCGGCATCCACGCGTGCCTTCTCTAACTGCGTTCTTCTCTCTTGGTTGGCTCTCTCTAACTGCATTCTTCTCTCTTGCTCGTCTCTCTCTAAGCGCAACCTTCTCTCTTCGTCATCTAGGCGTGCTTTTTCTAATTTAAGTTGCATCTCTTGGTCAGCAAAGCTCGCTCGTATTTTGGCGGCTTCAGCATTTGCGCGGGCAATGGCGACCGCGCTGCTGATGGATGTTGTCTTTGAGGAGACGGAAGTAACAGATCTTGTCCTATGTGATTTGTGAGACATGGTGTCTTGGGAGAGTGCTTGGCTGTGCAGAGATTGCTGTAGCTGTATTTAGTCTCTGTGTAGCCGGTGACTTAAATCCCACTAGTTGGATGGCTGCCGTTTCACTGTTCTGTCCTCACTAGCTGAGGCAGGCTCATACGTAGCTATACAGTCAGCTAAACCGCTATACCGGGGTCCAATAAGGAGACTGTGGTTGAGTCTCTGCTTTATTAAACGTAGTGTTATATTGATGCGGTGAAACTGTGAACAATGATATACATAGAATCAGTGCATGGCATAGAACAGATACATAATACACATGATATACATTATGCATAACATTTAGAAGGCTAGTGACTAAACTAGGAGTACAACTGGTTAAACTAAGCTAATATAGAGCAGAAATATCTATAGGAAGCATAAAGACATACCGGCAATGCAATCGCAAGGGGGATGAAGTGAAGCGTCTTTCCTTGAAGGCAAACCGAAGAAAGTGAAAGGAAAAATGGAGGGAAATGGAGGCTGAGCTACCATAATGCATTGCAAAGGAAGAGGAGAATCAGACATAGATAATACAAAAACAAGATTGAACTGCCAACATAACTCTGACCGCTAGAGGCAGCCAAAGCATAACAAATGAATAAAGGCATGAATATATCAATACTGTATACTGAGGAAACTGCAATTATGCAAGCAAATAATCGGGGGTAGCAAATTGGATGGCGGAGACAGAACAGTAACGTTATCCTGCTCTCATTATCCTCTCCCGGAGCTGACTTCTCACTAATATGAAGTGATGTTATCCTGCTCTCATTATCCTCTCCTAGAGCTGACTTCTCCCTAATATGATGCAACTAGTGATGAGCGAGCACTAAAATGCTCGGGTGCTCATTACTCGGGTCGAGCAGATGGGAATACTCGGATACTCGACACGAGCAACGAGCCCAATGTAATGTATGGGAGACCCAAGTATTTTTACCGTAATCCCCCCGGGGGTCCTTTTAAGGTCTAAAAACGTCTGGAAATGATGGAAACACCGCTGCCTGAGCTGGATTGCACTTCTGTCTCTTTCGCTTGGACTCCTTGTTTGTACAACAAACTCTGACGTCTGCTGCCAGCGTTCTCACATGGGAATTTTCTAAGTAATTCTGCTGCAAGGGCCCTCTGGTACTGTGACATTCTAGTACACCTCTCTGCCTCTGGTAGAAGAGATTGAAAGTTCTCCCTGTAGCGTGGGTCTAGAAGTGTCACCAACCAGTAATGAGTGCCACCCAAAATTTTTATAATGCGAGGGTCGCGTGAAATGCAGCACAACATAAAGTCAGCCATGTGTGCCAGACTGTTAACAGGCAAGACTTCCGTGTCCGCACCAACAGAACGACTGACCATGCTGTCCTCCTCCTCCTCATCCTCCCCCTCCCTGTCCTCAGGCCATCCCCGCTTAACAGACGGTATGACAGCTGTCTATAGCGCATGAAAGTAGCTCCTGTTCTTCCACCTCCTCCTCCTCATTGACTACCACGATGAGAAGACATGAGGCTAGGCTCAGCATAATCCCCCTGTATGTTTCCTAGCTCCATCTCCTCGTGCTCTGCCTGCAATGCATCCTCTTTAATTGTGAGCAGAGAGGTTTTCAGAATGCTGAGAAGCGGGATGGTGAAACTAATTATGGTGTCATCGCCGCTCACCATCTTGGTGCAGTCCTCAAAGTTTTGGAGGATGGTACATATGTCGGACATCCATATCCACTCCTGAGGTCTTATGTGTGGAGTCTGAACTGAATATCGACGGTCTTGTTGATGTTGGTAGTCAACAACTGCCCTCTTCTGCTCACAAAGCCTTTCCAACATAAGCAGCGTAGAGTTCCAGCACGTGGGGACATCACACACCAGCCGGTGAGGTGGAAGCTGCAAACGCTGCTGAAGCACGGCAAGGGCGGCTGAAGCTGTAGCTGACTTTCTAAAATGGGCAGACAGATGGCGTACTTTCACTAGCAGATCCGGCAGCTCCGGGAATCTTTTCAGAAAACGCTGAACCACGAGATTAAGCACATGGGCCAAGCAAGGTACGTGTGTGAGCTCACCTTGCCTCAGATCCGCCACCAGGTTACAGCCATTGTCACACACGACCATGCCTAGCTGTAGGTTCAGCGGTGTCATCCAAACATCTGACTGCTCTTTCAGCGCTGTCCACAACTCTTCTGCATTGTGCGGTTTGTCACCTATGCAGATTAGCTTCAGCACAGCCTGTTGCCCCTTGGCTGAGGCAGTGCTGCAGTGCTTCCAGCTTCTGACTGATGTGTTGATTTCAGAGATTGAGGATGAAGAGGAGGAGGTGCAGGAGCTGTAGACTGTGGGGGCAACCCTGATTGATATAGGGTCAGCAATCCTTGGCGTGGGGAGGATGTGGTCCGGCTTCCACTATGTTAACCCAGTGTGCCGTCAGTGAGATGTACCGTCCCTGCCCAAAAGCACTTGTCCATGTGTCCGTGGTTAGGTGGACTTTCCCTGTAACAGCATTGTTGAGGGCACGGATAATGTTGTTTTACACATTCTGGTGTAATGCCAGTACGGCACATCAGGAGAAATAGTTATGACTGGGGACCGAGTACCTTGGGACGGTCACCGCCATCAGGTTGCGGAAAGCTTCAGTCTCAACAAGCCTAAAAGGCAGGATTTGTAGCACAAGCAGAAGAGAAATATTAGAATTGAGGACTGTGGCCTGTGCGGCGTTGGCCGGGTATTTCCTCTTGCGTTCCAAAGACTGGGTTATCGACAAATGAAGGCTTTGCTGGGACAAGGACGTGGATGGGCTTGCTGATGGTGCTGCTTGACTGTGGGCCACAACAGGTGCAAGGCTAGAGGCATCTTCACATGCATAGTGTACTGGGGATTGGCTTCTATGCAAAACAGTGGAAGAAGCAGTTGTGTGACCAGCAGGCAGTGGTCCTGGAGCCTGGGGTTCGGCCCACAAACTCGGGTGCTTTGCTGCCATGTGCGGTGGTCAGGCTGGTTGTCTTGCTACCCCTGCTGATGCAGGCATGGCAGGTGCTGCAAATGGCCTGTTTGGGGTTATCGGCAGTGTCTTTAAAAAATAACCAGACTCGGGAAGATCTAACAGTTAGAATGGCTACTTCCTTCATGTTGGTGTTACGGGGAACGGATGCACGCCTTCTGTCTGTGGCCACCACACTGCTTCTTCCTGCCTGTTGGGGTGATATGCCTCCTTCCCAATGTGTGCTGCTACCCTCGCTCTGCATGTTGTCTTGCCAGGTTGGGTCAGTCACATAGTCATCCACAATCTCGTCTTCCACATCCGCACCCTGCTCCTCCTCCTGACTTTCGGGCAATTGTGTCTCATCATTGTCCTCCTCTTCTGACAATTTCCCACCATCGCCTTCATGTGACCGGGGCTGGTCAAGCTTTGGTCATCTCAACATGAGATCTCATCTGTCACCATTTCAAGTTGACCGTCCAAGAGTTCAGAATCTTGAAATGGAAAACTGAACAGCTCTTCAGAGTGTCCAAGTGTGGGATCAGTTGTCTCAGGGCACTTGGCATTGTGGTAGGAAGGAGGATCAGGGTGAGGAATATCCGGGCCACACTCATGGCTACTCAGACTTGACCGTGTGGAAGACATGATGGTAGTGGTGGTGGCTAAGTGACTGGAAGCTTCAATAGTGGTGTGCTGCGGTCCCCTAGAAAGTGGGACAGGAAGGTCGAGCGAGAAGATGTGGGTCTTTGTTGTGGCCCACTTTCACCTTTGACATGGCCTCGTCCTCTGAATGCACCATCATCATCACGTCCCCGTCCGTTGCCCATTTTAAATGGACTACAGCACTATTTCAAATGCTCAACACAAATATATTTATTAGTAGCGAAATTATATCTGATCAGTATGCCTGCAATTCTACGATTTTTAAAAACCCAAACACCAGGCAGGCCTCAGCCTGACATAACAAGCTGTACTAAATTTATTTATTTTTTTTTTGTGAATTTAATTTATGCAGTATAGTGCTGTATATACCGTATATACTCGAGTATAAGCCGACCCGAGTATAAGCCGACCCCCCTAATTTTGCCACAAAAAACTGGGAAAACTTATTGACTCGAGTATAAGCCTAGGGTGGAAATGCAGCATTTACCGGTGAATTTCAAAAATAAAAATAGATCATTATTTCCCCATAGCTGTGCCATATAGTGCTCTGCACCGTTCATATTGCCCCATATCTGTGCCATATAGTGCTCTGCAAAGTTCATATTGCCCCATATCTGTGCCCCATATATGCTCTGCACCGTTCATATTGACCCATATCTGTGCCATATAGTGCTCTGCACCGTTCATATTGCCCCATATCTGTGCCCCATATATGCTCTGCACCGTTCATTTTTGCCCCATATTTGTGCCCCATACAGTGCTCTGCACCGTTCATATTTCCCCATAGATGCTCCACATAAACCTGTGCCGCTGCTGCTGCTGCAATAAAAAAAAAAAAAGCCATACTCACCTCTCTTGATTGCAGCTCCCAGCATCCGGTCCCGGCATCTCTCTGCTCTGACTGATCAGGCAGAGGGCGCTGCGCACACTATATGCGTCATTGCGCCCTCTGACCTGCACAGTCAGAGCGCAGAGACGCCGGGAAGATGGAGCGGCGCCCGGCGGCTGGAACGTGGACAGGTAAATATGCGATACTTACCTAGTCCCAGCGATCCTGGCGCTCCCCGCCTGTCCCACGGTCTTCTGTGCTGCAGCCTCTTCCTCTATCAGCGGTCACCGGCACCGCTGATTAGAGAAATGATTAGGCGGCTCCGCCCCTATGGGAGGTGGAGCCGCCTATTCATTTCTCTAATGAGCGGTCCCATGTGACCGCTGAAGAGGGGAAGAAGCTGCAGCACAGAAGACCGTGTGACGGCACGGGGAGCGCCCGGATCGCTGGGACTAGGTAAGTATGCATCAGACCTCTCTCCCCCTCACCCGCCGACCCCACCGCTACCGTGACTCGAGTATAAGCCGAGAGGGGCACTTTCAGCCCAAAAATTTGGGCTGAAAATCTCGGCTTATACTCGAGTATATATGGCAAGTAGAGTAACAGACAGCAAAAAAAGTGGTCCTCCGGTCTACAATGACTAAACTTGGAGCACGTAGATATATGAGGGCTGTCACGGAAATACCACATTGGCAAATATGTGCCCTTTTTATATTTTTATGCTAAATAGTGCTGTATATAATTTCAGTAACAGACAGCCAGAGGTGTATCTAGCCTTTTCTGCACCCGGGGCAAAGGATCAGTTTGGCACCCCCCCCCCCCAACCTCCCCCATACTGTCCAGATTTGTGCCCCCATACTGTCCAGATTTGTGCCCCCATACTGTCCAGATTTGTGCCCCCTTAATGTCCTGATTTCTGCCCCCATCCGCATCCCCTCCCCCATATCATATGTTCCTCAGTCTTTCAGATTCCAGCCCCTGGCTAAGGCTTTGCTTCAGACAGTCCTCAGTCACACTCACAAGTGACACATACTGTTGTGTTGCCCCTGGCCGCTGCTCCTGACCCCTCCCCCTATTATGCATGCAGGCAGGCTCCATATAGCCGACCCCAACCAGGCAGCCCCTTTAAATTGAAAACCAAACTTTATCATTTCTGACTGATTCTATAAGTTGGGTCGGTGTCTTCAGACTTCAGCTCCATTACCCGGTCCCCGCAGCCACGGTCTGGAGCACTTACCACCTCCGGCACCGACCGTCCAACACTACACCCGAACACCGGTGTCCGGTGCAACGCAGCAGCAGCCTGTCACAGTCACGCCCAGTGAAGTCAGCCGCTGCTGGCCTGGCGCTTCCCTGATGCGGAAATGCCAGCGGCGGTCAATGCCTCTCAACGGTCATCAGGGGCGCTGGCTTAAACTGAGAAGGGACTCTTCTCACAAGGCAAACCGAACCGAAGAGTACTAGCGACGCGCAGGCACAGGCAGCACTTTCTCTGAGCCGGCTGTCAATTTGAATGAACGGGATTATCTTTGACTGTGGGGGCGGCAGAATGCCGCCGACGAGGAGCCTCCTTGGACCGCTGCATTGCCGCATCATCAGACGGCCCGCTGACACCCCCCTGTTAGCTGCGCCCGGGGCAAATGCCTCGGCTGCCCCCCCCGGATACGCCACCGCAGATAGCAAAAAAAGTGGTCCTCTGGCCTACAATGACCAAACTTGCAGCACGCAGATATATGAGGGCTGTCACGAAAATACCACACTGGCAAATATGTGGCCTTTTTGTAATTTTGGTAGCTAAATAGCGCTGTATAGAATTAGAGTCTCCGACAGCAAAAAAAAGGGGTCCACCGACCTACAATGCCCAAAGTTGGAGCACACAGATATATGAGGCCTTTTTCAGTTAATTTAAAACACACAAAAAAGTGGCACAAGGCTAGCACACACAACTATGCTACATATGCCTGACAAACTATGATTTTTCAACAGGCCTCAGTCTGACAGAACACACCGTATTTTTTTTTTGGGTTGGTGAATTTTTGGAAAAAAAAACTGCAACTAGGTATATAATAAAGAAGCTGCAGCAGCAGGCAGTTATGGAGCTTTGGGAGAGATGCAGTGAGAGCAATGGACGCACATACAGCGCCTGCAGGCCTTGCACTGATGTGGATATGCTGTGCCCTGCCTACCTAGCGCTGAAATATCGGGACCAACGAATTAGCCCTAAAAAGGACTTTTGGTTTCTGAGTAGTTGTGGATTTAAGAGTTGCAGACCTTCACTAACTCTAAAAACCACGATTCTGACCCTATCTCGGCAGCAGCTCTCCTTACTGTCGCTGAATCAGGAACAGAATGCGGCGAGCAAGGCGGCGCCAGGTCTCTTATACTCGGGATGATGCTTTCCGGCCCAGCCAATCACTGCACGACCACAACAAAGATGGCTGCGGCGTTTCATGGCCTGGCAGACAATCCCTGCACCGTAATTGGGTCTCTAAAGTCCGCCAAAAACGCTTGGTGGAGACACCAGTTACTGACGAATAATCCCGGAAGTGCTCGCCAAGTACATCGAGCATAGCAAAACTCGGGCGAGTAACGAGTAGTGGCGAGCATGTTCGCTCATCACTAGCTGCAACATTATACTGCTCTTATTATCATCCACAGGAGATGACTTTTCTCTAATATGATGCGACATTACCCTGCTCTCATTATCATCCCCTGAAGCTGACTTATCACTAATATGATACAACATTATCCTGCCCTCATTATCATCCCCGGAGCTGACCTCTATCTAATATGATGTGACATTATCCTACCCTCATTATCATCCCCGGAGCTGACTTCTCTCTAATATGATACAACATTATCCTGCCCTCATTATCATCCCCCGGAGCTGACAACTCATTAATATAACTTTATCCTGCCCTCATTATCATCCCCTGAAGCTGACTTATCACTAATATGATGTGACGTTATCCTGCTCTCATTATCATCCCCCAGAGCTGACCTCTATCTAATATGATGTGACGTTATCCTGCCCTCATTATCATCCCCCAGAGCTGACCTCTATCTAATATGATGTGATGTTATCCTGCCCTCATTATCATCCCCCAGAGCTGACTTCTCTCTAATATGATACAACATTATCCTGCCCTCATTATCATCCCCTGAAGCTGACTTATCACTAATATGATACAACATTATCCTGCCCTCATTATCATCCCCGGAGCTGACTTCTCTCTAATATGATACAACATTATCCTGCCCTCATTATCATCCCCCGGAGCTGACAACTCATTAATATAACTTTATCCTGCCCTCATTATCATCCCCTGAAGCTGACTTATCACTAATATGATGTGACGTTATCCTGCTCTCATTATCATCCCCCAGAGCTGACCTCTATCTAATATGATGTGACGTTATCCTGCCCTCATTATCATCCCCCAGAGCTGACCTCTATCTAATATGATGTGATGTTATCCTGCCCTCATTATCATCCCCCAGAGCTGACTTCTCTCTAATATGATACAACATTATCCTGCCCTCATTATCATCCCCGGAGCTGACTTCTCTCTAATATGATGTGATGTTATCCTGCTCTCATTATCACTCACAGGAGCTGACTTCTCATTAATATGATATAACTTTATCCTACCCTCCCTATCATCCTCCGCAGCTGACATCTCTCCAATATGATGTGACGTTATCCTGCCCTCATTATCATCCTCTGGACCTATCGTCTCTCTAATGTGTGTGCATTGTTATGCTGCCCTCTGTATCATACCTTGGTGCTGATTTCTCTCTAATATGTTTGTGGCCTGATTGCCTTCTTTCCACAGAGCTACTTACATGCTGCTTGCCCTACTTCTCTGATCGCTCTTCTTCACAATGGTATATACTTACAGTATTTCACAAACTAAGTACAAATCTGTTTATTGTCTTCTCTATGATAACTGGATCCCAATAATTTAATCTACCTGTAATGCTTCATGGATCTCTAATTCCAAGTGTCTTGAATTCATGTTGATATACAGTGGGGCAAAAAAGTATTTAGTCAGTCAGCAATAGTGCAAGTTCCACCACTTAAAAAGATGAGAGGCGTCTGTAATTTACATCATAGGTAGACCTCAACTATGGGAGACAAACTGAGAAAAAAAAATCCAGAAAATCACATTGTGTTTTTTTAACATTTTATTTGCATATTATGGTGGAAAATAAGTATTTGGTCAGAAACAAAATTTCATCTCAGTACTTTTTAATATATCCTTTGTTGGCAATGACAGAGTTCAAACGTTTTCTGTAAGTCTTCACAAGGTTGCCACACACTGTTGTTGGTATGTTGGCCCATTCCTCCATGCAGATCTCCTCTAGAACAGTGATGTTTTTGGCTTTTCGCTTGGCAACACGGACTTTCAACTCCCTCCAAGGGTTTTCTATAGGGTTGAGATCTGGAGACTGGCTAGGCCACTCCAGGACCTTGAAATGCTTCTTACGAAGCCACTCCTTCTTTGCCCTGGCGGTGTGCTTTGGATCATTGTCATGTTGAAAGACCCAGCCACGTTTCATCTTCAATGCCCTTGCTGATGGAAGGAGGTTTGCACTCAAAATCTCACAATACATGGCCCCATTCATTCTTTCATGTACCCGGATCAGTCGTCCTGGCCCCTTTGCAGAGAAACAGCCCCAAAGCATGATGTTTCCACCACCATGCTTTACAGTAGGTATGGTGTTTGATGGATGCAACTCAGTATTCTTTTTCCTCCAAACACGACAAGTTGTGTTTCTACCAAACAGTTCCAGTTTGGTTTCATCAGACCATAGGACATTCTCCCAAAACTCCTCTGGATCATCCAAATGCTCTCTAGCAAACTTCAGACGGGCCCGGACATGTACTGGCTTAAGCAGTGGGACACGTCTGGCACTGCAGGATCTGAGTCCATGGTTGCGTAGTGTGTTACTTATGGTAGGCCTTGTTACATTGGTCCCAGCTCTCTGCAGTTCATTCACTAGGTCCCCCCGCGTGGTTCTGGGATTTTTGCTCACCGTTCTTGTGATCATTCTGACCCCACGGGGTGGGATTTTGCGTGGAGCCCCAGATCGAGAGAGATTATCAGTGGTCTTGTATGTCTTCCATTTTCTAATTATTGCTCCCACTGTTGATTTCTTCACTCCAAGCTGGTTGGCTATTGCAGATTCAGTCTTCCCAGCCTGGTGCAAGGCTACAATTTTGTTTCTGTTGTCCTTTGATAGCTCTTTGGTCTTCACCATAGTGGAGTTTGGAGTCAGACTGTTTGAGGGTGTGCACAGGTGTCTTTTTATACTGATAACAAGTTTAAACAGGTGCCATTACTACAGGTAATGAGTGGAGGAAAGAGGAGACTCTTAAAGAAGAAGTTACAGGTCTGTGAGAGCCAGAAATCTTGATTGTTTGTTTCTGACCAAATACTTATTTTCCACCATAATATGCAAAAAAAATGATAAAAAAAACAGACAATGTGATTTTCTGGATTTTTTTTCTCAGTTTGTCTCCCATAGTTGAGGTCTACCTATGATGTAAATTACAGACGCCTCTCATCTTTTTAAGTGGTGGAACTTGCACTATTGCTGACTGACTAAATACTTTTTTGCCCCACTGTATTAGGCTGGCGTCACACTATCAGTATTTGGTCAGTATTTTACATCAGTATTTGTAGCCAAAACCAGGAGTGGAACAAATAGAGGAAAAGTATAATAGAACCATCTGCACCACTCCTACATTTATCACCCACTCCTGGTTTTGGCTACAAATACTGATGTAAAATACTGACCAAATACTGCTAGTGTGACGGCAGACTTAGATTGTATTGTGTCCTGCAGTGTTTTGAAGAAGTTGTTGCCCTTTTTGCAATTTATTCACGAAATGTTGTGACACTCTACCTCACTCACAGTTGCTCTGATAGCTGCTAACGTTGGTTTTCAGTAGTTTCTCTCTCTACTTCTCCCAGAACACTAAAGCAGAGACGTGGAAGAAGGAAACATAAGAAGAACTCACGGCACGACCACGTGACACAGGAGGAACCTCCAGTTTTGAATGAAGAATTTAATGTTCTCAACCTGTCCAGATGTACCTTTACACCTGACCAGATTAGACTTTTATCTTATGGTCTTAACTTCATCCCTGATCAGAATTTCGATTTGTTTTCCACCATTTTGGACATCTATTGTTTTGTCCACACTTTAACCATTAATATACATTTTTGGAATCACCATACAAACCATGAAGATTCCCTTGAACAATGCGATTTTTTTTTATAATAAATACCGCATGTTCAATTTTGAGGAACAGATCTCTGTTTTATGCCTTGAGGACCTCGATAACGAATCCTTTAAACTGCATGTCAATCAAACTTCAGCTTTTCAAGAATCCCTATTTTAATCCAATTCAGTCCCGTGTCAACTGTATGGACAGATTCCAAAACGCTGTGGAAAAAAATTAAGGTTTTGTATAATGCTACTCGCAATAACCCTTCTACAATCAATCTTCCACACCATCTGAAAACTCATTGATTGAATTAAGACATATGAATGACATTATCATCAAAATGTCAGATAAGGGAGGAGAGGTTGTAATAATGGACGTTGAAACATATTGATCCCAAATCAAGGACATGCTTGCTGATAATTTCATGTATTTGATTGTACCCTCTGCCCCATCACATGAATTTTTTGGAACTTTATCCAAATTGATCTCTGAGGGTTTATCATTGGGAGATTTGTCCCAGAAACAGTCTGAATACCTCATTGTCAAATCTCCCATCACTCCGACATGCTCTTCCAAAATTGCACAAGGGAATGATTTCCCACCAATGAGACCAATCATTATGGGGATTGGCTCTGCAAACGAGCATCTAAGTGAGTGGTTTGACTCATTACTCCAACCGCTAGCCTAAAGAACTCCTGTACATCGTAGGAACTCCAGTGATATTCTTGACCAGTGTTGAAAACCAAATAGTCTAATAAAAATGTGTGGATAAGCTGTGATGTAATCTCCTGATATACTTCGATCCCACAACATGTAGCCATCGAGGCGTTGATTGTCCATTTAGATAAACACAGTAACTGTCTCACCTGACCAGTTCGTGGACCCGTAGAAGCGCTAGCACAGCGCGAAACGGCCGTCGTCCCAGCTGCTCCCCTGCTCACATCATCAGCGGCGCTGCCAGCTCCGGTCATGCATTTTATGTGAAGATGTAATAAAGTTTTGAATCCTATGAAGATCGGTGAGTGCCCTCATTTGTTCTTACCTATGGACTCTAGTGTTTTCTATTGAAGAGGTGCACCCGGGTCAGGATTCTCAAAGCTGCAATTTCGATATCTGATATACACGCAATTGAGACCTGTGGACATATCACTGGTTACCGTTTATGAGCAGTGCCACCCTTCTTTTTCTTTATATCTGGACAGTAACTATACCCAGACATTACATGACTACATTGTTCAAGTAACAATCGTCCTCATGATGCATCATTTCTTTTTGTTTGATGGGCTTTTTTATTTATAGTGCCGAGGTGTTTCTATGGGGGCCACATCCAGTGGTATGGCAGATACATCCATGATACACTCATTATTTGGTGTGGCGATGTGTCTGACATACCACTATTTGGTGCATACATTCATTCCAATTATTTTAATTTGCGGTTCAACATTGACAGTCATTATTCTAATATGTCTTTTTTGGATTTAGGCCTGACAGGTAACCCAGGTGATCTGATTTCTTCATCTATGTTCTGTAAAACAATAGCAAGGAATACCATCATGCATGTTAAAGGCAGTCATCCTAAGCACGTGGCTAAAGCATTTCCTGTGGGTGAACATATTCGTACAAAGAGAAGCTGCAGTGATTCTTTTGATTATACCCAAAAAATAACACAACTGTATCACAGACTAAAAAAACGTGATTATTGGTTTTAATAAATTGAGCACATAACATCGAAAAAAATAAAAATCGATCTGAACTTATCGATTACAACAGATCCCATACCATGAGCAAAACCAACAAAATCACTAAAAATAAAACATTTTTCAAACCCGCACTTTCTGTACAATATAGTCCACAATTGTCATGTATCAAAAGCATGGTGTATAAATAATTACCTTTATTAGTAGAGGATGATATTTCACAAACAGGCTGTGGAGTGGTAGCTAAAAGGCACCATCGTTGGGCAATATTTTATCTCCTAGTTTTTTCAATTGTTACAATTGGGATAATAAAAAAAGACATGGCTCACCTATAAGGGCTGTTTTAGATGTGGAGCTCAGCGCTGTAAAACATGCAAATATCCTTTGCAATGCACTGCTTTTTCCAATCATGATGCTAGTCAAAGATACAGCATCAAGCAATTCATTAACTGTAACACTGAATATGTAATCTATGCCATAAAATGTACCATTTTACCATCTTGAAAATTAAAGGCTAGAATTATGGAAAATTTTAATGACATTACCAATGTGAATAGTGGCAGCTGGCAGGTCTCCTCCGCGACCAAGAACTTCATCTCTGTTCATCATAAACAAATTCTATTATTCCAAGTAATTGGTCCTGAAACGGTGGACCTGTCCACGGAGGAGACTCCTATTAACCAGAGAGGCTTTGGGGCTTTTATCCCGGGCACACATTTTCCTCAAGGTTTGAATGGGAGAAATGAAATTGCATATCATTCTTGAGATCTTATAAGTGTATATTTATTTATTTACTTGGCATGCTGTCTTTCTGATGTTTGTTCTCTATTCTGTGGTGTCTTTTCCTTTTGGTTCTTTTTTTCTTTGTTATCACATGGTACATATATTTTAATTAGCATCTGTCTATTTAAGGTGAGATTGTGATTATTTCGAATAAGCTTTTGCAGCGCCCAAGGGCCCTGGTCGTTGCAGTATTATCATTCTCCTCTAGGGGGGAGTGATGTTACGTTTGGAGGCAATAAAGGAGATCTCTTTACCAGGTAACACCAACACACAACACATTTCACACTCCAGTCCACCAGGGGGAGCTATGCTCCTATTTATTAGGGCACTCTTCACTAGGGTTGAGCGAAACGGATCGTTTATTTTCAAAAGTCGCCAACTTTTGGCACAGTCGGGTTTCATGAAACCCGACCCGATCCCTGTGTGGGGTCGGCCATGCGGTACGCGACTTTCGCGCCAAAGTCGCGTTTCAATGACGCGAAAAGCGCCATTTCTCAGCCAATGAAGGTGGACGCAGAGTGTGGGCAGCGTGATGACATAGGTCCTGGTCCCCACCATCTTAGAGAAGGGCATTGCAGTGATTGGCTTGCTGTCTGCGGCGTCACAGGGGCTATAAAGGGGCGTTCCCGCCGACCGCCATCTTACTGCTGCTGATCTGAGCATAGGGAGAGGTTGCTGCCGCTTCGTCAGAAGCAGGGATAGCGTTAGGCAGGGTACATTAACCCCCAAACCGCTTGTGCTGTAGCGATTTCCACTGTCCAACACCACCTTTTGTTTGCAGGGACAGTGGAAGCTACATTTTTTTCCCCCCTCAGCGCTGTAGCTCATTGGGCTGCCCTACAAGGCTCCCTGATAGCTGCATTGCTGTGTGTACGCCGCTGTGCAAACCAACTGCTTTTTTCAAAGCACAAATCCTGTTGTTCCTTCCTTTCTGCACAGCTATCTTGTTTGTTTGTCCACACTTTTGATGTAATTTGTGCAGCAGTCCACTCCTTGTTATTGCTGCCTGCCATACCTTGCTGAGATTACTGCAGGGAGATAGTAATTGTAGGACAGTCCCTGTTTTTTTTTTGTTTTTTTTTATTTTGGTTTTTAAATTCTCCCTGAAAAAAAATAAATAGTGGGAGATTAATCTTGGCATTTGTGCTTGAGTGCCAGTCGTGTGTCCCATCTCTCTCCAATTTTGGGGCACAGAAAGCCTAGTGTGTAATACTGGCCCTGATTTCTTGGCAATTCTCCTTAACAAAAAAAAGTAGTGGGAGATTAAGATTGGCATTTCTGCTAGAGTGCCAGTCCTGTGTGTGCCATCTCTCTCCAATTTTGGGGCACAGAAAGCCTAGTGTGTAATACTGGCCCTGATTTCTTGGCAATTCTCCCTAACAAAAAAAGTAGTGGGAGATTAAGATTGGCATTTCTGCTAGAGTGCCAGTCCTGTGTGTGCCATCTCTCTCCAATTTTGGGGCACAGAAAGCCTAGTGTGTAATACTGGCCCTGATTTCTTGGCAATTCTCCCTAACAAAAAAAGTAGTGGGAGATTAAGATTGGCATTTCTGCTAGAGTGCCAGTCCTGTGTGTGCCATCTCTCTCCAATTTTGGGGCACAGAAAGCCTAGTGTGTAATACTGGCCCTGATTTCTTGGCAATTCTCCCTAACAAAAAAAAGTAGTGGGAGATTAAGATTGGCATTTCTGCTAGAATGCCAGTCCTGTGTGTGCCATCTCTCTCCAATTTTGGGGTACAGAAAGCCTAGTGTGTAATACTGGGCCTGATTTCTTGACAATTCTCCCTAACAAAAAAAAGTAGTGGGAGATTAAGATTGGCATTTCTGCTAGAGTGCCAGTCCTGTGTGTGCCATCTCTCTCCAATTTTGGGGCACAGAAAGCCTAGTGTGTAATACTGGCCCTGATTTCTTGGCAATTCTCCTTAACAAAAAAAAGTAGTGGGAGATTAAGATTGGCATTTCTGCTAGAGTGCCAGTCCTGTGTGTGCCATCTCTCTCCAATTTTGGGGCACAGAAAGCCTAGTGTGTAATACTGGCCCTGATTTCTTGGCAATTCTCCCTAACAAAAAAAAGTAGTGGGAGATTAAGATTGGCATTTCTGCTAGAGTGCCAGTCCTGTGTGTGCCATCTCTCTCCAATTTTGGGGCACAGAAAGCCTAGTGTGTAATACTGGCCCTGATTTCTTGGCAATTCTCCCTAACAAAAAAAGTAGTGGGAGATTAAGATTGGCATTTCTGCTAGAGTGCCAGTCCTGTGTGTGCCATCTCTCTCCAATTTTGGGGCACAGAAAGCCTAGTGTGTAATACTGGCCCTGATTTCTTGGCAATTCTCCCTAACAAAAAAAAGTAGTGGGAGATTAAGATTGGCATTTCTGCTAGAATGCCAGTCCTGTGTGTGCCATCTCTCTCCAATTTTGGGGCACAGAAAGCCTAGTGTGTAAAACTGGGCCTGATTTCTTGACAATTCTCCCTAACAAAAAAAAGTAGTGGGAGATTAAGATTGGCATTTCTGCTAGAGTGCCAGTCCTGTGTGTGCCATCTCTCTCCAATTTTGGGGCACATAAAGCCTAGTGTGTAATACTGGCCCTGATTTCTTGGCAATTCTCCCTAACAAAAAAAAGTAGTGGGAGATTAAGATTGGCATTTCTGCTAGAGTGCCAGTCCTGTGTGTGCCATCTCTCGCCAATTTTTGGGCACAGAAAGCCTAGTGTGTAATACTGGCCCTGATTTCTTGGCAATTCTCCCTAACAAAAAAAAAGTAGTGGGAGATTAAGATTGGCATTTCTGCTAGAATGCCAGTCCTGTGTGTGCCATCTCTCTCCAATTTTGGGGCACAGAAAGCCTAGTGTGTAATACTGGGCCTGATTTCTTGACAATTCTCCCAGAAACAAAAAAAAAGTGGGAGATTAAGATTGGCATTTGTGCTTGAGTGACAGTCCTGCGTGTGTGGCATCTCTCTCAAATTGTGGGCCACAGAAAGCCTAGTGTCTGCAATACTGTTTTTTGGGGGGGCTTTTAATTCTCCCTGGCACTGCCACTGGGTCCCTCATAGTACAATAAAGTGTCTCTGGCGGTGGTGGCGCGCAACCAATGTCAGACACACCGTTGTAACATGAGGGGCCCTGGGCCTGTACCGCCGGCCACAAGACAGTTTTCCCCCCACCAGCTCAAACAGTGCTCTACGATTTGCAAAATTATCTCTCACAGCTCCAGCAATGTTTAGTCTATGCGCTGACATCCTTCAATGCCTGGCACTGACAATACCAATGTATTGACATGTATGATGCTACTTAAAATAGTCTGGGGCAGTGTCCTATATTTACACCAGTAAATACTTTGCGCCAAATTACTAGGTCAGAAACACAGCAGAGGAGCCCACCCCTGTACCTAAGTATGCCACCCTTTTGTTTTTTGGTTTTGTTGTATTGCGAGACATTAACATCTATTTATTTTTTGGGAGTACTAACTGTCAGACACTCATTACAATCGGCCTCCGCTGACAACACCAATGCTGCCTGTGTACCCTTGTAAGATAATTACAAGTGCATGGAGCCTACTTTTGTTATGTTAGGCCTACTAAGTCTGTCTGCGGTCCCTCCTTCCAATAGTCCTTCACTGACCAGACCACTGCTGCCCGCGTACCCCTGGAACCTATTTTTAAGGGCCTACAGCCTACTTTTGTTATGTTAGGCCTACTAAGCCTGTCTGCGGTCCCTCCTTCCAATAGTCCTCCACTAACCAGATCAATGCTGCCCGTGTACCCCTGGAACCTATTTTAAAGTGCCTACAGCCTACTTTTGTTATGTTAGGCCTACTAAGCCTGTCTGCGGTCCCTCCTTCCAATAGTCCTTCACTGACCAGACCACTGCTGCCCGTGTACCCCTGGAACCTATTTTTAAGGGCCTACAGCCTACTTTTGTTATGTTAGGCCTACTAAGCCTGTCTGCGGTCCCTCCTTCCAATAGTCCTCCACTGACCACACCACTGCTGCCCGTGTACCCCTGGAACCTATTTTAAAGTGCCTACAGCCTACTTTTGTTATGTTAGGCCTACTAAGCCTGTCTGCGGTCCCTCCTTCCAATAGTCCTTCACTGACCAGACCACTGCTGCCCGTGTACCCCTGGAACCTATTTTTAAGGGCCTACAGCCTACTTTTGTTATGTTAGGCCTACTAAGCCTGTCTGCGGTCCCTCCTTCCAATAGTCCTCCACTGACCAGACCAATGCTGCCCGTGTACCCCTGGAACCTATTTTAAAGTGCCTACAGCCTACTTTTGTTATGTTAGGCCTACTAAGCCTGTCTGCGGTCCCTCCTTCCAATAGTCCTCCACTGACCACACCACTGCTGCCCGTGTACCCCTGGAACCTATTTTAAAGTGCCTACAGCCAACTTTTGTTATGTTAGTCCTACTAAGCCTGTCTGCGGTCCCTCCTTCCAATATTCCTCCACTTACCACACCACTGCTGCCCGTGTACCCCTGGAAGCTATTTTAAAGTGCCTACAGCCAACTTTCGCTATGTTAGGCCTACTAAGCCTGTCTGCGGTCCCTCCTTCCAATAGTCCTCCACTGACCACACCACTGCTGCCCGTGTACCCCTGGAAGCTATTTTAAAGTGCCTACAGCCTACTTTTGTTATGTTAGGCCTACTAAGCCTGTCTGTGGTCCCTCCTTCCAATAGTCCTCCACTGACCACACCACTGCTGCCCGTGTACCCCTGGAACCTATTTTAAATTGCATAGAGCATCCTTTTTTTAATTGTAGGCGTACTAAGTCTGTCTGCGGTCCATAATTGAAATTGTCCTCCACTGACCAGAGCAATGCTGCCTGTGTACCCCTGTAACCTTTTTTAAACTGCATTGAGCCAAATTTTTTGTTTAAGGCCTACTACCTGTGTCTGTCTGCGCCACTTAATACAGCTGTCCTCCTCTGAAAAAAGCTGAGCGTCAATAGTCTGGTTTTCAGCCTATAGGAATTTGAAAACTGCATTGGGGCTACTACTTCGGTAGGGCCTACTAACGGTGTCTGCTGCTCCAAGGTGTTCTCCAGGTTGCCTCTCCATAGCTTTGATCTTCTAGCTCTCGTTCAGTAGTTGTTGAAACAACACTGCATTAGGCCTACAAGTTGGGTCTGGGTTGTAGAGACGGTGTCTGCCGCTCCAAGGTGTTCTCCAGGTTGCCTCTCCATAGCTTCGATCTTCTAGCTCTCGTTCAGTAGTTGTTGAAACAACACTGCATTAGGCCTACAAGTTGGGTCTGGGTTGTAGAGACAGTGTCTTCCGCTCCAAGGTGTTCTCCAGGTTGCCTCTACATAGCTTCGATCTTCTAGCTCTCGTTCAGTAGTCGTTGAAACAACACTGCATTAGGCCTACAAGTTGGGTCTGGGTTGTAGAGACGGTGTCTGCCGCTCCAAGGTGTTCTCCAGGTTGCCTCTCCATAGCTTCAATTGTCATGCTCGTGTTAAGTAGTTGTTGAAACAACACTGCATTAGGCCTACAAGTTGGGTCTGGGTTGTAGAGACGGTGTCAGCCGCTCCAAGGTGTTCTCCAGGTTGCCTCTCCATAGCTTCAATCTTCATGCTCGTGTTAAGTAGTTGTTGAAACAACACTGCATTTGGCCTACAAGTTGGGTCTGGGTTGTAGAGACGGTGTCTGCCGCTCCAAGGTGTTCTCCAGGTTGCCTCTCCATAGCTTCGATCTTCTAGCTCTCGTTCAGTAGTTGTTGAAACAACACTGCATTAGGCCTACAAGTTGGGTCTGGGTTGTAGAGACGGTGTCTTCTGCTCCAAGGTGTTCTCCAGGTTGCCTCTCCATAGCTTCGATCTTCTAGCTCTCGTTAAGTAGTTGTTGAAACAACACTGCATTAGGCCTACAAGTTGGGTCTGGGTTGTAGAGACGGTGTCTTCCGCTCCAAGGTGTTCTCCAGGTTGCCTTTCCTGAGCTTCTATCTTCAGGCTCTTGTTAAATAGTTGTTAAATGGAACAACTGCATTTGGCCTACTAGTTGGGTTGGGGCCTACTAACAGTGTCTGCCGCTCCTTGCTGTTCTCCTGGTTTCCTGTCCTGAAATTCCATTTTCAGGCTCTCGTTAAGTAGTTGTTAATGTTAGACTGCATTTGGCCTACTAGTTGGGTTGGGGCCTACTATCGGTGTCTGCCGCTCCTTGCTGTTCTCCTCCACTGAACAAAGCTGTGCTGCCTGTTTACTACTGTTGCCAATTTTGAACTGCATTTAGCCTACTTACTGATTTGGGCCTACTCTCTGTGTCAGCCTCTCATTACAGTTGTCCTCCACTGAACAAAGCAATGCCCCCTGGTTATTCCTGTTACCAATTTTGAACTGCATTTAGCCCACTTTATTCTTTGGGCCTATATCTGTGTTTCCTCCTCATCCTGCCCATTGCCCAGCCAGTGATAGATGAGTCTGCTGGTACATTGACCCATAACGCAACATTCCCCGTGCACGCTAGACAGCAAGATTGTGACCCTGCTGAAAGTCAGGTTCCTCTTCCCGCATACCATACCACCTTACACGGGGACAAAGAGAAAGGGCAGATGAAAGTGCAGGTACCTTCATCAGGTGGGGGAGGAATACTCGTTGGCGACGTCACTGGCACAGGGCCCCTCATAGTACGCAAAAGTGTCGCTGCCGGTGGGAGGCGCCCCCGCCATGCAAACACACCGCTGTACTTTGAGGGGCCCTGTGCCAGTGCCAATGCCAACGAATGGGCCCCCCTGCTTGCTCTGGATCACAGCACTTGCAAAGTTGAAATACTTACCTCTCCCTGCTCCACTGCCGTGACGTGGTCCAGATTTCCTGGGCCCACTAAATACTTGAACCAGCCCTACCCCCCACAACTTTAGCCAAATGACCCCCAATTTCCAATGCCTTACTATTATTATAAGGTAAATTAAGATTGACAAGCTTCAGTAACAAGAATGGATGTTTTTGCCATTAAAATGGGCACTGTACATGTTTTCCTGGCCTCCACTCACTGCCGACTATGCTCCCCCATTGACTTGCATTGGGTTTCGTGTTTCGGTCCATCCCCGACTTTTCGCGATAATCGGCCGATTCCACTCGACTCGACTGTTGAGATAGTCGGGTTTCGCGAAACCCGACTCGACCCTAAAAAACTAAAAGTCGCTCAACTCTACTCTTCACAATTAGGTAAAACTGGTGTTCTGGATAGGAAGTGGGAAACAGAAGCTGGCTGAGCTCCACTCAGGCAGTTGCTATCTGAGCTCCGCTCAGGTAGTTGGTCCCTGACAGCAGTGGGATCCTGTCAGAGGCTCAGACAGAAGGCCACAGAGCTGCGCCTTCCCCACGTGCGGCAGATTCTAGAAAGAGACACGAACAGAGAACTGTATAGTAGAGAATGAGAAGAAGTCATAGCAACAGGAGAGGAAACCAGAAGGATTTCTGCCCTACACAGGCTGCCTCCTTCTGAGGCGCAGGATCCCGGTAGCCGGAACACCGAGGGAGCAACAGTTCTGTATGCCTTGCTCTAGAGATCGGCAGGACAATCCACGAAAGACAAACTAATGGTGTTTATCTGGCACCGGGTGTAACCTTGGATCCAACCCTTCCCAGGCCAGGAAGGATTCAGTGCCAAGTGAAGCCCTGGAAGCCGTCCGATTAGACAAAGAAAACTGACTGTAAATAGTTACTAAACATTCTTTTTGCTGCTGTTTTACAAGTTCTGAACCCGTCCAGGGTTATTTCTTAAAGGGGTCCCATATTTAAAGGGATCCTCAGTTTGCACAAGTTCATCATTGCTTCAAAGAAAATTTGAATCATAGACAGTGAATGATTTACAAACTGTCTTGCAAATAGTTTGCACCTTCTTAAATGTGCTTCCTACTGGTTTTACAACGGAGGCTTTTACAGAGACTGTCTCCAGTGGAGACTACTACTAATCTTCTCATAAGAATTGCTTTGCTTTACAGACCTGAAGAAAAACCCATTGGTGTGGCAGAATTCCGGGTCAGGATACACGCCTTGTAGCCTGCCCATGCCAACATTGGGGGTTTGTCACGGGTCCCTCGCTTCACGTCATTTATATTGCTAAACTGACTTGATTAATGATGTGATTGATGCTTTGCACTACCCCAGAAAAGACTTGAGTTTACCCATAAAGGGAAATGTTGAATTGTTGCACTTTGCCAGAATAGAGTTAATGCAATAGATAGAATTAGGTTTATATAGTTGATTGTTGTGAATTCTGCTCTTGGGCTCCCTCCGGTGGTTATGAGTGGTAGTGCTGCTGTCTTTGGATCGCAGCATTCATCAGGTGTGTCCACTTAGTGCTTTGGACTGGGCTATTTAGTCTTGCTTGTTTCTTTAGTCAGTGCCAGTTGTTCATTGTTTTTGGAGGATTCTCATCCTGCCTGGTCTCTCCTGTTTTTGCTGTTCTTTTCAACAAAGATAAGTTCTGGCTTTGTTTTTGCTGTCCACATGCTGTGGGCCTTATAGTTCAGTGCATTTATATGTTTTGAAATAATATCCAAAGAGAAAAAGGAAAATGCGGCACTCACCCAGGTAGATTGCGAATCAAAGTCCTTTATTCATCATAACGTAACAACGGACATAGTAAGGAGAGGCGGCTGGGAGAGATCAGCGGTGCGGGGAGAAAGAGCAGGACTACGATCGTTTCGCACTTGTGCGCTTCCATGGGGACATGGACCCGTGGAAGCGCACAAGCGCGAAACGATCGTAGTCCTGCTCTTTCTCCCCGCACCGCTGATCTCTCCCAGCTGCCTCTCCTTACTATGTCCGTTGTTACGTTATGATGAATAAAGGACTTTGATTCGCAATCTACCTGGGTGAGTGCCGCATTTTCCTTTTTCTCTTTGGATATTTGTTCACTGCTTTTTATGCTGAGCACCACCCGAACATTGCAGACTATATACGTGCTATAGGAGTCTTGCAGTGGAATCCTCAGGCTGCGGCTACACCGCCTGCTGTGATAACACCTAGTGCCGTTCATATTTTGTGCTTTTTGATTTTTTATGCTTTGGATTTATATGTTTTGTCTTGTCCAGCTTGGTCTGTGTAAGGATTTATCCAGCCAAGCTGTATCTCTGGAGATGTAGATATACCCTCCATGTCTTTAGTCAGATGTGGAGATTTTGTATGGTCTGTGGTGGATATTTTCTAGTGTTTTAATACTGACGGCTTAGTACTCTGTCCTATACTTTCTTTCTAGCTAGAATGGCCTCCTATGCTAAATCCTGATTTCAGTCTGCGTATGTCATTTCCCTCTCCTCTCACAGTCAATATTTGTGGGGGGCTGTCTATCCTTTGGGGATTTTCTCTGAGGCATGATAGTTTTCCCGTTTCTATCTTTAGGGGTATTTAGTCCGCAGGCTGTGTCGAGGTGTCTAGGGAGAGTTAGGTACATCCCACGGCTGCTTCTAGTTGCGGTGTTAAGTTCAGGGTCCACGGTCAGTACAGGTACCACCTTCTCCAGAGTACGTCTCATGCTGCTCCTAGGCCACCAGAGCATAACAATTGATAGTATATAGCTAGAAGTCTAGATAATAGGAAAATGTTTGCTAATGCACCTTTGAATAAATGGAAAGAAAATGCAGTGAGCCCGTGGGGGTTGATAGACTGATCTGCAATTGAATACAGTAAGCAATTGGGGGTTAGTTAAAAATTTTGCACTTAGAAAGGAAAAATTGTTTGGCACTTGAATAAAGATAGAATGTTTGCCTTTGCACTTAATAGATAGCATACCTGTATGGGTAATAGTGTTTCATAGTTAGAATACTGTTTTGCTAAATTGTTTCATTCCATAATCAAAAATGTTTTTGTTTGTAACGTTCAAGTGTCCTCACCTCTCATAAAGGGAAGCATCAGTTAAATTAACTTGTTATATAGCATTTAAAAATTGCATGTCTTTTTGCTAATGTATTGTTTTTTTTTCCCAGTCCAGGAGTACTGAATTTAACGGGGGAGAGTGCAGCACCCCAGGGTCCTGGTCATTGCAGTATTATCATTCTCCTCTAGTGGGGAGTGATGTTACGTTTGGAGGCAATAAAGGAGATCTCTTTACCAGGTAACACCAACACACAACACATTTCACACTCCAGTCCACCAGGGGGAGCTATGCTCCTATTTATTAGGGCACTCTTCACAATTAGGTAAAACTGGTGGTCTGGATAGGAAGTGGGAGACAGAAGCTGGCTGAGCTCCGTTCAGGCAGTTGCTATCTGAGCTCCGCTCAGGTAGTTGGTCCCTGACAGGGGTGGGATCCAGTCAGAGGCCCAGACAGAAGGCCACGGAGCTGCGCCTGCCCCACATGCGGCAGCTTCTAGAAAGAGACACGAACAGAGAACTGTATTGTAGAGAGTGAGAAGAAGTCATAGCAACAGGAGAGGAAACCAGAAGGAGTTCTGCCCTACACAGGCTGCCTCCTTCTGAGGCGCAGGATCCCGGTAGCTGGAACACCGAGGGAGCAACAGTTCTGTATTCCTTGCTCTAGAGAACGGCAGGACAGCTAATTGCACGTTACCTGCCCGCCCTATACCCAGGAGGCAAGGTGGCACCCACGAGAGGCTGGGGCATGATAGAGTCCCTGTAAAAAGCCTCATGCCACCGGTCATACAGGTTTGTGCTATCCATTTGGGGGACAGAGAGAGACACAACATCTAGAACATCTAGAACAGTTGTGAAGACCTTATGAGAGGCTCAGCAATAAGGTACTACAACACCCAGGCGCTAGAGGAAGGCTACTGATTTCCACCTGAATAAGGGGACTCTGGATTTGCCTCCAAACCGGCCGGACTCTGCCTGCCCTGTGATCTGGTGCTCTGGACTGTGGATGCTGAAGTCTTCAGTAAAGGTAAAGAGACTGCAACCTTGTGTCCTCGTTCTTCACTGCACCTTACATCATCCACCATCTATACACTGGGAAGCCCTGGGGATATACTTCACCTGTGGGAAGGTATACCATCTAGCTGCCATAACATCACCCCAGCGGACCCCTAAGCAGCGTCGGTCACCCTGACCGAATACCACAGGTGGCATCATGAACATTTCCCCTTTAAAGACCTTTCCCTTTTACAAGGACGTCCCAAGGGCCTCGGACCGGGTCAGCCACCGTGAGATCTGAAAGACCCAGTACCGAGTACCCCTAGCCCTTGGGGGCGATCCACTTTGACAAAGAACGTTGTTACATGTGTGAAACGCGTTGCCTCTGCACATATCTATCTTGTATCTGGATTTTAATAACCCTTACTTAAAATAAGATTTTTGGAGATTTTACTAGGAGCTAGAAATATATATATTTTTGGAGGGTTTTACCATTTTCAAACATCTCAATGGGCATTCCTATGTTTATTGGTGCCCATTTTAGGCTTTTTAAGTCCCATTGTATACAGTGTCATGTGCTTTTGATTTTTTTTCATAAAAAAGACGTCAGTCCAGTCTGGAACGCGTAGAAATAAGCAGCACAGCCCACACACCATGACTTCCATATTTGTTCAAGTATCTCCTTGAAGATCCCTTCCCTCAGCCACAGGGCAGTAGCAGCTGCCATATATGCTTTCATAGGAATTGTTTTTCTCACGTCTCCTTCAGGTGAGCACAACTAAAACCTTTACTTTCCCCTCATAGGGTATCACCCTATTTCTCTGTTCCCATTGTAGCTTATCTTCAAGATCTAAAGCAAGTCACATATGGAGGCAAAACAAAGTGTTTAGTCTGTTAATCTCAGAAGAGATTACACTTGACACTTGACGACGAAATAAAGTTTCAAACGATCTGCTACGACGTACGATTCTCAGCAGGGTCCCTGATCGCAGGAGCGTGTCAGACACAGCGAGATCGTAAGTATATGGAAACTTGGGCTGAAAGGTGGCAGATGAGGTTTAACAATGATAAATGTAAGGTTATACACATGGGAAGAGGGAATCAATATCACCATTACACACTGAACGGGAAACCACTGGGTAAATCTGACAGGGAGAAGGACTTGGGGATCCTAGTTAATGATAAACTTACCTGGAGCAGCCAGTGCCAGGCAGCAGCTGCCAAGGCAAACAGGATCATGGGGTGCATTAAAAGAGGTCTGGATACACATGATGAGAGCATTATACTGCCTCTGTACAAATCCCTAGTTAGACCGCACATGGAGTACTGTGTCCAGTTTTGGGCACCGGTGCTCAGGAAGGATATAATGGAACTAGAGAGAGTACAAAGGAGGGCAACAAAATTAATAAAGGGGATGGGAGAACTACAATACCCAGATAGATTAGCGAAATTAGGATTATTTAGTCTAGAAAAAAGACGACTGAGGGGCGATCTAATAACCATGTATAAGTATATAAGGGGACAATACAAATATCTCGCTGAGGATCTGTTTATACCAAGGAAGGTGACGGGCACAAGGGGGCATTCTTTGCGTCTGGAGGAGAGAAGGTTTTTCCACCAACATAGAAGAGGATTCTTTACTGTTAGGGCAGTGAGAATCTGGAATTGCTTGCCTGAGGAGGTGGTGATGGCGAACTCAGTCGAGGGGTTCAAGAGAGGCCTGGATGTCTTCCTGGAGCAGAACAATATTGTATCATACAATTATTAGGTTCTGTAGAAGGACGTAGATCTGGGTATTTATTATAATGGAATATAGGCTGAACTGGATGGACAAATGTCTTTTTTCGGCCTTACTAACTATGTTACTATGTTACTATGTTATATCGCTGGAACGTCACGGATCGTGCCGTCGTAGCGACCAAAGTGCCACTGTGTGACGGTACCCTTACAAAGACATTGATCTTGACCTTCAGACTCCTTGACTTCATAGTAATACACTAACAAAAATGGCACACACCACAACTGACTGAATAAACCATGTAGATGACCTCTAAGTTTTATTGGGATATTCTGTGTACTGATGAGTCAAAAGTGGAACTTTTTTCATGACCTGATTTCCTTTATATCTGGTATAAATCGTGTAACTAGAACACTGCATTCCACAAAAAGAGCATTAAACCAAGAGTCAAACATTGTGGTAATGCTAATGAGTTGTTTGGGTAAGGCTAGGTTCACACTGCGTTGTGTGAACCCGTTAAACGGACTACGTTACACCGCGGCATAACGCGGTGTAACGTAGTCTGTTAACGCCGCCATTGCTTGTAATGGCGAACGCATCGCTAGCGCACACCCACAATGGGCGTACGCTAGCGATGTGCCGTCATTTGAGTGACGGACCTCGAACGCTGCTTGCAGCGTTCGAGGTCCGTTCCTCGCTAGCGCAGATCGGGCATCTGCGCTAGCGGGATCGGCAAACGCGATCCCTTTTGGGACATTGCGTTAGCGCAGTCCATTAGATTATGCGCTAAACGGATTGTCCTATCGCAATGTGAACCTAGCATAAGACTACAAGGAGAGAACAACGGAAAGGACACCATTGTAGGCATTTGCTACAGGCCACCTGTGCAAGCTGAAGATATAGATGAACTCTTTATGCATAAAATGGCCAAGTTATCCAAAAAATATGACATAGTGGTCATGGGAGATTTCAATTATCCAGACATTTGTTGGGAATCTCTCTGAGGCAAAACTAACAGGTCAAGCAAATTCTTATCCTCTCTTGCTGACTTTATCTTCCCAAAGGTAGGGGAGAAAACAAGGGGATCTGCTACCTTGTATCTAATCCTCATAAACAGGGAGGAAATGGTTGAGGAGGTAAGAGTGGTTGGGACCCTAGGAGGTGACAATGCTATTTTAGAATTTTGGATAACTAGAGGGGGAAGACCTGTGAAGACTCAGACTTCAAGGTTAAATTTCAGAAAGGCAGATTTTAAGGGACTCAGAAAGAGAATCAGAGAGATCCAATGGCTGGATATCCTGAAGGACAAAAATGTCCAGGAAGGTTGGGAAATCTTGAAAAATGAGATTCTCAAAGCACAATCGTTAACAGTTCCAAAAAGAGGGAAGAATACAAAGCATTTAAGGAAACCAGGATGGATGAATACAGAACTTAAAACACATGCTAAAAAGGAAGTAAATTATTTAGCAAATGGAAAGAGGGAGGCATATCTAAAGAAGAATAGAATCCTGTCTGCAGAACCTGCAGGGCACAAATCAGATTATCTAAAGTTGACAATGAATTAAGGCTTGCAAGAGACGTCAAAAGCAATAAAAAAGGATTTTTGGGATATGTCAAAAGTAAAAGAAAAGTCAAAGATGCTATAGGATTTTTACAGGATGAAAATTATGAAATGCTAAGAAAGGATGTTGAGAAGGCAGAACTTTTAAATTCCTATTTTGCATCTGTTTTCTCTCAGAAAGGAATTGTAACATCAACTGATCTTCACTGTCCTATTAAAGGGATAGAAGAATCCAGGATATCTATAAATAGAAAGTTAGTGAGGAAACACTTAGCTAACATACATAAATTCATGTCTCCAGGTCCAGATGAATTACAGAGAACTGAAGGAGATAGCAGAAGAAATTTTTGAACCACTCTCCATAATCTTTGAAAATTCTTGGAGAACAGGAGAAGTCCCAGAAGACTGGAGAAGATCAAATGTTGTTCCTGTTAGGGACTGGCGGAACGCACCAAGTATAAGAAGATATGAAACTAGGTGCGTTCGCAGTCCGAGGTCCACCGTGCAGGTAAAAACCCTGCTGCTAGTATAGACGGACTATATGGCGGTACTATAAGAATACACACATGGGTTAACCTCACCCTGCGTGAAGGAAGCGACCCTGTTGCGTCACAGGACCGCGGTACCGCACATAGAGCGCAAGCAAGAAGTCAGCGAACACAACCCCAAGACTCAGGATTGAAGTCCGATTAGACCACTTGCTGGCACAACACCGCAACTGGGTGTATAAGGTAACTATAATAAATAATATAAAGGCACAAGAGTGCGTGCGGTGCCGCACTGACGGACGCCACTAACCACCCAGACTTGGGTCAGGAAAGCGCAGAGCAAGCGCACGGCGCCGTACTGGCGGACACAGCAACTGGTAGCTGTAATGTGTGTTACGTGCTGTTGGATAAGTCGGGTGCTAGATAGCAAACATACAGCTTCCGCGAACAGTCATCCAGTAGGGAGGGTTATTTAAAGAGCGACTTTCACTCACAACACACACACATATTTGCAAGACAATACTACCGCATGGCCGTGCGGTCATGCGCAGTTTATATAGTTGCAGCACAGGAAGCTGCTACTGAAGTTTTGCCCTTTCAGGACCTTCCTGGAGGACCAATGGAATGTGCTGCAGTACCTGAGCATGTGACCCTCGATCTCCAACGGGAGATCTTGCCCTGGGCATGCTCAGTGTGTGCAAATAAGGACTTAGTCCCAGAGAAGCCCGCTCGCCGCAGATCAGTGCAGGGTACAACAGGAGAGCCAGAAAAGGCAACAGTAACCCTTTGCACAGAATCAGTCCCAGCAAGACGCTGGGAGCGACGCCTCCACTGAGCAGGCCCCACTGCGGCCGGTACAGAATGGGAGACCACAGCAGACAGGGATCGAGATTCCCCCTGTGCAGCAGAGGAAACTCGACTCCTAACATTACCCCCCTCCTAGGGCCCCCCCCCCCTCCCTGGGCCTCGCTACGCTCGAAGGCAGCAATGAGCTGCGGAGCCCGAATGTGCTCAGCAGGCTCCCAGGACCTGTCCTCAGGACCATAACCCTTCCAGTCCACCCAAAAAATTTTTTTGCCACGTACCACCTTGCACCCCAAAATAGCATTCACCTCATAATCGTCCGAAGACGAACCCGATGTCCCAGCAGATGACTCGGAAAACCGGGACATGTACACGGGTTTCAGGAGGGACACATGAAAGGTGTCGGTGATACCCAGGCATGGCGGAAGAGCCAAGCGATAAACCACAGGATTAACCTGTTCGAGCACTTTGAAGGGACCCAAGTAGCGAGGAGCAAACTTAGTGGACTCAACTCGCAGCCTGATGTTACGGGCGGAGAGCCACACCAAGTCGCCAGGAGCAAAGGTCGGAGCGGGGCGCCGATGAGCATCGGCGGAGGACCTCATTCTCTCCTTAGAGGCCCGAATGGCATCCTGAGTGCGGTCCCAAATATCCCGTGCCTCCACAGCCCAGTCTGCCACCCTGGAGTCTGCGGAAGATACAGGCATAGGCACAGGTACCCGTGGATGCTGACCATAGTTGAGGAGGAATGGGGTTTGTCCAGTGGAGTCGGCTACGGCGTTGTTCAGCGCAAACTCTGCCCATGATAGCAAGGATGCCCAGTCATCCTGCCTGGCTGAAACAAAATGTCGCAGGTATGTGACCAAAGTCTGGTTGGCCCTCTCTACCAACCCATTCATCTCGGGATGATAAGTGGAAGAGAGATTCAACTCAATACTGAGAAGACGACAAAGCTCTCTCCAGAACCGAGACGCAAACTGGGGACCCCAATTTTGTCAGGCATGCCATGTAGGCTGAAGATGTGTTTAATGAACAACGCTGCCAAGGCCCGTGCAGAAGGTAACCGTGGTAGCGGCACCAAATGCACCATTTTTGAGAAATGATGACCCAAATGATGGTACAGCCGCGAGATTTGGGTAAACCCACGACAAAGTCCATCCCGACCATCTCCCAGGGCCTATCTGCCACCGGCAAGGGATAGAGCAACCCAGCCGGCCTTTGACGCGGAGATTTATTTTTGGCGCAGGAGACACACGCCAGAATATAATCCCTGACATCCCGGGCCATATGCGGCCACCAGTACGTCCTCGCCAGTAGCTCAGATGTCCTCTTTGTCCCAAAGTGTCCACCCACCCTGGACGAATGAGCCCAAGAGAGAACCTCCGGTCGCAAATTAATGGGCACAAAAGTCTTGCCCGGAGGCACGGACTCCAGCGAAACCGGCGCTACGGTTCTCAGGCTCTCGGAAGGGACAATAAGCCGAGGCTCCTCTTCCTCCTCCTCAGTTGACATAAGGGAGCGAGAGAGAGTGTCAGCACGAATATTCTTCTCCCCGGCGAGAAAATGAAGGGAAAAGTGGAACCGGGAAAAGAACAAGGACCATCTGGCCTGACGAGAATTTAGCCGCTGGGCTGTTTGCAAATAGACCAAATTTTTGTGGTCCGTGTAAACATGGAAGGGAAAGCGTGCACCTTCCAGAAGATGTCTCCACTCAGAAAAGGCCAATTTCATTGCTAGCAGCTCCCTATCTCCGATGGAGTAGTTTCTCTCCGCTGGCGTGAAGGTCTTAGAGAAGAAGACGCATGGATGCTTCCGACCTTGAGCATCCTTTTGATAGAGGACTGCTCCAGCACCAACGGATGAGGCATCCACCTCCATTAGGAATGGCTTATCCACATCGGGACGATGTAAGATGGGAGCGCTAGCAAAGTGGGACTTAATAGAAGTGAAGGCCTTGGAGACCTCTTCCGACCACAATTTGGGATTCGCTCCCTTCTTAGTGAGGGCTACCAAGGGAGCTACCAGAGTTGAGAAGTGGGGAATGAACTGACGGTAATAGTTAATGAACCCCATAAAGCGCTGCACCGCTTTAAGAGAATGGGGCTCTTGCCAGTCCATCACAGCCTGCAGTTTGGCAGGATCCATAGCCAATCCCTGGGCGGAGATGATATAGCCCAGGAAAGGTAAGGACTCCTGCTCAAACATACACTTCTCCAACTTAGCATAAAGAGAGTTTGCCCGTAGGAGGTCGAAGACTCTGCCAACATCTCTCCGGTGGGAGTCAATATCTGGAGAAAAGATGAGAATATCATCCAGATAGACTACAACTGAGGTGGAAAGCATATCCCGGAAGATGTCGTTGACAAAGTCTTGGAAAACGGCTGGGGCATTACAGAGCCTGAAGGGCATCACCAGATACTCATAGTGCCCATCTCTGGTGTTAAACGCCGTTTTCCATTCGTCCCCCTCACGGATGCGAATCAGGTTATAAGCACCCCGCAGATGTAATTTAGTAAACACTCTAGCTCCCCGAAGCCTATCGAAGAGCTCGGATATCAAGGGCAAAGGATACTTGTTCTTAACGGTGATAGCGTTAAGACCCCTGTAGTCTATGCATGGACGTAATTCCCCATTCTTCTTCTGCACGAAGAAGAACCCTGCCCCAGCAGGTGACACTGACTTCCTGATGAACCCTCTTGCCAGATTCTCTTGAATGTACTGAGACATGGCCTCCGTCTCCGGGAGAGATAATGGATAAACTCGACCCCGGGGAGGCTCCGCACCTAGCAAGAGATCGTTAGGACAGTCATAGGGGCGATGGGGCGGAAGGATCTCCGCCGCCTTTTTGGAGAACATGTCTGCATAAGACCAATATTGCTTGGGAAGAGAGGAAAGATCTGCGGGTACCTCTGTAGTAGCAACCTGAACGCACTCTCGGTGACACCTACCCCCACATGATTCACCCCATCCCAGAATTCTGCCTGAGGACCACTCGATGTGAGGAGAGTGGTACCGTAACCAAGGTATCCCCAACAGGACCTCATCAATCCCCTCAGGAATGATGAGCAGAGATATAATCTCCTGATGGGATGGTGACATGGACAGAGTAAAAGGGATGGTCTGATGTGTTATCTGTGTGGGCAGTGTCGACCCATTCACCACTCGTACCGTTACTGGTTGAGATAGCATAACCAGGGGTATTGCGTGACGTTGGGCGTAGGCAGAAGACATAAAATTGCCCTCCGCTCCAGAATCCACGCAGAGCTCCACCGAGTGGAAGGATGAGCCAAAAGTTATTGTCCCCTTAAAGGACAATTTGGAGGCAAACGTCGCCGTCTCTAGTGCACCTCCACCTACTACCACTAGACGCTGACGTTTCCTCGACCGCTGGTGACATCTGGTGGCTAGATGTCCTGACTGTTGGCAAATATGGCAAACCTGGAGTGCACGAGCGGTCCGGGACTTAGATCCCGTTCGTGACACTACCTTAGGTTCATGAGACTCAGGAGCCTGGGCTGGAGATTCCAAAGGTTTGGCGAAGGTGGGAGCCAGCCGAAACCTCTGCCTACACTGGGCTCGCTCTAACCTCCGCTCGTGAAAACGGAGGTCAATACGAGTAGATACTGTTATTAATTCTTCCAGTGTGGCGGGAATCTCCCTAGTGGCCAGGGCGTCCTTAACGTGGTCAGCCAGCCCCCTCCAAAATATGGGAATAAGGGCTTTATCCGACCACTCCAGCTCAGATGCTAGAGTGCGGAAGTGGACGGCAAAATGGCTGACCAAGGACGAGCCCTGAGTCAATGCCAACAGTTGGAGCGCCGTATCACGGGTGACACGAGGTCCTAGAAAGACCTGTTTCAGAGTGCTCAGGAATAACGGAGCACTCTGCACCACATGATCGCCACGCTCCCACAGCGGCGTAGCCCACTGCAACGCCCTGTCTGACAATAAAGATATGATAAAGCCCACCTTAGCCCGCTCTGTAGGGAAACGAGAGGCCAGAAGCTCGAGATGTATTGAGCACTGACTCACTAAACCCCTACAGGACTTACTGTCACCAGAAAATTTCTCTGGTAGCGGGAGGCGAGATAGCGTCGGTACAGGGGCGGCAGTGGACAAGGTAGCTGCAGCGACACTTGCAGCCTGAACAGCGACAGCAGTAACATCCACAGCTGAGGTTGAACGCTCAAGAGCCGCCAACCTTCCCTCCAGCTGCTGGATGTACCGCTGTAAACGCTGATCGTCCGTCATTACTAGCCAGACCTTGGCGCTAGTATTATGTTAGGGACTGGCGGAACGCACCAAGTATAAGAAGATATGAAACTAGGTGCGTTCGCAGTCCGAGGTCCACCGTGCAGGTAAAAACCCTGCTGCTAGTATAGACGGACTATATGGCGGTACTATAAGAATACACACATGGGTTAACCTCACCCTGCGTGAAGGAAGTGACCCTGTTGCGTCATAGGACCGCGGTACCGCACATAGAGCGCAAGCAAGAAGTCAGCGAACACAACCCCAAGACTCAGGATTGAAGTCCGATTAGACCACTTGCTGGCACAACACCGCAACTGGGTGTATAAGGTAACTATAATAAATAATATAAAGGCACAAGAGTGCGTGCGGTGCCGCACTGACGGACGCCACTAACCACCCAGACTTGGGTCAGGAAAGCGCAGAGCAAGCGCACGGCGCCGTACTGGCGGACACAGCAACTGGTAGCTGTAATGTGTGTTACGTGCTGTTGGATAAGTCGGGCGCTAGATAGCAAACATACACCTTCCGCGAACAGTCATCCAGTAGGGAGGGTTATTTAAAGAGCGACTTTCACTCACAACACAAACACATATTTACAAGACAATACTACCGCATGGCCGTGCGGTCATGCGCAGTTTATATAGTTGCAGCACAGGAAGCTGCTACTGAAGTTTTGCCTTTTCAGGACCTTCCTGGAGGACCAATGGAATGTGCTGCAGTACCTGAGCATGTGACCCTCGATCTCCAACGGGAGATCTTGCCCTGGGCATGCTCAGTGTGTGCAAATAAGGACTTAGTCCCAGAGAAGCCCGCTCGCCGCAGATCAGTGCAGGGTACAACAGGAGAGCCAGAAAAGGCAACAGTAACCCTTTGCACAAAATCAGTCCCAGCAAGACGCTGGGAGCGACGCCTCCGCTGAGCAGGCCCCACTGCGACCGGTACAGAATGGGAGACCGCAGCAGACAGGGATCGAGATTCCCCCTGTGCAGCAGAGGAAACTCGACTCCTAACAGTTCCTATCTTGGAATGGACAAGGCAACTGTTAAGTGGATTCATAACTTGCTTTGTGATCGGCCCCAAAGGGTGTCGTAAATGGCTGCCCATCCAGTTGGAAGAATGTCTCAAGTGGGGTGCCACAGGGTTCTGTCCTGGGCCCTGTATTGTTCAACATCTTTATCAATGATTTAGATGAAGGAATTGAGGGTACACTGATTAAATTTGCTGATGACACAAAGCTAGGAGGGATAGCTAATACTAGAGAAGAGAGAGATAGGATTCAAAAATATATACATAAACTGGAGCAGTGAGCAGCAACTAACAGAATGGTTTTTAACAAGGAAAAATGGAAGGTTATACACATGGGAAGAGGGAATCAATATCACCATTACACACTGAACGGGAAACCACTGGGAAAATCTGACAGGGAGAAGGACTTGGGGATCCTAGTTAATGATAAACTTACCTGGAGCAGCCAGTGCCAGGCAGCAGCTGCCAAGGCAAACAGGATCATGGGGTGCATTAAAAGAGGTCTGGATACACATGATGAGAGCATTATACTGCCTCTGTACAAATCCCTAGTTAGACCGCACATGGAGTACTGTGTCCAGTTTTGGGCACCGGTGCTCAGGAAGGATATAATGGAACTAGAGAGAGTACAAAGGAGGGCAACAAAATTAATAAAGGGGATGGGAGAACTAAATACCCAGATAGATTAGCGAAATTAGGATTATTTAGTCTAGAAAAAAGACGACTGAGGGGCGATCTAATAACCATGTATAAGTATATAAGGGGACAATACAAATATCTCGCTGAGGATCTGTTTATACCAAGGAAGGTGACGGGCACAAGGGGGCATTCTTTGCGTCTGGAGGAGAGAAGGTTTTTCCACCAACATAGAAGAGGATTCTTTACTGTTAGGGCAGTGGGAATCTGGAATTGCTTGCCTGAGGAGGTGGTGATGGCGAACTCAGTCGAGGGGTTTAAGAGAGGCCTGGATGTCTTCCTGGAGCAGAACAATATTGTATCATACAATTATTAGGTTCTGTAGAAGGACGTAGATCTGGGTATTTATTTATTATGATGGAATATAGGCTGAACTGGATGGACAAATGTCTTTTTTCGGCCTTACTAACTATGTTACTATGTTACTATGTTACTACATCTGGGCAATTAAAAATAAAAAAGTATATACAGAATGGGAGGAATAGGGCTCAGCAACAGCACATGTGAAAAAGACTTGGGTATACTAATAGATCACAGACTGAAGATGAGACAACAGTGTGATGCAGCAGCAAAAAAGGCAAATACAATTCTGGGTTGTATTAACAAAAGCATATGTGGCGCCCCAGGGTCCTGGTCATCACAGTGGCATTGCTTTCCTCACGGGCAGAGTAAGTTACCAGTCCAACTGTTAGGTCTTCCCGAGTCTGGTTGTTTTTTAAAGACTCTGCCGATTAACCCCAAACAGGCCATTTGCACCACCTGCCAGGCCAGCATCAGCAGGGGTACCAAAGCTACCAGCCTGACCACCACCAGCATGATCAGGCACATGGCAACAAAGCACCTGACTTTGTGGGCGAAACCCCAGGGTCCAGGAACAGTGTCTGCAGGTGACACCACTGCTTTTTCCGCTGCTGTACGTGCAAGCCTCTACCCTGTCCATGGTGCATGCGAAGATGCCTCCTGCTCAGCACCTGTCATTGCACACACTTAACTAGCACCATCAGCAAGCACTTCCACGTCTTTGTCCCAGCGCAGCATTCAGATGTCCAGACCCCAGTTCTTGGAACGCAAGCGCAAATACGCAGCCAATGCCCCACAGGTCACACTACTAAATTCACACATTTTGCAACTGCTTGCACTCGAAAATTTGCCTTTAAGGCTCATGAAGAGGGAAGCTTTCCACAACCTGACCGGTGACCGTCCCTCGGTCCTTGGTCCCCAGCCGCCACTATTTCTCCCGGGGTGCTGTCTCCGCATTACACAAGCACATGTCCCACAACATTAGCCGTGCCCTCAACAATGCAGTTACTGTGAAAGTCCAACCTTACCACGGACACGTGGACAAGTGTTTGTGGGCAGGGACAGTACACACTGATGACACACTGGGTTAACATAGTGGAAGCCGGGAACTCAGTCGGACCTTGGGATGGAACATGTCCTCCCGACGCCGAGGATTGAGAGCACTAGGTCAATCAGAGTTGCCCCACAGTCTACAGCTCCTGCACCTCATCCTCCACCTCTTCAGCCTCCATCTCTGAAATGACCACATAAGCCACAAGCTGGAAGCACTGCAGCCCTGCCTCAAACAAGCGACAACAGTCTGTGCTGAAGCTAATATGCTTAGGTGACAAACCGCACAATGCTGAAGAGTTGTGGACAGTTCTGAAAGAGCAGGCAGATCTGTGGCTAACACCGCTGAACCTACAGCCAGGCATGGTCGTGTGTGACAATGGCCGGAACCTGGTGGCAGCTCTGAGGCGAGGCAAGCTCACACACGAACCATGCCTGTCGCAGGTGCTTAACCTCGCGGTTCAGCGGTTTCTCAAAACCTACCCGGAGCTGCCAGATCTGCTTGTCAAAGTACGACACTGATGTACCCATTTTAGAAAGTCAGCTACGGCATCCGCTGCCCTAGCCGTGCTTCAGCAGCATTTGTAGCTTCTGGCTCACCAACTTGTATGTGATGTCCCCACACATTGGAACGATAAACTGCAGATGTTGGGGAGGATTTGTGAGCAGAAGTGGGCAGTTGCTGACTACCAGTATCAACAAGGCCATCAGTATTCAGTTCAGACTCCACACATAAGACCTCAGGAGTGGACATGGATGTCAGACATATGTACCATCCTCAAAAACTTTGAGGACTCCACCAAGATGGTGAGCAGCGACAACACCATAATTAGCTTCACTATCTCGCTTCTCTGTGTTCTGAAAAACTCTCTGCTCACGATCAAAGAGGATGCACAGCAGGCGGAGCACAATGAAATGGAGCAAGGAACCATACAGGGTGATTACACACAGCCCAGCTTCATCTCATCCCAACATGGATTGGGTGACAATGAGGAAGAGGAGGAGTAGGAGGGGAAGAACAGGAGCTAGTTTCATGCAGTATAGACGGGACTACCTGCACAACTGTCATACCGTCTGTTCAGCGTGGATGACCTAAGAACAAGGAGGAGGAGGAGGATAGCATGGTCAGTTGTCCTCTTTGTGAGGACACGGAAGTCTTGCCTGTTAGCAGTTTGGCACGCATGGCTGAGTTTATGTTACGCTGCCTTTCCCGTGACCCTCTCGTTCTCCAAATTTTGGGTGACAGTCATTACTGGTTGGTGACACTTCTAGCCCCAAGCTACAAGGAGAACTTTCTATCTCTTATTCCCAAGGTGGACAGGTCTACTAAAATGGGGCCGTACCAGAAGGCCCTTGTTGCAGAATTTATTACAAAAATTCCCATCTGAAAACACTGGCGGCAGAGGTCACAGTTCGTTTCACAACCAAGGAGTACAAGCGAGAGAGACACAACTCCAGTCCAGCAGAGGCAAGGGAACATTGTCAAAGTTCTGGGAGAGTTTTCTCAGACCCTCTGATCACACAGGCCCTGAGGCGTGGGGTACTCTCACAAGGAGTGCAAATTTTGGGATGATGCTGGGAGTACCTTGCTGACCAACCATACTAAAGTCCTCCATGATTCCTCTGTGCCTTATAATTATTGGGTATCCAAGCTGGACACGTGGCATGAACTGGCTGTCTATGCCTTGGAGGTCCTGGCCTGCCCTAAGCGTTTTGTCAGAGCGGGTTTTTTGTGCCGCTAATGGAAATATAACTGATAAGCGCATCCGCCTGTCAACTGAAAATGCTGACAGGCTGACTTTTATAAAAATGAACAAGAGCTGGTGTGGCACCCCATGAGTCTGGATGCCACTGTGGCAATGCATCCGTCACAGGGGGTAATGCCATGCCTGGAAGCAAGAAGGAATCCCCTTAACAGGTAACACTTTCCTGACACCAGACCAGAAGGGGGAGCTCTAAACCCAGTTTCAGGGGAACTTCCCTGATAAGTTCTGGTCTGGAGGCGGTGTTAGTCAGTCGGTACGAGACAGTGAAGGAAGAGGAATCAAGTGAGCAGAAGCTGGGAATAGGAGCTGTGACTAGCTTACCCCAGGACTGAGTGCAACAGACCAGACACCGGAGTCCGTGGTTGTGTGGGAACTGCATTGCCCCTCAACTGAATCCAGAGAACAGGAGATCACAGGTCTCCTGGCCACATCTGACGCCCAAAGGCACAGCAGCAAACTAGAGAGCCTGGAGTCACCACGAGGGAGTGACATTAGGAAAAGGCTCAAGCTGCATGCCATGCGGGTAGTGTTCCACCAAAAGGACAGACTGAGAGAGGGACTTCAAGAGAGCTTAAGGCATCAAAAACCTAAAGAACAGCACAGTAGGGAGGCTTCCAACCCCACCTGGCTTGGGGGATTCTGAACTGCATCCAGGCTGCCTGGATTTCCCATACCACCTGTACCTGTGCTCTTGACTGCACCTACAATTAAAGGTAAAGAAACTACAGTCCATGTCCTCCAATCATTACTGCACCCCAACCTCCCATTGGGAGGGCTCGTACATCATCCACCAACAGCTCAACTCAGTCACCTATGTGGTCACGCTTGACCATGCTCGGGGTAGGCGAAAGGCCTTTCACGTCAACATGATGAAGGCTCATCACGATCGTGAACCTTACATCTTGCCCGTCTGCAGCCTGCCCGAAGATGGGAGAAAGACCCCCTCCTGGACATGCCGGCCCAAGCCAAGGCCGGTGGGTCCATCGAGGTTGTGGAGGTAAGCGCTTGGTTAACCGAATCCAAGCTGTTGCAGTTGCAAACCACGCTGGAACCCTTCCGGGCCGTGTTCTCCAACCGACCTGGAAGGACTCTGTTAGCGTTGCACGAAGTGGACACTGGGAATCATGCCCCACTATGGCAAACACACTATCTGATCTCCAACGAGGTGCAGCAGGTTATGCTCCAGGAGATCAATGAGATGTTACAGCTGGGGGTGATTCAAGGGTCAAAGAGCGCGTGGGCCTCACCTGTAGTTCTCGTGCCAAAGAAGGATTGGACCACCCGGTTCTGCGTGGACTACAGGGGGCTCAATGCCATCACAGCCTCTGACGCGCACCCAATGCCACGCATCGAGTTGCTGCTTGAGTGGTTAGCTGGCGCAAAATATATGAACATAATGGATCTGAGTTTAGGATACTGGCAGATTCCCCTGAGCGCCTAGGTGCAGGAGAGGTCTGCCTTTATCACACCCTTTGGACTGTATGAGTCCATGATCATGCCCTTTGGCATGCCAGATGGGCAAGAGAGAGGTCCTCTACCTGGGGCACCAGGTAGGTGGGAAGTCCATAATGCCAGAACCTGGGAAAGTGGACGCGATCATTCCCAGGACCAAGAAATAGGTGATGTCCTTCCTGGGCACTGCAGGGTACTATAGGTGCTTCATACAGAACTAGTAGCCTGGCAAAACCCTTGACGGACCTCACCAAGAAGAAGCTACCCCACATAGTCGACTGGACCGACGGCTGTGAGGGGGCCATCCAGGCATTGAAAACAGCCCTGTCCAATGCTCCTGTGTTGAAAGCAGTGGACAGCAATAGACCGTTCTTGGTGCAGACCGACGTCAGTGAGTTTGGCCTCGGTGCTCCGCTCTGCCAGGTCAACTCGGGGAACCACAAGTACCCCGTGTTGTACCTTAGCCAGAAGCTTCTGCCGAGGGAAGTGGCCTATTCCACCTTCGAGAAGGAGTGCCTGGCCATAGTCTGGGCCCTGCAACGGTTGCAGCCCTACCTGTACGGGTGCACCTTCACTGTGGTGACGGACCACCACCCTCTGCGCTGGCTACAAGCCAAGTGTGGAACCAACAAAAGGCTGATAACTCTAACCCTTGCTCTCCAGCAGTACGTCTTTACAATAAAACACAAAACGGGCAAGGAGCATGGCAATGCAGTTGGGTTGTCCCGCCAGGGTGAACCTGCCAAGGTGCGCATGGAGGAGTACCAAGAGGTCATTGTCTCCGTAGCGCAGTCCAAAAGGGGGAAGTGTCAGGAAAATGTGGAATTTGACTGTATATTGTCACGCACTGAGCTCTGCTCTATCCAAGAGCGAAGAACAGACACGCTGCAGGCCATTTCAACCCCCCCTCTTCTCACTCTGCCTGCTGATATGTGTGTAATTCAAAACCCTCACTAGAATCACTGAAGTTTTATGGCTGAGTGCTGCAAATTCCAGTCTCCCTAGACTCCTGATTCCCCCCTCACATGGAATACTGGCCAAAACTAGTACTTTCTTTGTTGAGATTCTTTGTTCAATAAGTGTGATATATATGGGCACCGATCCAGGTTAGAAATATAAAAATTATATATTCCGGATGTCCATTGATAGATCTATGTCACTGAAAGCGCTAGCAGCTAAACGCAACGAGTGCAAAGTGCGGATTTCTCAGTAAACGGTTCAGGTAATTACTTCGGGTTTACACTTAAATGAATCGCCCCGACGTGGTGCACCTCAGGAATCTGGCGTATTTCGTATGTGAGATTCATACAGCGAGATATGCGTAAAAATAGTTTTCATATTCTAAGTAAAGGGGAGGTTTCAGCCCCTAAGTGATGTCACCACAGGGGGAGTGCCTGGGCTTGAGGCTAGGAAATAACTGTGTGAAGCAAGAGTTTTCAGTGTCTTTGTGTCCGGGGTCCTGCTGCTATATAGATGTGACATGCATCTAGATGTGTGCACCCTACAAAGCCCACATGCCAGCTATGATGATATGAAATAATCTGGACACTATGTGTTTTTTCAATTTTAATCCTTCTTATAATTGTAATTGTATTGTACACATGATTTTGCCTTCTTTATAATATATTTTTCTACTTTGTAAACATTGCCTAACTTTTTTGGAGTAAAATATAAAAATTACTAGCTTCTCTCTCCATGCTCTAAATGAACTGTCGCGTCCTCTAAAATGAATTACGCTACTGATTTGGGTTGGCTCCAGACCCGTTAATCCTTAGGAAATTGGAGCTGGTGGCAGCATAATTTGTTCTGTGCGTTTGGGAGACTTTGTAGCCAGCGTCGGACTGGAGTAGTTTGGGCCCTCCAGAGAAAATCATTCTAAGGGCCCACCATGCTTAAGGGGTACTAGCTGCAGAGTCTTCCCTTTTTCACTGGATCCTGCATTAAAAAAACGGTCCGTCGGGCAGAGAAAACGCTCAGAGGAACGTTTTTTCTGCACGCTGGAAAATCGGTCAGCGACGCATCCTGTGCTGCCCATCACTGGCTACAATGGAAGCCTATGGGCGCAGGATGCGTCTATGCCGGTGAAAAGCAGGAATCCAGCGACGGGTCCCATCTTTTCAAAGAGAGCATGCGTGGAAGAATTTTCTCCGTCAGGGAAATTCTCTGTCGCTCTCTCTCTCTCTTTTTACTATTGATGCTGCCTATGCAGCATCAATAGTAACAAGATATAATGTTAAAAATAATTAAAAAAATTAAAAATCGCAGTATTCTCACCTACCGGCGTTCCCGCACAGCGTCACCAATGCTCCCGGCAGCAAGCGTTCCTTGTAATACATTGCGACTTCTCGCGAGATTTCGCAGTGTATTAATAGGAACGCTAGCTACCAAGAGCATCGCTGCGCGGGAACGCCGGTAAGTGAGAATACTGCGATTTTTTTTTTAACCTGGTTTGTAACATAGTAACATAGTAACTTATTTAGTAAGGCCGAAAAAAGACATTTGTCCATCCAGTTCAGCCTATATTCCATCATAATAAATCCCCAGATCTACGTTCTTCTACAGAAGCTAATAATTGTATGATACAATATTGTTCTGCTCCAGGAAGACATCCAGGCCTCTCTTGAACCCCTTGACTGAGTTCGCCATCACCACCTCCTCAGGCAAGCAATTCCAGATTCCCACTGCCCTAACAGTAAAGAATCCTCTTCTATGTTGGTGGAAAAACCTTCTCTCTTCCAGACGCAAAGAATGCCCCTTTGTGCCCGTCACCTTCCTTGGTATAAACAGATCCTCAGTGAGATATTTGTATTGTCCCCTTATATACTTATACATGGTGTAGCATGGCTAAAGGGTGTGTAGTCGATGGGAGGTATGTGCCACATAAGTGCCTTGTTGCTGTAATGTAGCCCGGAATATTGCGTTGTTTTATATAACCATATGTTTGTGTTTCAGGACCTGTGGTGATGTCAGACCACATGGCTAATCATGTGATAGATTACTGGGTGTGGTTAGTCCTATATAAGACTGGCTAATCCTTTACACAGCAGATATGTGTGGAGGTGAAACCCTCCTGAATGTGTTCGGCTTCAGGACTGAGCCGGATGAACTGGACACTTGTTTTCCTTTGCCTGAACCAAAGGCTATTTTGATTTCTGTTGTTTGCCACATGGTTTATGAAGCAATAAACCCAGTGAACTTTAAAGGAACACGTCTCCTGAGTGTCAGCCGTCGCAGCTGAGTGAGTGAAATCGCTACAATTGGTGGAGAATGCGGGCAGCGTTCCCAGCGGAGACGTGAGTTTATTTTTGAATGTCCTGGGTCAAGGCTGTTGCAAGCCAGCAAGCATTGCCGGAGAAAATGGAGGACCTGCTGAAACACTTGGTCCAGCAGGAGCAAAGGCAGCAAGAGACCAACAGGCTGTTGATGCAGCAGATACAACAGAGCCAGCAGCAGATACAACAGAGCCAGCAGGAGCAACGGCAGAGTCAGCAGGAGCAACGGCAGCAGATGCAGCAGAGCCAGCAGGAGCATCAGCAGCAGATGCAGCTTCTGGCAACCGCCATCCAGGGCAAGGCGAGCGCCCCAACCCCAGGTTTGGCTGATGACACCCACGTCCGGAAGACGGTAAGACGTGCATTGCAGAAAATGACTCCCGGGGATGATGTTGAGGCCTTCCTGACAGTGTTTGAGAGGGTCGCTGAGAGGGAAAAACTTCCGCCAGAGCAGTGGGCAGAGGTACTTGCGCCATACCTGACGGGAGAACCCCAGAAGGCGTACTATGATTTGACCTTGCAGGATGCCAAAGAGTATCACAAATTGAAAGCCGAGATTCTCGCACGTCTGGGGGTGACACTGACTGTCAGGGCACAGCGAGTTCACTCCTGGGGCTATCACCGGGACAAACCACCTCGTTCCCAAATGTTTGATCTGTTGCACCTGGTCCAGAAATGGCTGCAGCCAGAGACCTCTGCGCCTGCACCGATGGTAGAACGGGTGATGATGGATCGGTTTGTCCATTCCCTCCCGAGGCCTATACAGTCTTGGGTTGCCCAGGGTGATCCCCAGAATGCCGACGAGCTGATCGGACTGGTTGAGAGATACCAAGGGTTGGAAGGCTCCTTCGGGAGGCAGCCCATGCCGTACTGGGGGTCCCAGAGGGCAGCTGAGTCCCAAAAAGGGGTGGTGCGTCCAAGGTCACAAAGGGCGGGGGAGGTGGTGCCCAAGGTCCCCACGGGTGATGTGATTTGTTGGAGTTGCCACAAGCCAGGACATATAGCTGCCCGTTGTTCCCAAGCCACTGAGCAGATGGACTGCAGCATGGGACGCCGTTGTTCATACTATGCGTATCCAGTCTGTAGTGTGAACTCTCCATCCAACGAGGGACCTCAAGCGTGTCCCGTAAAGGTGAACGGTCGAGCAGTAACGGCACTGTTAGACTCGGGGAGCCTAGTGACCCTGGTGAGGGCCACTTTTCCTCTTCATCTGCTCCCAGGAAAGAAGGTCGGAGTGCGGTGCATACATGGTGATGCAAAGGACTACCCTATGGCCAGGGTGGACATTGAAACGGCATGTGGCACTGAATCCCACATAGTCGGCGTAGTTCAGGACTTGTTGCACCCTATAATTATTGGCCGGGATTTCTGTTTGTTTTGGGATTTGTGGGGAAAGGGTTCTGAGCTCCCTGGCAGGGAACCAGTGAACCCTGGAACGGTATCGCCACACCCAGAGGCAGACAGCTTTCCTTTTTGTGTTCTGGTTGGGGATGAGGAGGAAGTATCCCCTACATCTGACATTCTGGAGTTAGAGGTTACCGGTGAAAATTTTGGGACTGCCCAACATAGGGACCCCACTCTGAGGGAAGCCTTTAATAATGTCACAGTTATTGACGGGGTGGTACAGGAGCCGGGGGCAGACAAAAGATTTCCCCATTTTCTGTTGAGGGGGGAATTGTTGTACCGGGTCACGAAAATAAGGGAGGAGTTGGTAGAGCAGTTGATAGTGCCGGGTCCATATAGACGGAAAGTGTTGGACATGGCCCATTCACACATCTTGGGTGGACACCTAGGGGTGGAAAAAACGCAGGAACGGGTTGTGCAGAGGTTCTATTGGCCTGGGTGTCACCGGGAAATAGTGAACTATTGCAGGTCCTGCCCTACATGTCAGCTAACTGCTCCTACTCCTCATTTCCGGAACCCCCTTGTGCCACTGCCCATTATTGAGGTACCGTTCGAGAGAATTGCCATGGACTTGGTCGGTCCCTTAGTTAAATCAGCTCGGGGCCATCAGTATATATTAGTCATCCTGGACTATGCCACACGCTATCCTGAGGCAATTCCCTTGAGGAATTCTTCCTCAAAGAGCATAGCCCGCGAGTTGGTCCATGTCTTTTCCCGGACAGGTCTGCCAAAGGAGATCCTGACTGACCAGGGTACACCTTTATGAGCAAGGTGATGAGGGAGTTATGCAAAGCCCTGAAGATCTCCCAGTTGAGGACCTCGGTGTACCATCCCCAGTCAGATGGTCTTGTTGAGAGGTTTAACAAGACTCTAAAGAGCATGCTGAGAAAAGCTATAGAGAAAGACGGTAGAGACTGGGATTGTCTCTTACCCTATCTGATGTTTTCCATTCGTGAAGTTCCACAGGCCTCCACAGGGTTCTCACCGTTTGAGCTTCTATATGGCCGACATCCACGAGGACTCCTGGATATAGCCAAGGAAACCTGGGAAGCCGAAGTCACGCCCCACAGAAGCGTCATTGAGCATGTGGCCCTGATGCAGCAGAGGATTGCAAAGGTGATGCCTATCGTGAAAGAACACCTTCTCCAGGCACAAGAAGCTCAAGCCAGGGTCTACAACCGGTCTGCAAGAGTGAGGCAGTTCAATTCGGGAGACCGAGTTCTGGTGTTAGTTCCAACGGTGGAAAGCAAGTTCTTGGCCAAATGGCAAGGGCCATATGAGGTTGTCGAGAAACTTGGTGAGGTAAATTATAAAATTCACCAACCAGGAAGACGGAAACCATTCCAAGTTTACCATGTCAACCTCATCAAGCCATGGCAAGATAGAGAGCCGACAGTTACTCCGTCATTGTTAAGCAACCCAGAAGGTGAGGTTGGAGCGGTTACTATAGCAGAGACGCTATCGAAAACCCAGAAACAGCAGTGCCGGGAGTTACTCCAGAAAAACAGGGACCTGTTTTCAGAATTGCCAGGATACACGAAGGTCATAGAGCACGAGGTCCTAACAGAGCCCCATGTGCGGGTGAATGTGAAACCTTATCGTATTCCTGAGGCTCGTCGAGAAGTTATCTCCAAGGAAGTGGAGCGTATGTTGAGGCTTGGAGTCATTGAGGAATCCAAGAGCGGTTGGTCAAGCCCAATTGTCCTGGTCCCAAAACCTGATGGAGAGTGGAGGTTTTGCAACGACTATCGGAAGTTGAATGAGGTCTCCAAGTTCGACGCTTATCCCATGCCCCGTATTGATGAGCTCATCGAAAGGCTTGGGCACGCCAGATATATATCCACCTTGGATCTGACAAAGGGGTATTGGCAGATCCCCATGGCGCAGGAAGCCAAGGAGAAGACAGCCTTTTCGACACCTGATGGATGCTTCCAGTATGCCCGGATGCCGTTTGGCCTACAGGGAGCTCCGGCGACCTTCCAGAGGGCTATGGATAGAGTTCTTGCACCCCATAAGGCCTACGCTGCTGCGTACCTAGATGATATCGTCATCTTTAGCCCGGACTGGGAGAGTCATCTGGAGAAAGTCCAAGCGGTGTTGGATGCTATAAGAGAGGCCGGATTTACTATAAACCCAAAGAAGTGTGCCTTGGGTAAAGAAGAAGCTAAGTACCTTGGATACATAGTGGGTCACGGAGAAATAAAACCCCAAATCAGTAAAGTGGAGGCAATTCAAACGTGGCCAAAACCAGTTTCCAAGAAGCAAGTTAAAGCCTTCCTGGGAATCGTGGGATATTACAGGAGGTTCATCCCAAACTTCGCCACGATGGCTGCGCCTCTGACTGACCTGCTAAAAGGGACAAAACCAGTAATGGTTAAGTGGTCCGAAGAAACAGAGTCAGCCTTCCAAGAAATGAAAAACGCTTTGTGTAAGCAACCCGTTCTGATGGCCCCAAACTTCAAGAAAGAGTTTATTCTTCAGACAGATGCCTCAGATGTTGGGGTGGGAGCAGTCCTTTCCCAAGAACTACATGGGGAGGAGCATCCTGTTCTCTATCTGAGTAGGAAGCTGTCCTCATCTGAAAAGAACTACTCAGTCGTTGAGAAGGAGTGCTTGGCCATAAAATGGGCAGTGGACACATTGCGGTACTATCTGCTGGGACGTAAATTTAGACTGATATCCGACCATGCCCCACTTAGGTGGATGAGGGAAACGAAGGGTAGAAATGCTAGGGTCACCCGTTGGTTCTTATCCCTGCAGGACTTCAGTTTCCATGTGGAACATCGGGCCGGAAAGCTGCACGGTAATGCGGATGCCCTATCAAGAATCCCTTGTTTAGTGGGAGAAAGTGCCAAGCCCCACGGCTTTAGGCAGAGGGGGGAGGTATGTAGCATGGCTAAAGGGTGTGTAGTCGATGGGAGGTATGTGCCACATAAGTGCCTTGTTGCTGTAATGTAGCCCGGAATATTGCGTTGTTTTATATAACCATATGTTTGTGTTTCAGGACCTGTGGTGATGTCAGACCACATGGCTAATCATGTGATAGATTACTGGGTGTGGTTAGTCCTATATAAGACTGGCTAATCCTTTACACAGCAGATATGTGTGGAGGTGAAACCCTCCTGAATGTGTTCGGCTTCAGGACTGAGCCGGATGAACTGGACACTTGTTTTCCTTTGCCTGAACCAAAGGCTATTTTGATTTCTGTTGTTTGCCACATGGTTTATGAAGCAATAAACCCAGTGAACTTTAAAGGAACACGTCTCCTGAGTGTCAGCCGTCGCAGCTGAGTGAGTGAAATCGCTACAATGGTTATTAGATCGCCCCTCAGTCATCTTTTTTCTAGACTAAATAACCCTAATTTCGCTAATCTATCTGGGTATTGTAGTTCTCCCATCCCCTTTATTAATTTTGTTGCCCTCCTTTGTACTCTCTCTAGTTCCATTATATCCTTCCTGAGCACAGGTGCCCAAAACTGGACACAGTACTCCATGTGCGGTCTAACTAGGGATTTGTACAGAGGCAGTATAATGCTCTCATCATGTGTATCCAGACCTCTTTTAATGCACCCCATGATCCTGTTTGCCTTGGCAGCTGCTGCCTGGCACTGGCTGCTTCAGGTAAGTTTATCATTAACTAGGATCCCCAAGTCCTTCTCCCTGTCAGATTTACCCAGTGGTTTCCCATTCAGTGTGTAATGGTGATATTGATTCCTTCTTCCCATGTGTATAACCTTACATTTATCATTGTTAAACCTCATCTGCCACCTTTCAGCCCAAGTTTCCAACTTATCCAGATCCATCTGTAGCAGAATACTATCTTCTCTTGTATTAACTGCTTTACATAGTTTTGTATCATCTGCAAATATCGATATTTTACTGTGTAAACCTTCTACCAGATCATTAATGAATATGTTGAAGAGAACAGGTCCCAATACTGACCCCTGCGGTCCCCACTGGTCACAGCGACCCAGTTAGAGACTATACCATTTATAACCACCCTCTGCTTTCTATCACTAAGCCAGTTACTAACCCATTTACACACATTTCCCCCAGACCAAGCATTCTCATTTTGTGTACCAACCTCTTGTGCGGCACGGTATCAAACGCTTTGGAAAAATCGAGATATACCACGTCCAATGACTCACCGTGGTCCAGCCTATAGCTTACCTCTTCATAAAAACTGATTAGATTGGTTTGACAGGAGCGATTTCTCATAAACCCATGCTGATATGGAGTTAAACAGTTATTCTCATTGAGATAATCCAGAATAACATCGGAAAACCGCTGCGAAGACGCATACACAACAGGTGCACATAGCCTCGACGGGTCCGTCAGAAAGACGGGCCCAGTGCACACGTTTTCCAGAATCTGCACAGGATCCGTCATTTCAACGTCTTGATGGATCCTGTGCAGATTTTGAAGATGGAAGTGTAAAAGTAGCCTTAGTTTCCATCTAGTTAAGCACCCTTAAAGGCAGTGGATAATTTTATGTAAAACCTAGAACAATGATATTCTATAAGCACAGAAAGATTTTATTATTTAGACGTGCCACATACACACAATAGTTAAGTAAATAGGGCAGCACACTACAGTGCCAAAACATGCAAACTTGAAAACACGAAATTTGAACTGCATTACTGCACTAGAAATATGAAAAATGAGAGCTTTTAGCGCATAAAAATGGCCATATTTATGTGTACCTCGTAGCCACTTTACGGCATCTCTCTTATACGAGGTCCTACGCTTGACCTACCTCGCTGAGAATAAACATCTCCATCTGAATGGGTACATGTGAAACCTCTTCTTGGACTCAAATTCTCTCTTTCTGTGGAGGGGTATTGGACCTACTATAATTAAAATACCCCTCCACAGAAAGAGAGAATTTGAGTCCAAGAAGAGGTTTCACATGTACCCATTCAGATGGAGACGTTTATTCTCAGCGAGGTAGGTCAAGCGTAGGACCTCGTATAAGAGAGATGCCGTAAAGTGGCTACGAGGTACACATAAATATGGCCATTTTTATGCGCTAAAAGCTCTCATTTTTCATATTTCTAGTGCAGTAATGCAGTTCAAATTTCGTGTTTTCAAGTTTGCATGTTTTGGCGCTGCAGTGTGCTGCCCTATTTACTTAACTATATACGAGTTGGCGACTCTGGGTTCAGCACCTGTTCACACTTAGTCTATGTTTGGATGTGCAGGTCAGGTTTTTGAAACATACACACAATAGACACAACACATACACACCAGTCACACGCTAGACACATGACACACTCACACACCATACATACACCAGTTACACACTAGACACCGGATTAGAGATGAGCGGACCCCTAGATGTTCGGGTCCAGCCGAACAGTTAAAAATGAGTCCAGGTTCGGGTACCAGAACAGTACCATGACCCTATTCATTTGAATGGGGGGCCAATACATCCAATGTTTACCACTCTGTCAGATGCAAGACAGAGCGGCAAACACTGCTTCTGATTGGCGGTAAAATCATTACCGCCAGTCAGACAGCTGATGTTCACACGCTGTCAAATGATGCGAACCCACAGCTGTGATCGGAGGTATAAAGTTTACCTCCGGTCACTGGCGTCGGCTAACCTCATCGAGGTTATGGCAAGTCACTGAGGCTATGTTCTCAGCCAGGCCCCTGTTGTGAATTCTGTTGTCGGGCTCTCTCCTGTGGTCATGAATGGTACTTCGGCTGGTTCTGTCCATGGACTTCCTCTGGTGGGTGTTTCTGAGTTTCCTTTCACAGGTGACGAGGTTAATTCGTTAGCTGCTGCTCTATTTAACTTCACTTAGATCTTTGCTCCAGGCCACCTGTCAATGTTCCAGTATTGGTCTAGTTCACTCCTGGATCGTTCTTGTGACTTGTCTTCCCATCAGAAGCTAAGTACCAGCTTGTATTTCTTTGGTTTGCTATTTTTCCGTCCAGCTTGCTATTTATTTTGTTGTCTTGCTTGCTGGAAGCTCTGGGACGCAGAGGGAGCGCCTCCGCACCGTGAGTCGGTGCGGAGGGTCTTTTTGCGCCCTCTGCGTGGTCTTTTTGTAGGTTTTTGTGCTGACCGCAAAGTAACCTTTCCTATCCTCGGTCTGTTCAGTAAGTCGGGCCTCACTTTTCTTAATCTATTTAATCTCTGTGTTTGTATTTTCATCTTTACTCACGGTCATTATATGTGGGGGGCTGCCTTTTCCTTTGGGGAATTTCTCTGAGGCAAGGTAGGCTTTATTTTTCTATCTTCAGGGCTAGCTAGTTTCTTAGGCTGTGCCGAGTTGCATAGGGAACGTTAGGCGCAATCCACGGCTATTTCTAGTGTGGTTGATAGGTTTAGGGATTGCGGTCAGCAGAGTTCCCACGTTCCAGAGCTCGTCCTTTATTATCAGTAACTATCAGGTCATTCCGTGTGCTCTTAACCACCAGATCCATTATTGTCCTGACCACCAGGTCATAACAGTACAGGTGGCCCAAAGTACTAATGCATCTCAATAGAGGGATAAGAGAAGTTCTGAGACCATTTTTTTTTTCTTTGCAGTGTGTTTTGTCTCTATTTTCCCCTTTACCTCTGGGTGGTTCAGGACACTGGTATAAACATGGACATTCAAGGTCTGTCCTATTGGATGGATAATCTCACTACAAGTATACAAAACATTCAAGATTTTGTGGTTCAGAATCCGATGTCAGAGCCTAGGATTCCTATTCCTGATTTGTTTTTTGGTGATAGATCTAAGTTCTTGAATTTCAAAAATAATTGTAAATTGTTTCTTGCCTTGAAACCCCGCTCCTCTGGTGACCCTGTTCAACAAGTAAAGATCATTATTTCTTTGTTACGTGGGGACCCTCAAGACTGGGCATTTTCCCTTGCGCCAGGAGATCCGGCATTGCGTGATGTTGATGCGTTTTTCCTGGCGCTTGGATTGCTTTATGACGAACCTAATTCAGTGGATCAGGCAGAGAAAATCTTGCTGGCTCTGTGTCAGGGTCAGGATGAAGCAGAGATATATTGTCAGAAGTTTAGAAAGTGGTCTGTGCTCACTCAGTGGAATGAATGTGCCCTGGCAGCAATCTTCAGAAAGGGTCTCTCTGAAGCCCTTAAGGATGTCATGGTGGGGTTTCCCATGCCTGCTGGTCTGAATGAGTCTATGTCCTTGGCCATTCAGATCGATCGACGCTTGCGTGAGCGTAAAGCTGTGCACCATTTGGCGGTACTATCTGAGCATGGGCCTGAGCCTATGCAGTGTGATAGGACTTTGACCAGAGCTGAACGGCAAGAACACAGACGTCGGAATGGGCTGTGTTTTTACTGTGGTGATTCCACTCATGCTATCTCCGATTGTCCTAAGCGCACTAAGCGGTTCGCTAGGTCTGCCACCATTGGTACGGTACAGTCTAAATTTCTATTGTCTGTTACTCTGATTTGCTCTTTGTCATCCTATTCTGTTATGGCATTTGTGGATTCAGGCGCTGCCCTGAATTTGATGGACTTGGAGTATGCTAGGCACTGTGGTTTTTTCTTGGAGCCCTTGCAGTATCCTATTCCATTGATAGGAATTGATGCTACGCCTTTGGCCAAGAATAAGCCTCAGTACTGGACCCAATTGACCATGTGCATGGCTCCTGCACATCAGGAGGATATTCGCTTTCTGGTGTTGCATAATCTGCATGATGTGGTCGTTTTGGGGTTGCCATGGCTACAGGTTCATAATCCAGTATTGGACTGGAAATCTATGTCTGTGTCCAGCTGGGGTTGCTAGGGGGTACATGGTGATGTTCCATTTTTGTCTATTTCGTCTTCCACTCCTTCTGAAGTTCCAGAGTTTTTGTCGGATTATCGGGATGTATTTGATGAGCCCAAAGCCAGTGCCCTACCTCCTCATAGGGATTGCGATTGTGCAATTAATTTGATTCCTGGTAGTAAGTTTCCTAAGGGCCGATTGTTCAATTTATCTGTGCCAGAATACGCCGCTATGCGGAGTTATATAAAGGAATCCTTGGAGAAAGGCCATATTCGCCCGTCGTCATCACCGTTAGGAGCAGGGTTCTTTTTTGTGGCCAAGAAGGATGGTTCTTTGAGACCTTGTATTGATTACCGCCTTCTTAATAAAATTACAGTCAAATTTCAGTATCCTTTGCCGTTGCTGTCTGATTTGTTTGCTCGTATTAAAGGGGCTAGTTGGTTCACCAAGATAGATCTTCGAGGGGCGTATAATCTTGTGCGTATTAAACAAGGCGATGAATGGAAAACAGCATTTAATACGCCCGAGGGCCATTTTGAGTACCTGGTTATGCCATTCGGGCTTTCCAATGCTCCATCAGTATTTCAGTCCTTTATGCATGACATCTTCCGAGAGTACCTGGATAAATTCCTGATTGTGTATTTGGATGATATTTTGGTCTTTTCGGATGATTGGGAGTCTCATGTGAAGCAGGTCAGAATGGTGTTCCAGGTCCTTCGTGCGAATTCCTTGTTTGTGAAGGGGTCAAAGTGTCTCTTTGGAGTTCAGAAGGTTTCATTTTCGGGGTTCATTTTTTCCCCTTCTACTATCGAGATGGACCCTGTTAAAGTCCAGGCCATTTACGATTGGACTCAGCCGACATCTGTGAAGAGCCTGCAAAAGATCCTGGGCTTTGCTAATTTTTATCGGCGCTTCATCGCTAATTTTTCTACTGTTGCTAAACCGTTGACTGATTTGACCAAGAAGGGTGCTGATGTGGTCAATTGGTCTTCTGCGGCTGTAGAGGCTTTTCAGGAGTTGAAGCGTCGTTTTTCTTCTGCCCCTGTGTTGTGCCAGCCAGATGTTTCGCTTCCGTTTCAGGTTGAGGTTGATGCTTCTGAGATTGGAGCAGGGGCTGTTTTGTCGCAAAGAAGTTCTGATGGCTCGGTGATGAAGCCATGTGCTTTCTTTTCTAGAAAGTTTTCGCCAGCTGAGCGTAACTATGATGTTGGTAATCGTGAATTGTTGGCCATGAAGTGGGCATTCGAGGAGTGGCGTCATTGGCTGGAAGGAGCCAAGCATCGCGTGGTGGTCTTGACAGATCACAAGAATTTGACTTATCTTGAGTCTGCCAAACGGTTGAATCCGAGACAGGCTCGATGGTCGTTATTTTTCTCCCGTTTTTATTTTGTGGTTTCGTACCTTCCGGGCTCTAAGAATGTGAAGGCTGATGCCCTGTCAAGGAGTTTTGTGCCTGACTCTCCGGGTGTTCCTGAGCCGGCGGGTATTCTCAAAGAGGGGGTAATTTTGTCTGCCATCTCCCCTGATTTGCGGCGGGTGCTGCAAAAATTTCAGGCTGATAGACCTGACCGTTGCCCAGCGGAGAAATTGTTTGTCCCTGATAGATGGACTAGTAGAGTTATCTCTGAGATTCATTGTTCAGTGTTGGCTGGGCATCCTGGAATCTTTGGTACCAGAGATTTGGTGGCTAGATCCTTCCGGTGGCCGTCTTTGTCGCGGGATGTGCGTTCTTTTGTGCAGTCCTGTGGGACTTGTGCTCGGGCTAAGCCCTGCTGTTCTCGTGCCAGTGGGTTGCTTTTGCCCTTGCCGGTCCCGAAGAGGCCCTGGACGCATATTTCTATGGATTTTATTTCGGATTTCCCCGTCTCTCAAAAGATGTCGGTCATTTGGGTGGTTTGTGATCGCTTTTCTAACATGGTCCATTTGGTACCTTTGTCTAAATTGCCTTCCTCCTCAGATTTGGTGCCATTATTTTTCCAGCATGTGGTTCGTTTACATGGTATCCCGGAGAACATCGTTTCTGACAGAGGTTCCCAGTTTGTTTCAAGGTTTTGGCGATCCTTTTGTGCTAGGATGGGCATTGATTTGTCTTTTTCCTCGGCTTTCCATCCTCAGACAAATGGCCAAACCGAACGAACTAATCAAACTTTGGAAACATATCTGAGATGCTTTGTTTCTGCTGATCAGGATGATTGGGTGTCCTTTTTGCCGTTGGCTGAGTTCGCCCTTAATAATCGGGCCAGCTCGGCTACTTTGGTTTCGCCGTTTTTCTGCAATTCTGGTTTCCATCCTCGTTTCTCTTCGGGGCAGGTTGAGTCTTCAGACTGTCCTGGTGTAGATACTGTGGTGGATAGGTTGCAGCAGATTTGGACTCATGTGGTGGACAATTTGACATTGTCCCAGGAGAAGGCTCAACGTTTCGCTAACTGCCGGCGCTGTGTGGGTCCCCGACTTCGTGTTGGGGATTTGGTTTGGTTGTCGTCTCGTTATGTTCCTATGAAGGTTTCCTCTCCTAAGTTTAAGCCTCGTTTCATTGGTCCGTATAAGATTTCTGAGGTTATCAATCCTGTGTCATTTCGTTTGGCCCTTCCTGCTTCTTTTGCCATCCATAATGTGTTCCATAGGTCGTTATTGCGGAGATACGTGGCGCCTGTGGTTCCATCCGTTGATCCTACTGCCCCGGTGTTAGTTGAGGGGGAGTTGGAGTATGTGGTGGAGAAGATTTTGGATTCTCGTGTTTCTAGACGGAAACTCCAGTACCTGGTGAAGTGGAAGGGTTATGGTCAGGAAGATAATTCCGGGGTTTTTGCCTCTGATGTTCATGCTGCCGATCTGGTTCGTGCCTTTCATTTGGCTCATCCTGGTCGGCCTGGGGGCTCGGGTGAGGGTTCGGTGACCCCTCCTCAAGGGGGGGTACTGTTGTGAATTCTGTTGTCGGGCTCCCTCCTGTGGTCTTGAATGGTACTTCGGCTGGTTCTGTCCATGGACTTCCTCTGGTGGGTGTTTCTGAGTTTCCTTTCACAGGTGACGAGGTTAATTCGTTAGCTGCTGCTCTATTTAACTCCACTTAGATCTTTGCTCCAGGCCACCTGTCAATGTTCCAGTATTGGTCTAGTTCACTCCTGGATCGTTCTTGTGACCTGTCTTCCCATCAGAAGCTAAGTACCAGCTTGTATTTCTTTGGTTTGCTATTTTTCTGTCCAGCTTGCTATTTATTTTGTTGTCTTGCTTGCTGGAAGCTCTGGGAAGCAGAGGGAGCGCCTCCGCACCGTGAGTCGGTGCGGAGGGTCTTTTTGCGCCCTCTGCGTGGTCTTTTTGTAGGTTTTTGTGCTGACCGCAAAGTAACCTTTCCTATCCTCGGTCTGTTCAGTAAGTCGGGCCTCACTTTGCTTAATCTATTTCATCTCTGTGTTTGTATTTTCATCTTTACTCACGGTCATTATATGTGGGGGGCTGCCTTTTCCTTTGGGGAATTTCTCTGAGGAAAGGTAGGCTTTATTTATCTATCTTCAGGGCTAGCTAGTTTCTTAGGCTGTGCCGAGTTGCATAGGGAACGTTAGGCGCAATCCACGGCTATTTCTAGTGTGGTTGATAGGTTTAGGGATTGCAGTCAGCAGAGTTCCCACGTCCCAGAGCTCATCCTTTATTATCAGTAACTATCAGGTCATTCCGTGTGCTCTTAACCACCAGGTCCATTATTGTCCTGACCACCAGGTCATAACAGTACAGGTGGCCCAAAGTACTAATGCATCTCAATAGAGGGATAAGAGAAGTTCTGAGACCATTTTTTTTTTCTTTGCAGTGTGTTTTGTCTCAATTTTCCCCTTTACCTCTGGGTGGTTCAGGACACTGGTGTAAACATGGACATTCAAGGTCTGTCCTCTTGGATGGATAATCTCACTACAAGGATACAAAACATTCAAGATTTTGTGGTTCAGAATCCGATGTCAGAGCCTAGGATTCCTATTCCTGATTTGTTTTTTGGTGATAGATCTAAGTTCTTGAATTTCAAAAATAATTGTAAATTGTTTCTTGCCTTGAAACCTCGCTCCTCAGGTGACCCTGTTCAACAAGTAAAGATCATTATTTCTTTGTTACGTGGGGACCCTCAAGACTGGGCATTTTCCCTTGCGCCAGGAGATCCGGCATTGCGTGACGTTGATGCGTTTTTCCTGGCGCTTGCATTGCTTTATGACGAACCTAATTCAGTGGATCAGGCAGAGAAAATCTTGCTGGCTCTGTGTCAGGGTCAGGATGAAGCGGAGATATATTGTCAGAAGTTTAGAAAGTGGTCTGTGCTCACTCAGTGGAATGACTGTGCCCTGGCAGCAATCTTCAGAAAGGGTCGCTCTGATTGCGGTCAGCAGAGTTCCCACGTCTCAGAGCTTGTCCTGTATTATTAGTAACTATCAGGTCATTCCGTGTGCTCTTAACCACCAGGTCCATTATTGTCCTGACCACCAGGTCATAACAGGCCCCTGAACTGTGGTGACCTTGGTGAGATCCCCACTAGCCCAGTGAGAAAGTCCCACAGTGCAGAGGCGGAGAACTCACCAATGGGCTTTTTCTCACTCCCCCCTCTTCTCCACACAGCCCCTGATCACCTCTTTTTCCACAAAGCTCATCATCCCTCCTTTTCCACACATCCCCTCATGGTCCCTCCTTCTCCACACAGCCCCCTAATCATCCCTCCTTCTCCACACAGCCCCCTCATCATCCCTCCTTCTCCACACAGCCCCTAATCATCCCTCCTTCTCCACACAGCCCCCTCATCATCCCTCCTCCACACAGCCCCCTCATCATCCCTCCTTCTCCACACAGCCCCCTCATCATACCTCCTTCTCCACACAGCCCTCTCATCATCCCTTTTTCTCCACACAGCCCCCTCATCATCCCTCCTTCTCCACACAGCCCCCTCATCATCCCTCCTTCTCCACACATCCCCCTCATCATACCTTCTTCTCCACACAGCCTCATCATTTCTCCTTCTCCACACAGCCCCCTCATCATCCCTCCTTCTCCACACAGCCTCATCATCTCTCCTTCTCCACACAGCCCCCTCATCATCCCTCCTCCAAACAGCCTCCTCATCACCTCTCCTTCTCCACACAGCCCCCTCTGTCATGATATGTACTTTTGCCCTGTCCTGTATTTGAATAATATGCCATTTGATGTATGTAACTGTTCTCTGGTTTCTATTAGCTGTAATTTATGTATTTTCTTGTGCTGGGAGTTCACCTGTACCAATATATCTCCTTCCCCCAATACTTGCAGCCCTAAGCTATAATGTAATTAAGCTTTGTCAACACCACTAGTGAAAGAATAGCCATTCTTCCTCACAGCAGGTGGCTAGTCAAATGTACATACTACATAGACTAAGCGGAGCCCACCAGTCTAGAATCTTATGGTGGACCCAACCATTGAATAGAAGGTGTGACTCCTACCCCTCTTCATGGGCGGATCCCAGGAGCTCAGACAATCCATTCTTATTTTGAGATGAAGTGAGTTGACCCTTGAAGGAGAAGGAGTGGGGATTCTTAGCTGAGGCAAGACCCCATGCCCATCTGGGACTGCGGAAGTGAACGGGGCGAGACTTGATCTGAGGACATATCTCATCGTTCGTGAGATTGTTTGGGATCCTTTGGACTCGTGTGGACTATTGCTTTGTTAGCTGGCACAAGGATTATCGGGAGGTGCCCCCGAACCTGTTCCGTTGGACTAATTGTGGACTCTGTAGATCTACCTGCATGTGTTGTTCCAGCGTTCTTGATAATAAATCCGTGGAATCATCCCTTGGCCTGTTGCCCCTTCTTGCTCTACCGTACACCCCGTCACAAACTGGTTGGCAGCGGAGGGATCAGAGCAGAAGGAATGGAGGACAAAGGCCCATCAACATCGGGAACCAGCACCGCAGAGTACAAGAACTGGACTGCGATGAACGTACAAACAAAGGCCCGTGAACTGGGAGTCAGCTACAAGGGACTGTCCAAGGAGCAGCTTATTGAGGCTTTGGGAGGAGTTTGCCTGCAAGATGACGCTGAGGAAGGATCCTCACAGCAAATGGAGGAAAGACTGCAGCCAGAGGTAATACCCAAAAAAGTCAGTGGGTTGTGTGGTACGAGGAGGAGTTGGCATTGTTGGGAGAAGAGGCCACCATAGACGATAAGAGGAAGGCCATTCACAGAGCTCAGGAGAGGGAGGCCATTCACAGAGCCGAGGAGAGGGAGGCCATTCACAGAGCCGAGAAGAGGGAGAGGGAGGCCATTCACAGAGCTGAGGAGAGGGAGAGGGAGGCCAATCACAGAGCTCAGGAGATGGCATTGCTGGAGAGGCAGATCGCTTTGGAAGCAGCTAGAAGCTCCAGACAGACTCTAAGGGTACCGTCACACAGTGGCACTTTGATCGCTAGGATGGCACGATCCGTGACGTTCTAGCGATATCGTTACGATCTCGCTGTGTCTGACACGCTACTGCGATCAGGGACCCCGCTGAGAATTGTACATCGTAGCAGATCGTCTGAAACTTTATTTCGTCGCTGGATCTCCCGCTGACATCGCTGAATCGGCGTGTGTGACGCCGATTCAGCAATGTCTTCACTGGTAACCAGGGTAAACATCGGGTTACTAAGCGCAGGGCCGTGCTTAGTAACCCAATGTTTACCCTGGTTACCAGCGTAAACGTAAAAAAAAAAAACACTACATACTTACCTTCAGCTGTCTGTCCCTGGCGCTCTGCATCTCTGCACTCCTCCTGCATCCTGTGTCAGCTCCGGCCAGCCAGAAAGCACAGCGGTGACGTCACCGCTCTGCTTTATGGCTGACCAGCGCTGACAGTGCAGAGGAAAGCACAGCGCCGGAGGACAGACACCGGAATGTAAGTATGTAATGTTTGTTTTTTTTACGTTTACGCTGGTAACCAGGGTAAACATCGGGTTACTAAGCGCGGCCCTGCGCTTAGTAACCCGATGTTTACCCTGGTTACCGGGGACCTCGGGATCGTTGGTCGCTGGAGAGCTGTCTGTGTGACAGCTCTCCAGCGACCAAACAGCGAAGCTGCAGCGATCGACATCGTTGTCGTATCGCTGCAGCGTCGTTTCAGTGTGACGGTACCCTAACCCCAGCACCCACCATGAGGGAACTCCCCAGAGTGTCCCACAAAGACTTCAAGCCCTTTAATGAGGCTGCAGGCGACATTGAGGGCTTCTTCCAGGACTTTGAGCATCAGTGTCGATTAATGGAAGTCCCGGAAAGGGACCGAGTCCGACATCTGGTGGGGCTCTTAGAGGGTGGAGCTGCCGCAGCCTATAGAGCTATGGACCCTCGGGGGAACTGTGAGTATGCGGAGATTAAACAGACTATTCTAGAACATTATGCTGTTACCCCAGACACTTATAGGACTCAGTTCCGTACTTTAGCCTGTGATGAGGAAGTGTCTTTCAAGATGTATGCCCACAGACTCAAACAAATCTGTCATCGCTGGCTGGAGGCAGAGGAGGCCTTAACCTGGGAGACCTTCCTCCAGGTTATGCTAAAGAGCAGTTTTACTTCAAATGCCCTGCTGAGATCCAGGAATGGGTGCGTGAGAGGAGATCAGCCACTGTGGAGGAAGCTGCAGCTCTAGCTGATGAGGCTCTCACCATCAAGCCTCAGTGGAAAAAACTACTATTCAGTGAGAGAAAAACTACCAGCCCCCCAACGCTGGCGGCCCCTGGTCCTTCGGCCTCCAATATTTACCATCCCACTAGACCATCAACTTATGGTGACCTTCGTGTGACTGTGCCCCACACTACTCCTGCTCCACCTTTGGGAATACGACGTGGAGGAAGAATCCCAGAGCGCAGATGTTTTGGATGTGGGCAGCCTGGGCATTTGCAATTCCAATGTCCAGGTGTTCGGAGGCAGAACAGCTACAGACCGCCTTTGCCTGTTCATTAGCTACAGACCCCCTCACCAGGAGAAGAGCTGGATTCAGTCCCTGATGACTTGCCAAGTGACTCTGATATCCTGCCTCCCCTACCAGGAGTCTATGGGGTGCGAGCCCCAGCCACCTGTTCTTCTGATCTTCATCACAAACATCTACAGGAGGTCGTGCTAGATGGCCAAAAAGTTGTTGGCTTCCGTGACACTGGGGCTTTCCTCACCATAGCCGATCCCCGAGTAATTCAACCAGAAGCAATTCAAAAGGGACCAGGAATTGCCATTGAATTGGCTGGAGGCACCCAGAGATATATTCCAAGAGCGAGTGTGACCCTGGATTATGGCTTTGGGGCCAAACAATGCATGGTCGGTGTCATGAGCGGCCTCCCTGCAGATGTTCTTCTAGGAAATGATGTGGGAAATCTTCATTGCAACTTTGTCGGTGCGGTAACCAGAAGTCAAGCCAAGAGAGCAGCGGATGTGGACGTGTACAACCCATCCATGGAAATGAGGCCACCAGAACTGCCGTCACAGCCGGTGAGTGATTCTTCTTGTGGGGATAATATGAATGTTACTTGGGATAAAGTTCAGTTTAGACAAGAGGTAGAGACTGACCCCACCTTTGCTAGTTTTAGAGCTCGGGCTGAGATAGGGCAGCTAGGGGAGAATGGGGAAAGAATTATCAGAGAAAATGGACTTCTATATCGGGTTACCAATGCCGACTCCCTAGATAAGCCCTGGACTTATAGCAAACAGCTGATTGTTCCTCAGAAGTACAGAATTCCCCTATTACACCTTGCTCATGACATTCCTAAGGCCAGCCATCAAGGCAAAACTCGCACAGAGAGACGATTGACTCAAACTTTCTATTGGCCTGGGATTTCCCAAGCCGTAGCGCATTTCTGCCGAACTTGTGACATGTCAGCGTAGAGGGCGACCCGGAGATCACCCAAAGGCACCCCTGCAACCGCTGCCTATAATAGAAGAACCCTTTCAAAGAGTAGCTGTCGATATCATTGGACCTCTGGCTGAACCAAGTAAATCTGGAAAGCAGTACATTCTCACTGTCGTGGACTATGCCACCCGATATCCAGAAGCTGTGGCCTTGTCAAGTATTTCCGCAGCCAAGGTGGCCGAGGCCTTGGTTACCATTTTTACCAGAGTAGGATTCCCCAGTGAGATCTTGTCAGACCAAGGCTCCCAGTTCATGTCAGAGCTGGTCCAGTGCCTGTGGCACACTTGTGGAGTACGAGCAATCCGAACGACCCCGTATAATCCCCAAACAAATGGACTTTGTGAATGATTCAATGGCACTCTGAAGAATATGCTCAGGGCCTTCATTGACAGAGATTCAGACTGGGAGAAGTACCTACCCCATCTCTTGTTTGCCTATCGGGAAGTTCCCCAGGAGTCCACTGGGTTTTCCCCCTTTGAACTACTCTATGGAAGAAAGGTCCGAGGACCCTTAACCATGCTCAAGGAATACTGGGAGGGGCAAGTTGAGGATACAGGAGCCCCTGTTGTCCCTTATGTCCTAAAGCTGCGAGAAACCCTGGCTCAACTTGCTAGTTTTGCCCAGAGTCATGTGCGGATGGCTCAAACCAGACAGAAGACATGGTATGACCGTAAAGCATGCTATCGGGAGTTTGTAGAAGGACAACAGGTCTTAATGATTGTTCCCCATCGGCAGAATAAACTGCAGACCACATGGGAGGGTCCCTTCCGGGTTCTCAGAAAACTAAATGACACCAATTATCTTCTTGCTTTAGATGATCAGGGGCTAAGACAAAAGACTGTCCATGTGAATATGATTAAGGAGTACCATGACCGGAACATTCCAATGATAGCAAGCTGTCGGCTGGCTTCAGAAGACGGTCAAGAGGATGAGGACTCCCTACCTGATCTTGTGGAAGCAGCGAGAGCCCCATCCACAGTGGAACAGGTTCCACTGGGAGATCACCTGGATTCCTTACAGAAAAAACAGATGTTGGGAGTGCTTCAACAGAGACAGGCTGCTTTCTCATCCCAACCAGGTCGAACCACCATCACCCAACATCATGTGGACACTCAGGGTATCCGTCCCATACAACAGGCTCCTTACTGGGTACCTGAATCAGTTCGACACACCATGCAGCACGAACTGGAGGAGATGTTACAGCTTGGAGTAATCCAGGCCTCCCATAGCCCTTGGGCCTCTCCTGTGGTGTTAGTACCCAAGAAGGATGGGAGTACTCAGTTTTGTGTGGACTATCGACGACTAAACGACCATACCATCAGTGATCCTTACCCAATGCCCCATATTGACGAACTTCTAGACCGCCTGGCTGGGTCCCGATATGTCACTACCTTGGATCTCAGTAAGGGATACTGGCAAATGCCTCTGACGGAGGAAGGGAGAGAACGGTCCGCATTTATAACCCCCTTTGGTCTGTATGAATTTCTAAACATGCCCTTTGGAATGAAGAATGCCCCTGCATTTTGCTTGTGCCTACTTGGATGATATCGCCATCTTCAGCCAGACGTGGGAGGAACATCTGAACCAAGTAGCCGTTATTCTTGACCTGCTTCTTGCAGCAGGCCTAACCATTCGACCAGATAAATGCCAATTGGGGATGGGTGAAGTCCAGTACCTAGGGCATAGAGTGGGAGGAGGGAAGCTCCGTCCTAAACCCGCCAAAATCCAGGCTATTGCAGACTGGCCTGTACCCCAAACTAAGAAGCAAGTTATGGCTTTTTTGGGCACTGCCAGTTATTACCGAAAATTTGTTTCTCATTTCAGCACTGTGGCCAAGCCTCTTACCGACCTGACCAAGAAAATGATGCCCCGGCTGGTGATCTGGACTCCAGCCTGTGATGAGGCTTTTAACCGGCTGAAGGACGCTCTGGTCTGCGACCTTGTTCTGGCTACTCCAGACTACAAGAGGAGATTCATTGTGCAGACGGATGCCTCTTCGTATGGACTGGGAGCTGTACTCAGCCAGGTGAATGCAGCTGGGGACGAGCACCCCATTGCCTACCTCAGCCGAAAATTGCTGGACCGATAAGTGGCCTATGCAACTATTGAAAAAGAATGTCTGGCTGTAGTGTGGGCCCTCAGGAAACTAAGACCGTATCTGTATGGACGAGAATTCACTGTGGTTACTGATCACAATCCCCTCATTAAGCTGAACAAAGTCCCTGGGGACAATGGATGCTTACTACGATGGAGCCTGGCTCTGCAGCCCTATAACTTTACCATACAGTATAGAAGAGGCAGCCAACACCAAAATGCAGATGGACTGTCCAGGCAAGAGGAGCCCTGAGTCCGGTCAACCATGCCTGTGTGTACTTAACCAGCGACCTGTAGGGGTCCCTAGTACGTACACAAATTGGGAGGGGAAGGGATTGTCATGATATGTACTTTTGCCCTGTCCTGTATTTGAATAATATGCCATTTGATGTATGTAACTGTTCTCTGGTTTCTATTAGCTGTAATTTATGTATTTTCTTGTTCTGGGAGTTCACCTGTACCAATATGTCTCCTTCCCCCAATACTTGCAGCCCTAAGCTATAATGTAATTAAGCTTTGTCAACACCACTAGTGAAAGAATAGGAATAGCCATTCTTGCTCACAGCAGGTGGCTAGTCAAATGTACATACTACATAGACTAAGCGGAGCCCACCAGTCTAGAATCTTCTCATTGACCCAACCATTGAATAGAATTTGTGACCCCTACCCCCCTTCATGGGCGGATCCCAGGAGCTCAGACAATCCATTCTTATTTTGAGATGAAGTGAGTTGACCCTTGAAGGAGAAGGAGTGGGAATTCTTAGCTGAGGCAAGACCCCAGACCCATCTGGGACTGCGAAAGTGAACGGGGCGAGACTTGAGCTGAGGACATATCTCGTCGTTTGTGAGATTGTTTGGGATCCCTTGGACTCGTGTGGACTATTGCTTTGTTAGCTGCCACAAGAATTATCGGGAGGTGCCCCCGAACCTGTTCCGTTGGACTAATTGTGGACTCTGTAGATCTACCTGCATGTGTTGTTCCAGCGTTCTTGATAATAAATCCGTGGAATCATCCCTTGGCCTGTTGCCCCTTCTTGCTCTGCCATACACCCCGTCACACCCTCATCATACCTCCTTCTCCACACAGCCCCCTCATCATTCCTCCTTCTCCACACAGCCCCCTCATCATCCCTCCTTCTCCACACAGCCCCCTCATCGTACCTCTTTCTCCACACAGCCCCCTCATCATCCCTCTTTCTCCACACAGCCCCCTCATCATCCCTCCTTCTCCACACAGCCTCCTCATCATCTCTCCTTCTCCACACAGCCCCCTCATCATCCCTCCTCCACACAGCCTCCTCATCACCTCTCCTTCTCCACACAGCCCCCTCATCATACCTCCTTTTTCTCACTCCCCCCTCTTCTCCACACAGCCCCAGATCACCTCTTTTTCCACAAAGCTCATCATCCCTCCTTTTCCACACAGCCCCTCATGGTCCCTCCTTCTCCACACAGCCCCCTAATCATCCCTCCTTCTCCACACAGCCCCCTCATCATCCCTCCTCCACACAGCCCCCTCATCATCCCTCCTTCTCCACACAGCCCCCTCATCATACCTCCTTCTCCACACAGCCCCCTCATCATCCCTCCTTCTCCACACAGCCCCCTCATCATCCCTCCTTCTCCACACAGCCCCCTCACCATCCCTCCTTCTTCACACATCCCCCTCATACCTTCTTCTCCACACAGCCTCCTCATCATCTCTCCTTCTCCACACAGCCTCATCATCATCCCTCCTTCTCCACACAGCCTCCTCATCATCTCTCCTTCTCCACACAGCCCCCTCATCATCCCTCCTCCACACAGCCTCCTCATCACCTCTCCTTCTCCACACATCCCCCTCATCATACCTTCTTCTCCACACAGCCTCCTCATCATCTCTCCTTCTCCACACAGCTCCCTCATCATCCCTCCTTCTCCAAACAGCCCCCTCATCATACCTCCTTCTCCACACAGCCCCCTCATCATACCTCCTTCTCCACACAGCCCCCTCATCATCCCTCCTTCTCCACACAGCTCCCTCATCATCCCTCCTTCTCCACACAGCCTCCTCATCATCCCTCCTTCTCCACAAAGCCTCCTCATCATCCCTCCTTCTCCACACAGCCCCTCATCATCCCTCCTTCTCCACACAGCCCCCTCATCATCCCTCCTTCTCCACACAGCCCCCTCATCATCCCTCCTTCTCCACACAGCTCCCTAATCATCCCTCCTTCTCCACACAGCCTCCTCATCATCCCTGTTATGACCTGGTGGCTAGGACAATAATGGACCTGGTGGTTAAGAGCACACGGAATGACCTGATAGTTACTAATAATACAGGACAAGCTCTGAGACGTGGGAACTCTGCTGACCGCAATCCCTAATCCTATCACACACACTAGAAATAGCCGTGGATTGCTCCTAACGCTCCCTATGCAACTCGTCACAGCCTAAGGAACTAGCTAGCCCTAGAGATAGAAAAATAAAGCCTACCTTGCCTCAGAGAAATTCCCCAAAGGAAAAGGCAGCCCCCCACATATAATGACTGTGAGTAAAGATGGAAATTACAAGCACAGAGATGAAATAGATTTTGCAAAGTGAGGCCCGACTTACTGAACAGACAGAGGATAGGAAAGGTAACTTTGCGGTCAGCACAAAAGCTACAAAAAGACCACGCAGAGGGCGCAAAAAGACCCTCCGCACCGACTCAAGGTGAGAAGGTGCTCCCTCTGCGTCCCAGAGCTTCCAGCAAGCAAGACAAAAAAATCAAAATAGCAAGCTGGACAGAAAAATAGCAAACCAGAGAAAAACAAGCAGGAACTTAGCTTCTGCTGGGAAGACAGGTCACAAGAACGATCCAGGAGCGAACTAGACCAATACTGGAACATTGACAGGTGGCATGGAGCAATGATCTAAGTGGAGTTAAATAGAGCAGCCAGCTAACGAATTAACCTCGTCACCTGTGGAAGGAACCTCAGAAGCCGCAGCCCCACTCACAACCACCAGAGGAAGACCATGGACAGAACCAGCCGAAGTACCATTCATGACCACAGGAGGGAGCTTGACAACAGAATTCACAACACATCCCTCCTTCTCCACAAAGCCTCCTCATCATCCCTCCTTCTCCACACAGCCCCTCATCATCCCTCCTTCCCCACACAGCCCCCTCATCATCCCTCCTTCTCCAGACAGCCTCCTCATCATCCCTCCTTCTCCACACAGCCCCTTTCAAGTTACATCAAATAAATTCATCCTCTGACGACTCACACTGAATCCTGGGTCTTCATTCCTATCTGTGCAAGGGTCCATTGTGCAGACCCTCATTCCTCTCCTCACACAGTTCCATAGTGCAGCCCCCTCGGTCCTCTAGTAGTTACAGGGCTCCAGCAGCCTCAGTCAGCACAGCGCTGCTTCCTGTTATCAGGTCACTGGTCTGATGGAGGCCCCGCCACTTCCAGTGACATGATGCCCTCCAAAAATCCACTCCATTCCAGACGCTGTGTGCAGTGTCTTGCAGCCTGTGGCTCTGTGCTGTGCGTGGCGCTGTGCGGGTTATTCTATACCCGGTGCCGGCCGCCTGCACTGCTCAGTAACATATGATGTGAGGTGAGAGCTTTCTATCACCTGCTGCTGCCGCTTCTATTGATCTCATGAGCACTGCGCAGCTGAGAGAGCGGCGCCAACACATCAGTAGAAGCCGCAGCAGGTGATGAGAAAGCTCTCACCTCACAGCACATGTTACTGAGCAGTGCAGGCGAGCGGCACCACGTATGGAATAACACTCACTGCTGGGTGCATGATGCAATCATAATGCGCTAAAATACAGGACAGAGCAGGAGTCTGGTGAGGGGGAGGGCCCTCTGGGGATGGGCCCACCAGAGGATTCTCCAATCTCCCGGAGGGCCAGTCCGACCCTGTTTGTAGCGACTGCGGCGTTTATAATTATTGTTCCTGCATGAGTGGTAGTAGTTACATCGCCCTCGCTGCAGCGTGCTCAATAGCCAGTACATAGCAGGCAGCCTTTCTGGTGACTAATTACCCTAGGTGCAGTACCTATTCTGACCTAAGGGTAAGGGGGCGCCAGAGAGCTGCAAGTTCCAAACCGGAACTGGGAAGTGGGATATAGATAATTCCCCTTCAGTAGGAACCAGGGGCAACCAAACAACCCCGGTTCATGATAAATTGGTGTGAGTGGTGGGGATGATAAAGGTATCTTCCCCGAGAACTGTGATATAGTGGTGGGATCCCTGACATATCTGGTGGGATCCGTGACGTATTGGTGGCAGCACGGTGAGATCCGTGACACAGACCTAAAACAAAATTCTGAAAATTCCCTAATTTTTAGTCCTAATTTTATTTAGTCCTCCGGTGTAAAGATCTTTGGAAACTTGCATAATTTTGGTGCAACTGTAGAGGGTGTTAATATGTTGTGACTTGCGGCATTCTCGCTACATTTTCTGTCTAAGTAGGCAGGAGCGTAATAACTGTCCCTCGCCTAGTTCATGATGAACGGTGGCGTCCGATACGAATGGAGTAAGGTTAGTGGCGAGGTGCTTACGGAGGCACACACTACTTCTCTGATGGCCCTGATTCCAAAAGACATGTCTGACTCCAGCACAACCCCGTGAACAACTCCTGTCCTGATGAATCGGGCGCTGTCTGGGGTTCAGACATAGGCACCTGAGAAATATTGATGAACTGTAACATATAACGGAAGGATTCAAAATTCTTTTCTGTTACTTTGTGTAAATCAAAAGGTGAATTCTGCTAAAGGGAGACATGCTGGTGATTAAATTCAGATATTACTTGCCATCGTTTTCTGCCTAAACTGCGAATGATAAAAGACTTGACCCACTATCTGTGAATAGTTTAGGTAAATTAGGTTTGTCTATACTTGTACCCACATTTTATTAGTAATCAGTGCAGAAAGACCACTGTTCTGTACAACTATGCCCTGACTGTTGCTATAATCCCATAGGCCACACATTCATTCTTGAAGTCTCCAAATCTTTAATCTTTCTCCATTTTTCTTACTTTAACCGCAATCCGGCATCAGGCGTAATAATACTCCATGTCGGACTCCCTTCCTTTGATGTGGGTTCCGGCGGTGAGCCCACATCTTTCCCGGCACACGGCGGCTGTTTTAAACAGCTGACATGTGCCCAGAACAGCCGTGGATGGAATCGTGATCTACTCGCGGCTATTAACCCGCTATATGCCGCTGTCAAACGCTGACAGCGGCATTTAACATGCACTTTCGGCAATCATGCCAGAAATCAGCCCCACTGGTGGGTTGGCATGACAACCGGAGGTCTCATGGAGACCTCTATGGTTGTCACTGCTGGTGTCATGGTCAGGACATGGTTAACCCCTTCATGACCTTGGGATTTTTCATTTTTCCGTGTTCGTTTTTCACTCCCCTCCTTCCCAGAGCCATAACTTTTTTATTTTACCGTCAATTTGGCCATGTGAGGGCTTATTTTTTGCGGGACGAGTTGTACTTTTGAACGACATCATTGGTTTTAGCATGTCTTGTACTAGAAAACGGGAAAAAAATTCCAAGTGTGGTGAAATTGCAAAAAAAGTGCAATCCCACACTTGTTTTTTGTTTGGCTTTTTTGCTAGGTTCACTAAATGCTAAAACTGACCTGCCATTATGATTCTCCAGGTCAGTACGAGCTCATAGACACCTAACATGACTAGGTTATTTTTTACCTAAGTGGTGAAAAAAAATTCCAAACTTTGCTAAAGAAAAAAAAAACATTGCGCTATTTTCCGATACTCGTAGCATCTCCATTTTTCATGATCTGGGGTCGGTTAAGGGCTTATTTTTTGCGTGCCGAGATGACGTTTTTAATTATAGCATTTTGGTGTAAATACGTTCTTTTGATCGCCCGTTATTGCATTTTAATGCAATGTCGCAGCGACCAAAAAAACGTAATTCTGGCGTTTCGCATTTTTTTCTCGCTACGCCGTTTAGTGATCAGGTTAATGCTTTTTTTTATTTGATAGATCGGGCGATTCTGAGCGCGGCGATACCAAATATGTGTAGATTTGATTTTTTTTATTCATTTATTTTGATTGGGGCGAAAGGGGGGTGATTTAAACTTTTATATTTTTTTTATTTTTTTCACATTTTTTTTTTACTTTTGCCATGCTTCAATAGCCTCCATGTGGGGCTAGAAGCAGGCATAGCACGATCGGCTCTGCTACATAGCAGCGATCATCAGATCGCTGCTATGTAGCAGAATTGCAGGTGTGCTGTGAGCGCCGACCACAGGGTGGCGCTCACAGCTGCCGGGGATCAGTAACCATAGAGGTCTCAAGGACCTCTATGGTTACTATTCTGACGCATCGCTGACCTCCGATCATGTGACGGGGGTCGGCGATGACGTCATTTCCGGCCGCCCGGCCGGAAGCGGTAGTTAAATGCCGCTGTCTGCGTTTGACAGCGGCATTTAACTAGTTAATAGGTGCGGGCAGATCACGATTCTGCCCGCGCCTATTACGGGCACATGTCAGCTGTTCAAAACAGCTGACATGTCCCGGCTTTGGTGCGGGCTCACCGCGGAGCCCTGCATTAAAGCAGGGGATCTGACCTCGGACGTACTATCTCGTCCGAGGTCAGAAGGGGGTTAATGTCCTGTCAGGGTTAATTTTTGCTAGCCTCTTTTCTATTATGGGAGGGGTATTTATACTGGCTCCTAGCCTGGTTTCTCTGTCAGCTATAGATTCTGTTTCTGTCTGCATGCGTGACTCCTGGAGTGTGTGCCTGGTTTGCATAGTGTTGTCGTGCTTTACTGTGTTGGTGTTCCTGGCTACTGAACTCTGGCTTTAGTTCTGACTATCCCCTGTCTCTCCGTTTTGGTACCTCTTAATCTCCTGGCTACGACCTCTGCTTGTTTGATAATTCTTTAGTGCTTGTCCCTTCTCTGTTTCCCTGGCGTCTGGCTCCGCTCCCTCTTCCTCCTCCCACTCTGTCACATGATCTAAGGTCCTGTTCGTTACCTGTACTCTCTGTTTCATGTCAAAGGTCCCGTGGGTTCAGGTTAGTAATTTGGCGTTTTGCTCAGCTGCTGTGTGCAGCTTCCCCTGCAGCATAGATATCCAGGCACCGTGACAGTTGGCTTGCTTTATCGCCAGCCAGTGGTCAGCGCTCATAGTAAGTGCATACCTCCCAACTTTTGAAGCTGGGAAAGAGGGACAAAGTTAGCGGCGCGCAACGCGCGCCGCCGCAAATTTTGGGCCACGCCTCTGACCACACCCATTCACTAGTCACACCCATATCCACGTCTCAACCACACCCATTTAGCACTGCTGATCACACTGTTCATAAAGAATAATTATAAACAAAAAAAATGGCCACAGTGCTCCATACTGTATAATGGCCACACATGATGCTCAATACTGTATAATGGCCACACAGTGCTCCATACTGTATAATGGCCGCACATGATGCTCCATACTGTATAATGGCCACACAGTGCTCCATACTGTATAATGGCCACACATGATGCTCCATACTGTATAATGGCCGCACATGATGCTCAATACTGTATAACGACCCCACATGATGCTCAATACTGTATAATGGCCGCACATGATGCTACATACTGTATAACGGCCACACAGTGCTCCATACTGTATAATGGCCACACATGATGCTCCATACTGTATAATGACCGCACATGATCCTCAATACTGTATAATGGCCACACATGATGCTCCATACTGTACTGAAAGGTGGCAGATGAGGTATAACAATGATAAATGTAAGGTTATACACATGGGAAGAAGGAATCAATGTCACCATTACACACTGAACGGGAAACCACTGGGTAAATCTGACAGGGAGAAGGACTTGGGGATCCTAGTTAATGATAAACTTACCTGGAGCAGCCAGTGCCAGGCAGCAGCTGCCAAGGCAAACAGGATCATGGGGTGCATTAAAAGAGGTCTGGATACACATGATGAGAGCATTATACTGCCTCTGTACAAATCCCTAGTTAGACCGCACATGGAGTACTGTGTCCAGTTTTGGGCACCGGTGCTCAGGAAGGATATAATGGAACTAGAGAGAGTACAAAGGAGGGCAACAAAATTAATAAAGGGGATGGGAGAACTACAATACCCAGATAGATTAGCGAAATTAGGATTATTTAGTCTAGAAAAAAGACGACTGAGGGGCGATCTAATAACCATGTATAAGTATATAAGGGGACAATACAAATATCTCGCTGAGGATCTGTTTATACCAAGGAAGGTGACGGGCACAAGGGGGCATTCTTTGCGTCTGGAGGAGAGAAGGTTTTTCCACCAACATAGAAGAGGATTCTTTACTGTTAGGGCAGTGAGAATCTGGAATTGCTTGCCTGAGGAGGTGGTGATGGCGAACTCAGTCGAGGGGTTCAAGAGAGGCCTGGATGTCTTCCTGGAGCAGAACAATATTGTATCATACAATTAGGTTCTGTAGAAGGACGTAGATCTGGGGATTTATTATGATGGAATATAGGCTGAACTGGATGGACAAATGTCTTTTTTCGGCCTTACTAACTATGTTACTATGTTACTATGTTACTATGTATATTGGCTGCACATGATGCTCCATACTGTATAATGGCCACACAGTGCTCCATACTGTATAATGGCCACACATGATGCTCCATACTGTATAATGGCCGCACATGATGCTCAATACTGTATAACGACCCCACATGATGCTCAATACTGTATAATGGCCACACAGTGCTCCATACTGTATAATGGCCGCACATGATGCTCAATACTGTATAATGGCCACACAGTGCTCCATACTGTATAATGGCCACACATGATGCTCCATACTGTATAACGGCCACACATAATGCTCCATACTGTATAATGACCCCACATGATGCTCAATACTGTATAATGGCCCCACATGATGCTCCATACTGTATAATGGCCGCACATGATGCTACATACTGTATAACGGCCACACAGTGCTCCATACTGTATAATGGCCACACATGATGCTCCATACTGTATAATGACCGCACATGATGCTCAATACTGTATAATGGCCACACATGATGCTCCATACTGTATATTGGCTGCACATGATGCTCCATACTGTATAATGGCCACACAGTGCTCCATACTGTATAATGGCCGCACATGATGCTCAATACTGTATAACGACCCCACATGATGCTCAATACTGTATAACGGCCACACATAATGCTCCATACTGTATAATTGCCGCACATGATGCTCAATACTGTATAATGACCCCACATGATGCTCAATACTGTATAATGGCCCCACATGATGCTCCATACTGTACAATGGCCGCACATGATGCTACATACTGTATAACGGCCACACAGTGCTCCATACTGTATAATGGCCACACATGATGCTCCATACTGTATAATGACCGCACATGATGCTACATACTGTATAACGGCCACACATGATGCTCCATACTGAATAATAGCCACACATGATGCTCCATACTGTATAATGGCCACACATGATGCTCCATACTGTATAATGGCCACACATGATGCTCCATACTGTATAATGGCCACACATGATGCTCCATACTGTATAATGACCGCACATGATGCTCCATACTGTATAATAGCCACACATGATGCTCCATACTGTATAATGGCCACACATGATGCTCCATACTGTATAATGGCCACACATGATGCTCAATACTGTATAATGATCGCACATGATGCTCCATACTGTATATTGGCCACACATGATACTTCGTACCGTATAATGGCCACACATAGCTACTCCTACACACGCGGCTGCGCTCCGTACACTTTGCATACACGGCTCCGCTCCATACACACGGCTCCACTCCATACATCTCAAACACACACGGCTCCGTTCCGTTCACCTCGTACACATTCAGCTCCGCTCCATACACCTCATACACACACAGCTCCGCTCCATACATCTCGTACACACGGCTGTTGTGAATTCTGTGGCTGAATTCACTCCTGTGGTCACAAGTGGTACTGCAGCTTCTGAGCTTCCTCCCTCAGGTGTTCTGGTGAGCTCGTTAACTGCTTCATTACTTAACTCCGCCTGATGCTGCTATCCTTGCTCCTTGTCAATGTTTCAGTGTTGGATCTGAGCTTCTCCTGATTGTTCCTGTGACCTGCTGCGCTGTATAGCTAAGTGCTTTTTGCTTTTTTGTTGCTTTTTTTCTGTCCAGCTTGTCTTTTGTTTTGCTGGAAGCTCTGAGACGCAAAGGGTGTACCGCCGTGCCGTTAGTTCGGCACGGTGGGTTTTTTTTGCCCCCTTTGCGTGGTTTTGCTTTAGGGTTTTTTGTAGACTGCAAAGTTCGCTTTACTTTCCTCGCTCTGTCCTAGAATATCGGGCCCCACTTTGCTGAATCTATTTCATCCCTACGTTTTGTCTTTTCATCTTACTCACAGTCATTATATGTGGGGGGCTGCCTTTTCCTTTGGGGAATTTCTCTGGGGCAAGTCAGGCCTATTTTTCTATCTTCAGGCTAGCTAGTTTCTTAGGCTGTGCCGAGTTGCCTAGGTAGTTGTTAGGCGCAATCCACAGCCGCTTTTAGTTGTGTTTAGGATAGGATCAGGTGTGCAGTCTACAGAGTTTCCACGTCTCAGAGCTCGTTCTTGTATTTTTGGGTATTTGTCAGATCACTGTGTGCGCTCTGATCGCTAAGCACACTGTGTTTCTGGATTGCCTTCATAACACCTGTCATTAGCAAACATAACAGTACAAGGAGCCAAAACTAATGATTCTCAATAGAGGGAAAGAAAAAGTTCTGACATCATTTTTTTTTTTTTTTTTTTCTGCTCTGTGTTCACTTTTTTTTTTTCCCCTAGACATTTGGGTGATTCTGGACACAGGTGTGGACATGGATATTCAGGGTCTGTGCTCTTCAATAGATAATCTCGTTATAAATGTACAAAAAATTCAAGATACTATTGATCAGAAATCTATGTTAGAACCAAGAATTCCTATTCCTGATTTGTTTTTTGGAGATAGAACTAAGTTTCTAAGTTTCAAAAATAATTGTAAGCTATTTCTGGCCTTGAAACCTCATTCTTCTGGTAATCCTATTCAACAGGTTTTGATTATTATTTCTTTTTTGCGCGGCGACCATCAAGACTGGGCATTTTCTCTTGCGCCAGGAGACCCTGCATTGAGTAGTGTTGATGCGTTTTTCCTGGCGCTCGGATTGCTGTACGATGAGCCTAATTCAGTGGATCAGGCTGAGAAAAATTTGCTGGCTTTGTGCCAGGGTCAGGATGATATAGAAGTATATTGTCAGAAATTTAGGAAATGGTCAGTACTCACTCAGTGGAATGAATCTGCGCTGGCAGCTTTGTTCAGAAAGGGTCTCTCTGAGGCTCTTAAGGATGTCGTGGTGGGATTTCCTATGCCTGCTGGTTTGAATGAGTCTTTGTCTTTGGCCATTCAGATCGGTCGACGCTTGCGCGAGCGTAAATCTGTGCACCATTTGGCGGTACTGCCTGAGGTTAAACCTGAGCCTATGCAGTGCGATAGGACTATGACTAGAGTTGAACGGCAGGAATACAGACGTCTGAATGGTCTGTGTTTCTACTGTGGTGATTCCACTCATGCTATTTCTGATTGTCCTAAGCGCACTAAGCGGTCCGCTAGGTCTGCCGTCATTGGTACTGTACAGTCCAAATTCCTTCTGTCCATTACCTTGATATGCTCTTTGTCGTCGTTTTCTGTCATGGCGTTTGTGGATTCGGGCGCTGCCCTGAATCTGATGGATTTGGATTATGCTAAACGTTGTGGGTTTTTCTTGGAGCCTTTGCGGTGTCCTATTGCATTGAGAGGAATTGATGCTACACCTTTGGCCAAGAATAAACCTCAATACTGGGCCCAGCTGACCATGTGCATGGCTCCTGCACATCAGGAAGTTATTCGCTTTCTGGTGTTGCATAATCTGCATGATGTGGTCGTGTTGGGGTTGCCATGGCTACAAACCCATAATCCAGTATTGGATTGGAATTCCATGTCGGTATCCAGCTGGGGTTGTCAGGGGGTACATGGTGATGTTCCATTTTTGTCGATTTCGTCATCCACCCCTTCTGAGGTCCCAGAGTTCTTGTCTGATTATCAGGATGTATTTGAAGAGCCCAAGTCCGATGCTCTACCTCCGCATAGGGATTGTGATTGTGGTATCAATTTGATTCCTGGTAGTAAATTCCCTAAAGGTCGATTATTTAATTTATCCGTGCCCGAACACGCCGCTATGCGCAGTTATGTGAAGGAATCCCTGGAGAAGGGACATATTCGCCCATCGTCATCACCACTGGGAGCAGGGTTCTTCTTTGTAGCCAAGAAGGATGGTTCGCTAAGACCGTGTATTGATTACAGCCTTCTTAATAAGATCACTGTTAAATTTCAGTATCCCTTGCCATTGTTATCTGACTTGTTTGCTCGGATTAAGGGGGCTAGTTGGTTCACTAAGATAGATCTTCGTGGTGCGTATAATCTGGTGAGAATCAGGCAAGGAGATGAATGGAAAACTGCATTCAATACGCCCGAGGGTCATTTTGAGTATCTAGTGATGCCGTTCGGACTTGCCAATGCTCCATCTGTGTTTCAGTCTTTTATGCATGACATCTTCCGTGAGTATCTGGATAAATTCCTGATTGTTTACTTGGATGACATTTTGATCTTCTCAGATGATTGGGAGTCTCATGTGAAGCAGGTCAGAATGGTTTTTCAGGTCCTGCGTGCTAACTCTTTGTTTGTGAAGGGATCAAAGTGTCTCTTCGGTGTGCAGAAAGTTTCATTTTTGGGGTTCATCTTTACCCCTTCTACTATCGAGATGGATCCAGTTAAGGTCCAAGCCATCCAGGATTGGATTCAGCCGACATCTCTGAAAAGTCTGCAAAAGTTCCTGGGCTTTGCTAATTTTTATCGTCGCTTCATCTGTAATTTTTCTAGCATTGCCAAACCATTGACCGATTTGACCAAGAAGGGTGCTGATTTGGTTAATTGGTCTTCTGCTGCTGTGGAAGCTTTTCAGGAGTTGAAGCGTCGTTTTTGTTCTGCCCCTGTGTTGTGTCAGCCAGATGTTTCTCTTCCGTTCCAGGTCGAGGTTGATGCTTCTGAGATTGGAGCAGGGGCGGTTTTGTCACAGAGAGGTTCTGATTGCTCAGTGATGAAACCATGTGCTTTCTTTTCCAGGAAGTTTTCGCCTGCTGAGCGAAATTATGATGTGGGCAATCGAGAGTTGCTGGCCATGAAGTGGGCATTCGAGGAGTGGCGTCATTGGCTTGAAGGAGCTAAGCATCGCGTGGTGGTATTGACTGATCATAAGAACTTGACTTATCTCGAGTCTGCCAAGCGCTTGAATCCTAGACAGGCCCGTTGGTCGTTATTTTTTGCCCGCTTCGACTTTGTGATTTCGTACCTTCCGGGCTCTAAAAATGTGAAGGCGGATGCTCTGTCTAGGAGTTTTGTGCCCGACTCTCCGGGTTTATCTGAGCCAGCGGGTATCCTCAAGGAAGGAGTCATTGTGTCTGCCATCTCCCCTGATTTGCGGCGGGTGCTGCAAAAATTTCAGGCGAATAAACCTGATCGTTGTCCAGCAGAGAAACTGTTCGTCCCTGATAGGTGGACTAATAAACTTATCTCTGAACTTCATTGTTCGGTGTTGGCTGGTCATCCTGGAATCTTTGGTACCAGAGAGTTAGTGGCTAGATCCTTCTGGTGGCCATCTCTGTCACGGGATGTACGTACTTTTGTGCAGTCCTGTGGGATTTGTGCTAGGGCTAAGCCCTGCTGTTCTCGTGCCAGTGGGTTGCTTTTGCCCTTGCCGGTCCCAAAGAGGCCTTGGACACATATTTCGATGGATTTCATTTCTGACCTTCCCGTTTCTCAAAAGATGTCAGTCATTTGGGTGGTCTGTGATCGCTTTTCTAAAATGGTCCATCTGGTGCCCTTGGCTAAATTGCCTTCCTCCTCTGATTTGGTACCTTTGTTCTTTCAGCATGTGGTTCGGTTGCATGGCATTCCTGAGAATATTGTTTCTGACAGAGGTTCCCAGTTTGTTTCAAGGTTTTGGCGAGCCTTTTGTGGTAGGATGGGCATTGACCTATCCTTTTCCTCGGCTTTCCATCCTCAGACTAATGGCCAGACCGAACGAACCAATCAGACCTTGGAAACATATCTGAGATGTTTTGTTTCTGCAGACCAGGATGATTGGGTGTCCTTAGGGTTAGGGTTAGGGTTGCTGTACGATGAGCCTAATTCAGTGGATCAGGCTGAGAAAGATTTGCTGGCTTTGTGCCAGGGTCAGGATGATATAGAAGTATATTGTCAGAAATTTAGGAAATGGTCAGTACTCACTCAGTGGAATGAATCTGCGCTGGCAGCTTTGTTCAGAAAGGGTCTCTCTGAGGCTCTTAAGGATGTCATGGTGGGATTTCCTATGCCTGCTGGTTTGAATGAGTCTTTGTCTTTGGCCATTCAGATCGGTCGACGCTTGCGCGAGCGTAAATCTGTGCACCATTTGGCGGTACTGCCTGAGGTTAAACCTGAGCCTATGCAGTGCGATAGGACTGTGACTAGAGTTGAACGGCAGGAATACAGACGTCTGAATGGTCTGTGTTTCTACTGTGGTGATTCCACTCATGCTATTTCTGATTGTCCTAAGCGCACTAAGCGGTCCGCTAGGTCTGCCGTCATTGGTACTGTACAGTCCAAATTCCTTCTGTCCATTACCTTGATATGCTCTTTGTCGTCGTTTTCTGTCATGGCGTTTGTGGATTCGGGCGCTGCCCTGAATCTGATGGATTTGGATTATGCTAAACGTTGTGGGTTTTTCTTGGAGCCTTTGCGGTGTCCTATTCCATTGAGAGGAATTGATGCTACACCTTTGGCCAAGAATAAACCTCAATACTGGGCCCAGCTGACCATGTGCATGGCTCCTGCACATCAGGAAGTTATTCGCTTTCTGGTGTTGCATAATCTGCATGATGTGGTCGTGTTGGGGTTGCCATGGCTACAAACCCATAATCCAGTATTGGATTGGAATTCCATGTCGGTATCCAGCTGGGGTTGTCAGGGGGTACATGGTGATGTTCCATTTTTGTCGATTTCGTCATCCACCCCTTCTGAGGTCCCAGAGTTCTTGTCTGATTATCAGGATGTATTTGAAGAGCCCAAGTCCGATGCTCTACCTCCGCATAGGGATTGTGATTGTGCTATCAATTTGATTCCTGGTAGTAAATTCCCTAAAGGTCGATTATTTAATTTATCCGTGCCCGAACACGCCGCTATGCGCAGTTATGTGAAGGAATCCCTGGAGAAGGGACATATTCGCCCATCGTCATCACCACTGGGAGCAGGGTTCTTCTTTGTAGCCAAGAAGGATGGTTCGCTGAGACCGTGTATTGATTACCGCCTTCTTAATAAGATCACTGTTAAATTTCAGTATCCCTTGCCATTGTTATCTGACTTGTTTGCTCGGATTAAGGGGGCTAGTTGGTTCACTAAGATAGATCTTCGTGGTGCGTATAATCTGGTGAGAATCAGGCAAGGAGATGAATGGAAAACTGCATTCAATACGCCCGAGGGTCATTTTGAGTATCTAGTGATGCCGTTCGGACTTGCCAATGCTCCATCTGTGTTTCAGTCTTTTATGCATGACATCTTCCGTGAGTATCTGGATAAATTCCTGATTGTTTACTTGGATGACATTTTGATCTTCTCAGATGATTGGGAGTCTCATGTGAAGCAGGTCAGAATGGTTTTTCAGGTCCTGCGTGCTAACTCTTTGTTTGTGAAGGGATCAAAGTGTCTCTTCGGTGTGCAGAAAGTTTCATTTTTGGGGTTCATCTTTACCCCTTCTACTATCGAGATGGATCCAGTTAAGGTCCAAGCCATCCAGGATTGGATTCAGCCGACATCTCTGAAAAGTCTGCAAAAGTTCCTGGGCTTTGCTAATTTTTATCGTCGCTTCATCTGTAATTTTTCTAGCATTGCCAAACCATTGACCGATTTGACCAAGAAGGGTGCTGATTTGGTTAATTGGTCTTCTGCTGCTGTGGAAGCTTTTCAGGAGTTGAAGCGTCGTTTTTGTTCTGCCCCTGTGTTGTGTCAGCCAGATGTTTCTCTTCCGTTCCAGGTCGAGGTTGATGCTTCTGAGATTGGAGCAGGGGCGGTTTTGTCACAGAGAGGTTCTGATTGCTCAGTGATGAAACCATGTGCTTTCTTTTCCAGGAAGTTTTCGCCTGCTGAGCGAAATTATGATGTGGGCAATCGAGAGTTGCTGGCCATGAAGTGGGCATTCGAGGAGTGGCGTCATTGGCTTGAAGGAGCTAAGCATCGCGTGGTGGTATTGACTGATCATAAGAACTTGACTTATCTCGAGTCTGCCAAGCGCTTGAATCCTAGACAGGCCCGTTGGTCGTTATTTTTTGCCCGCTTCGACTTTGTGATTTCGTACCTTCCGGGCTCTAAAAATGTGAAGGCGGATGCTCTGTCTAGGAGTTTTGTGCCCGACTCTCCGGGTTTATCTGAGCCAGCGGGTATCCTCAAGGAAGGAGTCATTGTGTCTGCCATCTCCCCTGATTTGCGGCGGGTGCTGCAAAAATTTCAGGCGAATAAACCTGATCGTTGTCCAGCAGAGAAACTGTTCGTCCCTGATAGGTGGACTAATAAACTTATCTCTGAACTTCATTGTTCGGTGTTGGCTGGTCATCCTGGAATCTTTGGTACCAGAGAGTTAGTGGCTAGATCCTTCTGGTGGCCATCTCTGTCACGGGATGTACGTACTTTTGTGCAGTCCTGTGGGATTTGTGCTAGGGCTAAGCCCTGCTGTTCTCGTGCCAGTGGGTTGCTTTTGCCCTTGCCGGTCCCAAAGAGGCCTTGGACACATATTTCGATGGATTTCATTTCTGACCTTCCCGTTTCTCAAAAGATGTCAGTCATTTGGGTGGTCTGTGATCGCTTTTCTAAAATGGTCCATCTGGTGCCCTTGGCTAAATTGCCTTCCTCCTCTGATTTGGTACCTTTGTTCTTTCAGCATGTGGTTCGGTTGCATGGCATTCCTGAGAATATTGTTTCTGACAGAGGTTCCCAGTTTGTTTCAAGGTTTTGGCGAGCCTTTTGTGGTAGGATGGGCATTGACCTATCCTTTTCCTCGGCTTTCCATCCTCAGACTAATGGCCAGACCGAACGAACCAATCAGACCTTGGAAACATATCTGAGATGTTTTGTTTCTGCAGACCAGGATGATTGGGTGTCCTTTTTGCCGTTGGCTGAGTTCGCCCTTAATAATCGGGCCAGCTCGGCTACCTTGGTTTCTCCATTTTTTTGCAATTCTGGGTTCCATCCTCGTTTCTCTTCAGGACAGGTTGAGTCTTCGGACTGTCCTGGTGTGGATTCTGTGGTGGATAGGTTGCAGCAGATCTGGACTCAGGTAGTGGACAATTTGATCTTGTCCCAGGAGAAAGCTCAACTTTTCGCTAATCGCAGACGCCGTGTGGGTCCCCGACTTCGTGTTGGGGATCTGGTTTGGTTATCTTCTCATCATATTCCTATGAAGGTTTCCTCTCCTAAATTTAAACCTCGTTTTATTGGTCCGTATAGGATTTCTGAGGTTCTCAATCCTGTGTCTTTTCGTTTGACCCTCCCAGACTCCTTTTCCATACATAATGTATTCCATAGGTCGTTGTTGCGGAGATACGTGGCACCTATGGTTCCATCTGTTGAGCCTCCTGCCCCGGTTTTGGTGGAGGGGGAATTGGAGCATATTGTGGAGAAGATTTTGGATTCTCGTGTTTCTAGACGGAAACTCCAGTATCTGGTTAAATGGAAGGGTTATGCTCAGGAAGATAATTCCTGGGTTTTTGCCTCTGATGTTCATGCTTCCGATCTTGTTCGTGCCTTTCATGCGGCTCATCCTGGTCGGCCTGGGGGCTCTGGTGAGGGTTCGGTGACCCCTCCTCAAGGGGGGGGTACTGTTGTGAATTCTGTGGCTGAATTCACTCCTGTGGTCACAAGTGGTACTGCAGCTTCTGAGCTTCCTCCCTCAGGTGTTCTGGTGAGCTCGTTGACTGCTTCATTACTTAACTCCGCCTGATGCTGCTATCCTTGCTCTTTGTCAATGTTTCAGTGTTGGATCTGAGCTTCTCCTGATTGTTCCTGTGACCTGCTGCGCTGTATAGCTAAGTGCTTTTTGCTTTTTTGTTGCTTTTTTTCTGTCCAGCTTGTCTTTTGTTTTGCTGGAAGCTCTGAGACGCAAAGGGTGTACCGCCGTGCCGTTAGTTCGGCACGGTGGGTTTTTTTTGCCCCCTTTGCGTGGTTTTGCTTTAGGGTTTTTTGTAGACTGCAAAGTTCACTTTACTGTCCTCGCTCTGTCCTAGAATATCGGGCCCCACTTTGCTGAATCTATTTCATCCCTACGTTTTGTCTTTTCATCTTACTCACAGTCATTATATGTGGGGGGCTGCCTTTTCCTTTGGGGAATTTCTCTGGGGCAAGTCAGGCCTATTTTTCTATCTTCAGGCTAGCTAGTTTCTTAGGCTGTGCCGAGTTGCCTAGGTAGTTGTTAGGCGCAATCCACAGCCGCTTTTAGTTGTGTTTAGGATAGGATCAGGTGTGCAGTCTACAGAGTTTCCACGTCTCAGAGCTCGTTCTTGTATTTTTGGGTATTTGTCAGATCACTGTGTGCGCTCTGATCGCTAAGCACACTGTGTTTCTGGATTGCCTTCATAACACCTATCATTAGCAAACATAACACACGGCACTACGTACACCTCATACACACACGGCTCCGCTCCATACATCTCGTACACACGGCACTACGTACACCTCATACACACACCGCTCCGCTCCATACACATTGCAGAAGCTGCTCCGCTCCGTATACCTTGCACACACACGGCTCCGCTGCGTACACCTCATACACATACGACTCCTCTCCATACATCTCGTACACACACGGCACTACTCCGTACACCTCGTACACACACGGCTCCGCTCTATACACATTGCACACACTGCTCCACTCCGTATACCTTGCACACACATGGCTCTGCTCCGCACACCTCGTACACACGTGGCTCTGCTCTGTACACCTCGTACACACGTGGCTCCACTCCATACACCTTTCACACTCTGCTCTCATCCGAACACCTCTTACACACGACTCCGCTCCGTACACCTCGTACACACGCGGCTGTGCTCCGTACACACGACTCCGCTCCGTACACCTTTCACACGCTGCTCCGCTCCGCACACCTCGTACACACGCGGCTGTGCTCCGTACACCTCATACACACGACTCCGCTCCGTACACCTTTCACATGCTGCTCCGCTCCGTACACCTTGTACACACGCGGCTGTGCTCCGTAGACCTCATACACATGGCTCCGTACACCTCGTACACACGACTCCGCTCCGTACACCTTTCACACGCTGCTCCGCTCCGTACACGTCGCACACACGCGGCTGCGCTCCGTACACCTCGCACACACGCGGCTGCGCTCCGTACACCTCCTACACACGCGGCTGTGCTCTGTACACCCCTTACACACACGGCTCCGCTCCGTACACCTTTCACACGCTGCTCCGCTCCGTACACCTCGCACACACGCGGCTGCGCTCCGTACACCTTGTACACACGCGGCTGTGCTCTGTACACCCCTTACACACACGGCTCCGCTCCGTACACCTTTCACATGCTGCTCTGCTCCGTACATCTCGTACACACGCGGCTGCGCTCCGTACACCTCATGCACACGGCTCCGTACACCTCGTACACACGCGGCTGCGCTCCGTACACCTCGTACACACGCGGCTGCGCTCCGTACACCTCATGCACACAGCTCCGTACACCTCGTACACACGCGGCTGCGCTCTGTACACCTCATGCACACGGCTCCGTACACCTCGTACACACGCGGCTGTGCTCCGTACACCTCATGCACACGGCTCCGTACACCCCTTACACACACGGCTCAGCTCCATACACCTCGTACACACACGGCTCTGCTACATCCACCCTGTAAACACCTCCTGACCTCACACATACGCTGCCTTACCCTCCTCCGGCGCCATGGCAACCAGCAAAGTCCTGTACACGGAGGTCCTCCTCCCGAATCCGATCATGTGACCCCTGACTCCTCCCATCCTGTGACCTCATCACAGGTCCTGTGCACAGAGCAGCCATTATGCGCTGCTGTGCTGGCCGGGTGCAGGGAGCTCTCAGCTGACCAACCGGGTGATTCACATACCTCCCAACCATTGCGGGACAATTAATATCCCGCCCGGGATCGCGGGGCTGACTGTCAAAATCAGGACAGTCCCGCTGGATCCGGGACGGTTGGGAGGTATGGTAAGTGAGTAATTCAGCTACATACAGGCGAAATGATCATCGCCTCTATGTAACTGAGCCGATCGGGTTATGGCAGCTTTTAGTCTCCCATGGGGACTACTGAAGCATGCCAAAAGTAATAGAAGAAAGTTTTTAAAAATACAAAAAAATAAAAGTTCAAATCACCCCCCTTTCACCCCATTCATACAAAACAATAAAAATATCAAACATGCACATATTTGGTACCACCGCATTCAGAATCACCCCATCTATCAATGACAAAAAAAGATTAACATGATCGCTAAACAACGTAGCGAGAAAAAAGTCAAAATGCCAGAATTACGTTAATTTGGTCACCGCGACATTGAATTAAAATGCAATAACGGGCGATCAAAAGACCTTATCTGCACCAAAATGGTATCATTAAAAACCTCAGCTCGGCGCGCAAAAAACAAGCCCGACCGAGATCTTAAAAAATCGAGACGCTACGGGTATCAGAATTTTTTTTTTAACAAAGTTTGGAAATTTTTTTCACCACTTAGATAAAAAAGAATTTAGACATGTTTGGTGGCTATGAACTCATAATAACCTGGAGAATCATAATGGCAGGTCAGTTTTCACATTTAGCGAATCTAGTAAAAAAGACAAAAAACCAAGTGTGGTGTTGCACTTTTTTTGGAATTTCACTGCACTTTGAATTTTTTACCATTTTCTAGTACACAACATGGTAAAACCAATGATGTCATTCATAAGTACAACTTGTCCTGCAAAAAACAAGCCCTCACATGGCCATATTGATGGAAAAATAAAAAAGTTATGGCTCTGGGAAGAAGGGGAGCGAAAAACGAAAACGCAAAACCGAAAAAAGCTCTGGGGGTGAAGGGGTTAGCGCTAATTATTAAGATGCAGCCAACCCAACCAACACAAATTCAATAATGTGGGTCTTTTTAGACTCTTTAAGCTATAGCCTAATTAATTATATGAATTGTAAAGATACCTTCCAGAATGAAAAGTGGGAGTAGGGATTGAGTTCCCCCTGGTCATCATTAGTTCCCAACAATTCATCAGTACAGATGGAGCAGTTCTTCTCGCTTCTCCAATCGTAATAGGGAATTGCAAAATCTTCATCTCCAGTCATGATCTGCATCTGTCTCTCCAAGAACAGGAGACCTAAGCGATGCCATCCAGGAAATGTGGGCCCCTGGTGGGCAAAGTTCTTTTCAGGAATAAATGTGCTATTAAACATGATGGCCTTCATGGCGTAATAATGCATCCACGCGAAGACATCATATAGAGAAGCATCTACAAAGCGGTAAGTCTCACGATGATACCGGTCTCCTGAGCTCAGGACAACAAAATCTTGACTTTTTGTGGTCTTGGCCAAGGCTAAGTAACTGAACAATCTTTTCTGCTCCAGAACCGTCAGTTCCCGGATTTCTCGCCTTAAGACTATTTTCTTCCTGTCACATTTCTCGCCATGAAAGCCAAATTTGCAATCACCACAATCAAAACCGCTATAGTTTCCAAAGCACTCGCAAGTATAATCATAATAATGTCGTGGCCAGTCGAGACGGTCATCGTTGTACTGCGGAATCTTTTCTCCTGATGAAGCTATCCAGTCTTTACATCTCCCACGACCAGACAGGGAACCACATGGGCTTTTATCTTTCCAAAGTGGACAGCAACTCTTGGTGCGAAAAGAAGCTTCAGTAGTGCAGACTCTAGGGAACTGTCCTTCCACAAAGCCAAGACTAAACGTGAGGATGACTATGAAGCTAAACATGGCTTCTAAAAGTGTTGGCCACCTGAAAAGAGAAAAATATGAAATAATCTTATTTATTTTAATCAATTAAGTACATTGGGGAAAAGAGATTAACGTTAAACTGGTTTCACCACACTACCAATGTTGATCCTCTTTTTTCTGATTTTACTAATAGCATTTTTTCATATGAGACATACAGAGGGTGCGGAAAGTGTTCAGGCCCCTTTAAATTTTTCACTTTTAGTTCAATTGCAGCCATTTGGTGAATTCAATAAAGTTCATTTTCTCTAATTAACCCCTTTACCCCCAAGGGTGGTTTGCACGTCAATGACCAGGCCAATTTTTACAATTCTGACCACTGTCCCTTTATGAGGTTATAACTCCGAAACGCTTCAACGGATCCTGGTGATTCTGACATTGTTTTCTCGTGACATATTGTACTTCATGATAGTGGTAAAATTTCTTTGATAGTACCTGCGTTTATTTGTGAAAAAAACGGAAATTTGGCGAAAATTTTGAAAATTTCGCAATTTTCAAACTTTGAATTTTTATGCAATTAAATCACAGAGATATGTCACACAAAATACTTAATAAGTAACATTTCCCACATGTCTCCTTTACATCAGCATAATTTTGGAACCAATTTTTTTTTTTGTTAGGGAGTTATAAGGGTTAAAAGTTGACCAGCAATTTCTCATTTTTACAACACCATTTTTTTTTAGGGACCACGTCTCATTTGAAGTCATTTTGAGGGGTCTATATGATAGAAAATGCCCAAGTGTGACACCATTCTAAAAACTGCACCCCTCAAGGTGCTCAAAACCACATTCAAGAAGTTTATTAACCCTTCAGGTGTTTAATAGGAATTTTTGGAATGTTTAAATAAAAATGAACATTTAACTTTTTTACACAAAAAATTTACTTCAGCTCCAATTTGTTTTATTTTACCAAGGGTAACAGGAGAAAATGGACCCCAAAAGTTGTTGTCCAATTTGTTCTGAGTACGCTGATACCCCATATGTGGCAGTAAACCACTGTTTGGGCGCATGGGAGAGCTCGGAAGGGAAGGAGCGCCGTTTGACTTTTCAATGCAAAATTGACAGGAATTGAGATGGGACACCATGTTGCGTTTGGAGAGCCACTGATGTGCCTAAACATTGAAACCCCCCACAAGTGACACCATTTTGGAAAGTAGACCCCCTAAGGAACTTATCTGGAAGTGTGGTGAGCACTTTGACCCACCAAGGGCTTCACAGAAGTTTATAATGCAGAGCCATAAAAATAAAACAAAATTTTTTTCCCACAAAAATTATTTTTTAGCCCCCAGTTTTGTATTTTCCCTAGGGTAACAGGAGAAATTGGACCCCAAAAGTTGTTGTCCAATTTGTCCTGAGTACGCTGATACCCCATATGTGGGGGGGAACCACCGTTTGGGCGCATGGGAGGGCTCGGAAGGGAAGGAGCGCCATTTGGAATGCAGACTTAGATGGAATGGTCTGCAGGCGTCACATTGCGTTTGCAGAGCCCCTAATGTACCTAAACAGTAGAAACCCCCCCAAGTGACCCCATATTGGAAACTAGACCCCTCAATGAACTTATCTAGATGTGTTGTGAGAACTTTGAACCCCCAAGTGTTTCACTACAGTTTATAACGCAGAGCCGTGAAAATAAAAAAATCTTTTTGTTTTCCCACAAAAATTATTTTTTAGCCCCCAGTTTTGTATTTTCCCAAGGGTAACAGGAGAAATTGGACCCCAAAAGTTGTTGTCCAATTTGTCCTGAGTACGCTGATACCCCATATGTGAGGGTAAACCCCTGTTTGGGCACACGGGAGAGCTCGGAAGGGAAGGAGCACTGTTTTACTTTTTCAACGCAGAATTGGCTGGAATTGAGATCGGACGCCATGTCGCGTTTGGAGAGCCCCTGATGTGCCGAAACAGTGGAAACCCCCCAATTATAACTGAAACCCTAATCTAAACACACCCCTAACCCTAATTCCAACGGTAACCCTAACCACACCTCTAACCCTGACACACCCCTAACCCTAATCCCAACCCTATTCCCAACCGTAAATGTAATCTAAACCCTAACCCTAACTTTAGCCCCAACCCTAACTGTAGCCCCAACCCTAACCCTAGCCCTAACCCTAGCCCTAACCCTAGCCCTAACCCTAGCCCTAACCCTAGCCCTAACCCTAACCCTAGCCCTAACCTTAGCCCTAACCCTAGCCCTAACCCTAGCCCTAACCCTAGCCCTAACCCTAGCCCTAACCCTAACCCTAGCCCTAACCCTAGCCCTAGCCCTAACCCTAGCCCTAACCCTAGCCCTAATGGGAAAATGGAAATAAATACATTTTTTTTTATTTTTCCCTAACTAAGGGGGTGATGAAGGGGGGTTTGATTTACTTTTATAGCGAGTTTTTTAGCGGATTTTTATGATTGGCAGCCGTCACACACTGAAAGACCCTTTTTATTGCAAAAAATATTTTTTGCAATACCACATTTTGAGAGCTATAATTTTTCCATATTTTGGTCCACAGAGTCATGTGAGGTCTTGTTTTTTGCGGGACGAGTTGACGTTTTTATTGAAAGCATTTTCGGGCACGTGACATTTTTTGATCGCTTTTTATTCCGATTTTTGTGAGGAAGAATGACCAAATACCAGCTATTCATGAATTTCTATTGGGGGAGGCGTTTATACCGTTCCACGTTTGGTAAAATTGATAAATCAGTTTTATTCTTCGGGTCAGTACGATTACAGCGATACCTCATTTATATCATTTTTTTATGGTTTGGCGCTTTTATACGATAAAAACTATTTTACAGAAAAAATAATTATTTTTGCATCGCTTTATTCTCAGGACTATAACTTTTTTATTTTTTTGCTGATGATGCTGTATGGCGGCTCGTTTTTTTGTGGGACAATATGACGCTTTCAGCGGTACCATGGTTATTTATATCTGTCCTTTTGATCGCGTGTTATTCCACTTTTTGTTCGGCGGTATGATAATAAAGCGTTGTTTTTTGCCTCGTTTTTTTTTTTTTTTTCTTACAGTTTTACTGAAGGGGTTAACTAGTGGGACAGTTTTATAGGTCGGGTCATTACGGACGCGGCGATACTAAATATGTGTACTTTTATTGTTTTTTTTTTTATTTAGATGAAGAAATGTATTTATGGGAATAATATTTTTTTTTTTTTTCATTATTTTGGAATATTTTTTTTTATTTTTTTTTTACACATTTGGAATTTTTTTTTTTTAACTTTTTTACTTTGTCCCAGGGGGGGACATCACAGATCAGTGATCTGACAGTGTGCACAGCACTCTGTCAGATCACTGATCTGACATGCAGCGCTGCAGCCTTCACAGTGCCTGCTCTGAGCAGGCTCTGTGAAGCCACCTCCCTCCCTGCAGGACCCGGATCCGCGGCCATCTTGGATCCGGGGCTGGAGGGAGCAGGGAGGGAGGTGAGACCCTCGCAGCAACGCGATCACATCGCGTTGCTCCGGGGGTCTCAGGGAAGCCCGCAGGGAGCCCCCTCCCTGCGCGATGCTTCCCTGCACCGCCGGCACATCGCGATCATGTTTGATCGCGGTGTGCCAGGGGTTAATGTGCCGGGGGCGGTCCGTGACCGCTCCTGGCACATAGTGCCGGATGTCAGCTGCGATAAGCAGCTGACACCCGGCCGCGATCGGCCGCGCTCCCCCCGTGAGCGCGGCCGATCGGCTATGACGTACTATCCCGTCCAGGGTCAGATAAACCCAGGGCACCTCGAGGGGATAGTACGTCTAAGGTCACAGAGGGGTTAATGTACACTTTGCACCCCATCTTGACTGAAAAAAAAACAGAAATGTAGAAAGTTTTGCAAACTAATTAAAAAAGAAAACTGAAATATCACATGGTCATAAGTCTTCAGCCCCTTTGCTCAGACACTCATATGTAAGTCCCATGCCGTCCATTTCCTTCATTGGAGTTGTAACGGGGTCCAGGGTGATAGTCGTGTGGAGGGGCTGCTGCTGTTCTGTGACACCCTGACGATCCGCTACAGAAATATCATGTCCATTTTGTGGTGTGCAGTGTGTCACGTATTTCACCCACCCGTGGGTCAGGGATCTCTTCAGCATGCAGAGCTCCAGTCCTTTTCAGACACAAACAGTCAGAGTCTGATCTCAGGCTTCTTCATAACAGTTACAGTCCATCCATTTTCACAATAGATGAGAACTCCATCTCCTGCGCTTTCCCTGGTCTGCTCCTTCAGGTTATCTTCCTGCCGGCCATGCCACCTCTCTTTTGCCGACCACACACGGCACTGTGCTCACTGGGATACTGCCCTATCACTCGGCTGTGTCCCGCCTGCACATACAGAGGCAGGAGGCGGACCGGCCGCAGCTGCCATAGGAGGGAGGATAAACAGGAAGCAAGAGCATAAAAGGAGCCGTCTCCAGCAGTGTCGGCCGGGCATGCGCCAGCTGTATCCTCGGAGCAGACGTCACGATGAGCACGGTGTGCAGTGTGTGCCTGACACCGAGTGCCACAGGTGACTGCACTACTATGTGCTGAGCTCTGCTTAGGACAGACTGCTGCCTCATGACAGCGCACACACAGCTCTGCTGCCTCAGGACTGCGCACACACACAGCTTTGCTGCCTCATGACTGCACACACAGCTCTGCTGCCACACAATTGCGCACACACAGCTCTGCTGCCTCATGACTGCACACACAGCTCTGTTGCCACACAACTGCGCACACAAACAGCTTTGCTGCCACACGACCACACGCACACACAGCTCTGCTGCCTCATGACTGCACACACACAGCTCTGTTGCCACACAACTGCGCGCTCACAGCTCTGCTGCCAGGCAACTGTGCGCACTCAGCTCTGCTGCCAGGACGACTGCGTGCCCACAGCTCTGCTGCCAGTCGACTGCACGCACACAGCTCTGCTGCCAGGACGACTGCACGCACACAGCTCTGCTGTCAGACGACTGGCACACAGCTCTGCTGCCAGGACGACTGCGTGCCCACAGCTCTGCTGCCAGGACGACTGGCACACAGCTCTGCTGCCAGGATGATTGGGCGCACACAGCTCTGCTGCCAGGATGACTGTGCGCACACAGCTCTGCTGCCAGGCGACTGCGCGCACACAACTCTGCTGCCAGGACGACTGCGCGCACACAGCTCTGCTGCCAGGACGACTGCGCGCACACAGCTCTGCTGCCAGTATGACTGGGCGCACACAGCTCTGCTGCCAGGACGACTGCGCGCACACAGCTCTGCTGCCAGGACGACTGCGCGCACACAGCTCTGCTGCCAGGACGACTGGCACACAGCTCTGCTGCCAGGATGTTATGAAAGGTAATTCAGTACCACAATGGACATAGAGGTCAGCGCACATACAGTGACCTGGCAATAACCCAAAAAACAAGAACGAGCTCTGAGACGTGGGAACTCTGTTGACCGCAATCCCTAATCCTCTCCAACCACACTAAAGGCAGCCGTGGATTGCGCCTAACGCTCCCTATGCAACTCGGCACGGCCTGAGAAACTAGCTAGCCTGAAGATAGAAAATAAGCCTACCTTGCCTCAGAGAAATACCCCAAAGGAAAAGGCAGCCCCCACATATAATGACTGTGAGTAAAGATGAAAAGACAAACGTAGAGATGAAATAGATTTAGCAAAGTGAGGCCCAACTTTCTGAACAGAGCGAGGATAGGAAAGGTAACTTTGCGGTCAACACAAAACCCTACAAAAACCACGCAAAGGGGGCAAAAAGACCCTCCGTACCGAACTAACGGCACGGAGGTACACCCTCTGCGTCCCAGAGCTTCCAGCAAGCAGAAAAAAACAAATTGACAAGCTGGACAGAAAAAAACAGCAAACAAATAGCAAAGAGGAACTTAGCTAAGCAGAGCAGCAGGCCACAGGAACGATCCAGGAGGAAACAGGTCCAATACTAGAACATTGACTGGAGGCCAGGATCAAAGCACTAGGTGGAGTTAAATAGAGCAGCACCTAACGACTTCACCACATCACCTGAGGAAGGAAACTCAGAAGCCGCAGTACCACTTTCCTCCACCAACGGAAGCTCACAGAGAGAACCAGCCGAAGTACCACTTGTGACCACAGGAGGGAGCTCTGCCACAGAATTCACAACAGTACCCCCTCCTTGAGGAGGGGTCACCGAACCCTCACCAGAGCTCCCAGGACGACCAGGATGAGCCATATGAAAGGCACAAACAAGATCGGGAGCATGGACATCAGAGGCAAAGACCCAGGAATTATCTTCCTGAGCATAACCCTTCCACTTAACCAGATACTGGAGTTTCCGCCTTGAAACACGAGAATCCAAAATCTTCTCCACAATATACTCCAACTCCCCCTCCACCAAAACCGGGGCAGGAGGATCAACAGATGGAACCATAGGTGCCACGTATCTCCGCAACAATGACCTATGGAATACGTTATGTATGGAAAAAGAATTTGGAAGGGTCAGACGAAAAGACACAGGATTAAGAACCTCAGAAATCCTATACGGACCAATAAAACGAGGTTTAAACTTAGGAGAGGAAACCTTCATAGGAATATGACGAGAAGATAACCAAACCAGATCCCCAACACGAAGTCGGGGACCCACACAGCGTCTGCGATTAGCGAAACGTTGAGCCTTCTCCTGGGACAAAGTCAAATTGTCCACTACATGTGTCCAAATCTGCTGCAACCTGTCCACCACAGTATCCACACCAGGACAGTCCGAAGATTCAACCTGCCCTCAAGAGAAACGAGGATGGAACCCAGAGTTGCAGAAAAACGGTGAAACCAAGGTAGCCGAGCTGGCCCGATTATTAAGGGCGAACTCAGCCAAAGGCAAAAAGGACACCCAGTCATCCTGATCAGCAGAAACAAAGCAACTCAGATATGTTTCCAAGGTCTGATTGGTTCGTTCGGTCTGGCCATTAGTCTGAGGATGGAAAGCCGAGGAAAAAGACAAGTCAATGCCCATCCTACCACAAAAGGCTCGCCAAAACCTCGAAACAAACTGGGAACCTCTGTCAGAAACGATGTTCTCTGGAATGCCATGCAAACGAACCACATGCTGGAAGAACAATGGCACCAAATCAGAGGAGGAAGGCAATTTAGACAAGGGTACCAAATGGACCATCTTAGAGAAGCGATCACAGACCACCCAAATGACTGACATCTTTTGAGAGACGTGAAGATCTGAAATAAAATCCATAGAGATATGTGTCCAAGGCCTCTTCGGGACCGGCAAGGGCAAAAGCAACCCACTGGCACGAGAACAGCAGGGCTTAGCCCGAGCACAGAGACGGCCACCAAAAGGATCTAGCCACTAACTCTCTGGTACCAAAGATTCCAGGATGACCAGCCAACACCGAACAATGAACCTCAGAGATAACTTTATTCGTCCACCTATCAGGGACAAACAGTTTCTCCGCTGGGCAACGATCAGGTTTATTAGCCTGAAATTTTTGCAGCACCCGCCGCAAATCAGGGGAGATGGCAGACACAATTACTCCCTCTTTGAGGATACCCGCCGGCTCAGATACACCCGGCGAGTCGGGCACAAAACTCCTAGACAGAGCATCCGCCTTCACATTTTTAGAGCCCGGAAGGTATGAAATCACAAAGTCAAAACGGGCAAAAAACAACGACCAACGAGCTTGTCTAGGATTCAACCGCTTGGCGGACTCGAGATAAGTCAAGTTCTTATGATCAGTCAAGACCACCACGCGATGCTTAGCTCCTTCAAGCCAATGACACCACTCCTCGAATGCCCACTTCATGGCCAGCAACTCTCGATTGCCCACATCATAATTTCGCTCAGCAGGCGAAAACTTCCTGGAAAAGAAGGCGCATGGTTTCTTCACCGAGCAATCAGAACTTCTCTGCGACAAAACAGCCCCTGCTCCAATCTCAGAAGCATCAACCTCGACCTGGAACGGAAGCGAAACATCTGGTTGACACAACACAGGGGCAGAAGAAAAACGACGCTTCAACTCTTGAAAAGCTTCCACCGCAGCAGAAGTCCAATTGACCAAATCAGCACCTTTCTTGGTCAAATTGGTCAATGGTTTAGCAATACTAGAAAAATTGCAGATGAAGCGACGATAAAAATTAGCAAAGCCCAGGAACTTTTGCAGACTTTTCAGAGATGTCGGCTGAGTCCAATTATGGATGGCTTGGACCTTAACAGGGTCCATCTCGATAGTAGATGGGGAAAAGATTAACCCCAAAAATGAAACCTTCTGAACACCAAAGAGACACTTTGATCCCTTCACAAACAAAGAATTAGCACGCAGGACCTGTAACACCGTTCTGACCTGCTTCACATGAGACTCCCAATCATCCGAGAAGATCAAAATGTCATCTAAGTACACAATCAGGAATTTATCCAGGTACTCTCGGAAGATGTCATGCATAAAGGACTGAAACACTGATGGAGCATTGGCAAGTCCGAATGGCATTACTAGATACTCAAAATGGCCCTCGGGCATATTAAATGCAGTTTTCCACTCATCGCCTCGCTTAATACGCACAAGATTATACGCACCACGAAGATCTATCTTGGTGAACCAACTAGCCCCCTCAATCCGAGCAAACAAATCAGAAAACAATGGCAAGGGGTACTGAAATTTAACCGTGATCTTATTTAGAAGGCGGTAATCTATACAAGGTCTCAGTGAACCATCCTTCTTGGCTACAAAAAAGAACCCTGCTCCTAATGGCGACGATGACGGGCGAATATGCCCCTTCTCCAGGGATTCCTTCACATAACTGCGCATAGCGGCGTGCTCAGGCACAGATAAATTAAACAGTCGACCTTTTGGGAATTTACTACCAGGAATCAAATCGATAGCACAATTACAATCCCTATGCGGAGGTAGGGTATCGGACTTGGGTTCATCAAATAAATCCCGGTAATCAGACAAGAACTCAGGAACCTCAGAAGGGGTGGATGACGAAATAGTCAGAAATGGGACATCACCATGTACCCCCTGACAACCCCAGCTGGACACAGACATGGATTTCCAATCTGATACTGGATTATGGACTTGTAGCCATGGCAACCCCAACACGACCACATCATGCAGATTATGCAACACCAGAAAGCGAATAACCTCCTGATGTGCAGGAGCCATGCACATGGTCAGCTGGGTCCAGTACTGAGGCTTATTCTTGGCCAAAGGCGTAGCATCAATTCCTCTCAATGGAATAGGACACTGCAAGGGCTCCAAGAAAAACCCACAACGCCTAGCATACTCCAAGTCCATCAAATTCAGAGCAGCGCCTGAGTCCACAAATGCCATGACAGAATACGATGACAAAGAGCAGATCAAGGTAACAGACAAAAGAAATTTTGACTGTACCGTACCAATGGTGGCAGACCTAGCGAACCGCTTAGTGCGCTTAGGACAATCATAGATAGCATGAGTGGAATCACCACAGTAGAAACACAGCCCATTCAGACGTCTGTGTTCTTGCCGTTCAACTCTGGTCAAAGTCCTATCGCACTGCATAGGCTCAGGTTTAAGCTCAGGTAATACCGCCAAATGGTGCACAGATTTACGCTCGCGCAAGCGTCGACCGATCTGAATGGCCAAAGACATAGACTCATTCAGACCAGCAGGCATAGGAAATCCCACCATGACATCCTTAAGGGCTTCAGAGAGACCCTTTCTGAAAATAGCTGCGAGCGCACCTTCATTCCACTGAGTGAGTACGGACCACTTTCTAAATTTCTGACAATATACCTCTATTTCATCCTGACCCTGACACAGAGCCAGCAAATTCTTCTCTGCCTGATCCACAGAATTAGGCTCATCGTACAGCAATCCGAGCGCCAGGAAAAATGCATCGATTTTACTTAATGCAGGATCTCCTGACGCAAGAGAAAATGCCCAGTCCTGAGGGTCGCCACGCAAAAAAGAAATAACGATCCTAACTTGTTGAACTGGGTCACCAGAGGAGCGAGGTTTCAAAGCCAGAAATAGTTTACAATTATTTTTGAAACTCAGAAATTTAGTTCTATCTCCAAAAAACAAATCAGGAATAGGAATTCTCGGTTCTAACATAGAATTCTGAACCACAAAGTCTTGAATACTTTGTACTCTTGCCGTGAGCTGGTCCACACATGAAGACAGACCTTTAATGTCCATCGCTACACCTGTGTCCTGAACCACCCAAATGTCTAGGGGAAAAAAAAGGCAAAACACAGTGCAAAGAAAAAAAAATGGTCTCAGAACTTTTTTTTCCCCTCTATTGGGAATCATTAGTACTTTTGGCCTCCAGTAATGTTATGAAAGGTAATTCAGTACCACAATGGACATAGAGGTCAGCGCACATACAGTGACCTGGCAATAACCCAAAAAACAAGAACGAGCTCTGAGACGTGGGAACTCTGTTGACCGCAATCCCTAATCCTCTCCAACCACACTAAAGGCAGCCGTGGATTGCGCCTAACGCTCCCTATGCAACTCGGCACGGCCTGAGAAACTAGCTAGCCTGAAGATAGAAAATAAGCCTACCTTGCCTCAGAGAAATACCCCAAAGGAAAAGGCAGCCCCCACATATAATGACTGTGAGTAAAGATGAAAAGACAAACGTAGAGATGAAATAGATTTAGCAAAGTGAGGCCCAACTTTCTGAACAGAGCGAGGATAGGAAAGGTAACTTTGCGGTCAACACAAAACCCTACAAAAACCACGCAAAGGGGACAAAAAGACCCTCCGTACCGAACTAACGGCACGGAGGTACACCCTCTGCGTCCCAGAGCTTCCAGCAAGCAGAAAAAAACAAATTGACAAGCTGTACAGAAAAAAACAGCAAACAGATAGCAAAGAGGAACTTAGCTAAGCAGAGCAGCAGGCCACAGGAACGATCCAGGAGGAAACAGGTCCAATACTAGAACATTGACTGGAGGCCAGGATCAAAGCACTAGGTGGAATTAAATAGAGCAGCACCTAACGACTTCACCACATCACCTGAGGAAGGAAACTCAGAAGCCGCAGTACCACTTTCCTCCACCAACGGAAGCTCACAGAGAGAACCAGCCGAAGTACCACTTGTGACCACAGGAGGGAGCTCTGCCACAGAATTCACAACACAGGAAGACTGGGCGCACACAGCTCTGCTGCCAGGACGACTGGGCACACATAGCTCTGCTGCCAGGCAACTGCGCACACAGCTCTGCTGCCAGTCGACTGCGCGCACACAGCTCTGCTGCCAGGACGACTGGCACACAGCTCTGCTGCCAGGACGACTGGGCACACACAGCTCTGCTGCCAGGACGACAGGGTGCACACAGCTCTGCTGCCAGGACGACTGGGCGCACACAGCTCTGCTGCCAGGCAACTGCGCACACAGCTCTGCTGCCAGTCGTCTGCGTGCACACAGCTCTGCTGCCAGGATGACTGCACGCACACAGCTCTGCTGCCATATATCGAATGCTGTGCAGACAGTGGATCAGTTGCCTAAAGCAACTTCTCATAGACTTTTATCTGTTCCCTTAATAAGCAGGGGTCCCGTTGCTATGGGTAACTGACCCAAATTTGCCCACACTTCTGTTCTGTGATCAGTCACCTTGAATAATGAGTAAATGAGGACAATCTCCATCCAGCCATTTTCTGCTGTCTATAAGGCTATGTGCACACGTTGCGGATTTTTTGCTGTTTTTTTTACATTTTTTCGGCAGTTTTCCGTTGCAAAAATGCTTTAAAAATGCTTACATTAAGCATCCTATCATTTTTAATGCATTTCGCAATTTTTATGCACATGTTGCGTTTTTTTCCGCGATAAATATGCATTGCGGAAAAAAACGCAGCATGTTCATTAATTTTGCGAATGTTTCGCGGATTTCCCGCTATATTATTGCATTGGGAAGCTCTGGAAAAATATGCAAAAAATCCTCAAATGAGAAAAACGCAAGGAAAACGTGAAAAATACGCGTGCAGATTTCCTGCAAAAGTAGTCCAGATTTGCTCAGGAAAATTCTGCACACTTTCCTGAATGTGGGCACATAGCCTAAACCTTGTTGGTCATTGTATCTCTTCGGGAACATTGCGACCTGTGGCTATGTGACATCGTTCAGGCCCTGGCGTATGAAGGCTGCGTGCCCACAGTGAGGAATAGCCGTGTTCTACATCACAAGCACAGTGGACATCTCCTGCCCCAGTGTCTGTTTACTCTGGGTTACCAGACGCAGCATGTCTGTTTCTGGTCTCCGCCAATAGAAAGTCATTACGTGCAGTGACTCCACGTGTAATGACGGACAGCTGCAATTGCAGCGCCCCAGCGTCCTGGTCATTGCAGTAATATTGTTCTCCTCTAGGGGAGAGTGATATTTCGTTTGGAGGCAAAGAAGGGCAACTGAATCCAGGTATCACAAACATGCAACACATTTCACACTCCAGGCAACCGGGGGGAGCTCTGCTCCTATTTATTAGGGTACTCTTCATGGTTAGGTAAAACTGGTTGCCTTGGGAGGAAGTGAGTTAACTTAGTTGCTGGCTGAGCTTCGCTCAGGTAGTTGGTCCCTGACCGGGGTGGCAGCCTGTCAGAGATCGAGGAAGAAGGACACGGAGCTGTGCATGCCCTGAGAGCTGCAACTTCTAGAAAGAGACACTGAAGGAGAACTGTATTTTAGAGATGGTGAAAGAAATCATAGCAAAGGAGTAGATTCCAGGAGGGGAACAGCCCTACACAAGCTGGCTCCTTCTGAGGCGCAGGATCCTGGTAGCCGGAACACCGAGGGAGCAACGATCCGTTATGCCTTGCTCCAGAGACCCCGAAACAGCTGTCTGTGGATGGATACCATACTTGGCATAGGTGGTTTTCCTTTATTGGATGTTTTCCTTTATTGGATGCTGCCCTTCCCTTGGTTGTTCCTTCCCGGGGAAAGGCCTGGCTATTCACTGCCTGCTTTGAGAAACACGTGATGGTGTCTCCGCATCTCCTCTACATGCATTTGCTCCAGAGACCGGCAGGACAGCTATTTTCACGTTACCTGTCCGCCATTACACCCAGGAGGCAAGGTGGCACCCCTTAGAGGCTGGGGCATGATAGAGTCATTGTAAAACACGTCAAGCCACCGGTCATACGGGTTTGTCCTATCCATCTGGGGGACAGAGAGAGAGACATAATATCTACAACATCTGTGAGGACCTTATGAGAAGCTTAGCAGTAAGGGACTACAACACTGCAGCGCTAGAGGAAGGCTACTGATTTCCACCTGGATAAGGGGACTCTGGATTTGCCTTCAAACCGGCCGGACTCTGCCTGCCCTGTGATCTGGTGCTCTGGACTGTGGATGCTGAAGTCTTCAGTAAAGGTAAAGAGACTGCAACCTTGTGTCCTCATTATTCACTGCGCCTTACATCATCCACCATCTACACACTGGGAAGCCCTGGGGATACACTTCACCTGTGGGAAGGTATACTATCTAGCTGCCATAACATCACCCCAGCGGACCCCTAAGCAGCGTCGGTCACCCTGACCGAATATCACAGGTGGCGTCACGAACATTTCCCCTTTAAAGACCTTTCCCTTTTACAAGGACGTCCCAGGGCCACGGGCCGGGTCAGCCACCGTGACATCCCCAGGAGAACCAAAGGACTCGCTACCGAGTACCCCACGGCCCCATGGGGGCGCTCCATAATGATTGGAACTGTGAAAATACACGGCATCCAAAACGCTCCTATTCCTGATCGTCCGCACACGGCCTTCATCCTGCTAAAGATGCCACCTGCAGGGTTTTCCTGAGGTGTCTTTTCTGACATCTTTTGTGATGCCTCTGTCACAAGATTTTTTGTTAATCCTCTTGTGTATTACTTGTGAGCATCTGAAGAATGGTCGTCTCTCTCGCATCTGTTATCTGTTTTGTGGCTTTTGAAATCTGAAACAGTTAAAAAAAAAAGCTGGAGACTGGGCATGTTCACACATTGCATTTTTTAAATGCTGTTATGCTGTAATGTCCATTGTCTGAACAAGTCCCCTCTGAAATGTAAATTATTCTGTAAATGGAGAGCCCCCAAGGGCTAGGTGTTACTCGGAGCCGGGCCCTTCGGTTCTTGTCGGGGATGTCACGGTGGCTGACCCGGTCCGTGGCCCTAGGGGGAACGTCCGTTATAAATTGGGGGTAAGGTTTTTAAAGGGATAATGTTCGTGACGCCACCTGTGGTATTCGGTCAGGGTGACCGACGCTGCTTAGGGGTCCGCTGGGGTGATATTATAGCAGCTAGATGGTATACCTTCCCACAGGTGAAGTGTATCCCCAGGGCTTCCTAGAGTGTAGATGGTGGATAGTGGATGATGTAAGGCGCAGTGAATAATGAGGACACAAGGTTGCAGTCTCTTTACCTTTACTGAAGACTTCAGCATCCGCAGTCCAGGGTAGGGACCACAGGGTAGGCAGAGTCCGGCCGGTCTGCAACCTTGTGTCCTCAATATTCCCTGCGCCTTACATTATCCACCATCCACCACCATCACTCTGGGAAGCCCTGGGGACACACTTCATCTGTGGGAAGGTATACCATCTAGCTGCCATAACATCACCCCAGTGGACCCCTAAGCAGCGTCGGTCACTCTGACTGAATATCACAGGTGGCGTCACGAACATTATCCTATAAACTTTTGTTCTTTTATTGGACGCCCTTCAAAGGGCCACGGACCGGGTCCAGCCACCGTGACATCCCCACCGACTACAGAAGGGGCCTGGTACCGAGTACCCCATTGCCCTGACGTGGGGGCGCTCCAACTTTTTGGCGTCACGAACAGTATCTACTTAAGTCTGAGGAATCGGGTCATGTGCGCCTAAGAACTGTGCCAGAATCGTATTTGAACTGTTTGTTTCTTAAGGACTGTGTATTGCTATTGTTACAGAACCCCCAGCACCAAGAATATGTTATGCTATATATTATGTATAATAGGTTCCATGTGAAATGCATCAGTCCACAGGCTGCATCCCTGGGCAGAGGGGACAAGATATTCTCCTTCTAACCTCCCCACCTTTGTAATTCCCACAGTAAATACCAGCAGGCTCCGGCCCCCTGCGGCTATTGTAATGTATGTCTGGCCTGTTTTTTCTTTTGGCTTGCCCTGTGTATCTGTGTTACATATTCTGTGTGCTGTGAATAAAGTGTGTTCTTTTAGACTGGAAATACATGGAGTAGCAGTCAGCTTTTATATGCTCCCATGTAATCAAGGAATTCCAGCCAGCGTCCTTCATTCAGAATCCAGCAAAAGCAGAGTGGACCTCCTGAAACACGGGGGGTGCTGAAAGAGGTACTACAGCACAGTAGTCCCGTTACAACTATTTACTGCCAAAATTCCCGCCACGAGGGACGCTGGAGAAGAAGAAGGGTGTGGAGTTGTGAGCATGAACGAACTGAGAAGCGCGAAAAACAATGGCCGCCTAGTCTAAATATTTCTGTATCTAGGGGATGTGTCCGTCAGCAACCGAGGTCCGCCTCCTGATCCTCCATGGCGGGCGGGGACAGCAAAAATGAAACCATTCTCCAGAGGGGGAAGGAATGGAGTTGGAGATCGGCGGGGACCCCCGAAAAAGAATGGCCCCATATCGACCCCCGTCACCAGAAGATTATACAGACATGCCACCGCTGGAGAGTATATGGGAGCTGTCCGCGGGAGCTCCGCTGCCGGCACCATCGCTGGCTCTGGCGCTTTCCCCAGAGGGATGGAGTGGCGCCGGGAGAACCATCTCACGTGCAGGTACTCGGGGCCGTGATATTCCGGGAGTTTGCCTTCCCCCCGCTTTTACTCCGTTCACCATCGCGGCTGCTGGAGCCCCGGCGCCTCTGTCATCAGGCTCCGGACCACAAGGGCATGACCTTGGGCCCTTTCCATTGGAGAATACCGGCGGCATCTGATCGCGGAGTATAGGAGGGAAGCTGAGCGGGAGTCCCGAGGTGAATCATCAGACGACCTTCCGCTGAAATGAGGTGTTGTGATCTTCCAACCCCAGAAGGAAAAAGGCTTCATTCAAGAGATCGGGTCACCAATAAGAGTCCATGTTACCTGGGGTGAGGTGGAGCCCTACCTTAGCGGAGCCAATGCGGATCTAACCTTGAATCCCGGGGAAGCTGTGACTTATCATCGGTACCAGAAAGGAAGCAGTTGGTGGACCCGGGATGTACAGAGATGCACAGCCCTTTTGGCAGTATCCAGGACCCTGGAGGAAGAACTCACCGCTGACGCAACTGCGGTAGCCGCCACTGTAACCAGTATCCAACCCCAAGCCAGACAGACTTTTGTTGCTGCGCAAGACCTGAATGTGCATGGAAGACAGACTAACATTGTATACCTGGCTCCGGGAGTGATCTTGGATCCAAACCATCCTAAGCCACAGAGGGCTATGTGTCAGGTGAAGCCCTGGTGGAGATCGCTCTAATAAACCTAGAAAAACCGATGCTGTAAATAGTTATCTGGTTATCTTTTGCTGCTTTAAAACCTGTTCTGGGTTAACACTTAAAGGGATCCCTTTGTTTACCCGGGATCCCTATTGTTTCAAGTTTTGCACAACTTCATCATTGTTTTAAAAAGATCATTGGAATCTTGGATGGTGAATGGTTCACAAACTGTCCGTTGTACATAGTTTTCACCTTCTTAAAGGTGCTCTCTACTGGTTTTATAAAAAGAAGCCTTTGCGAAGAAACTGTTCCTGAGGACTTTGTGAAAGCTTTGCTGTTTTGAAAGTGATAACTGACTTGTTGATTGTTGGCACTACCTCAGAAGGGACTTGAGTTTCCCCCTTAAAGGGAATGTGTCACGATCCAATTTTGGATTTGTGGCAGATCTGGTTTGCTTCAGTTTAATACCTTTTTTCCTTTTTGGTCATAGGGGGTTAATGCAGTTTTTCCCCCTCTGGTGGCCGCTCGTGTTATTGCATCGGGGGTTAATGCAGTTTTTCCCCCTCTGGTGGCCGCTCCTGTTATTGCATTGCTGCTGGCTCAGCTGATGTTTGTGGTGACCACTCCCTCCATCCTTTAAAAGGTCACCTGGTTCATCAGCTGACTGTCGGTGTTAGTTCATTCTTCAGCGACCAAGCCAGGAGTGGGAGCTAGCTGGGAACTGCTGTTCTTCAGCTGTGTCCGTTGTATCTGGTGTTTCTTCCTGCTGTGCTGTGTCTTGCAGCATTAAGCTAAGTTTGGTTTTCCTTTACATTGTCTGTTTTCCTGTTTATTGTATAGTTATACACTGGTGCAGTCCACCTCTCTTGGGGGGAGTGGGGGTCACTATAGGGTCTGCATAGGAGACAGGGATACGCTGGCGGCTCGGGCCTCCTAACCTTCATAGGTACCCCCGAGATAAGGGAAAGCCAGGGCCCCTTATAGTGGCAGGGACAGGTGCGGGTTCCAAATACGCCATCCTGCCCCTTTATCGCCGTAATCGGCGTGACATTAACACCGACCTTCACATTTTTTTTGGTGAGCCATGGCTCAAATGCAGGCTTTTTCCCAACTGCTTCAGACCCTCACCGACGAGTTTAAGGTGCTGCATGGTGAGGTGGTGCAGCAGCTGCAGCAGTTGGTGGGGTTTTGGGCTTCGGCTCAGATAAATGCTCAACCTGAGCCCAAGTTATCTCTTACTGACAGGTTCTCTGGTGGGAGAGATACATTTTTGGTTTTTAAGGAGGCCTGTAAGTTATACTTCAGGCTTCGCCCTCGTTCATCAGGGAGTGAGGAACAACGGGTGGGTATAATTGTTTCCCTTCTTAAGGGTGATCCCCAATCCTGGGCCTTCTCTCTGCCGACCGGTTCTCCATCTCTATGGTCAGTGGATGAGTTTTTTGCGGCTCTGGCGCTGGTATATGGTGACCAGGATGGCGTCTCCTTGGTGGAATCCCGACTCCGTAAGATCAAGCAGGGGGGTCGGCCGGCAGAGGAGAACTGTTCAGAGTTCAGGAGGTGGGCCACTGACACACAGTGGAATGACCCGGCCCTTAGGAGCCATTTTGTGCAGGGTCTGTCCCCTAGGTTACAAGATACTCTGGTACAGTATGCCGCCCCCAAGTCATTGGAGGCCGCCATGTCTCTTACCATCCGGGTGGATAGACGTTTGAGGGAGAGGCATACACCAAATGTGCCCCCTATAGTCCTTGCTAGGGAGGAGGACACACCTGGGCAGACGGACGAACCCATGCAGCTGGGAGGAGTTGGTTCCCAAACGGGGTTGTCTGGGGTTCGCCGTGGTGTGGCGGCATGTTTCTACTGTGGGCAGACCGGTCATTTTATCAATGTCTGCCCAGCTTGAACCAAAATACATGATCCATCTAAAAAGGCGTGTCCCTCTGGCTGTGTGGAAGGAAGCGACCAGGGAGTGTATATTTCCTCCCTATTCTCGTCTCAGTGTACTTTACCTGCTGAGGTGGTGGTTGGTGGGGTAACTGAGAATATCTCGGTGCTGGTGGACAGTGGAGCAGGAGTCAATTTGGTGGATGCACATTTTGTCCAGACCCATGGCCTGAAGTGTAGGTCGCTAGCTAGACCACTAAGCGTCCAGGCCATTGACTCTGTCCCGCTCAGCCAGGGGAGCATTACCCAAGTCGTTGACAATATACATCTGCGTATAGGGGCTTGTCATGAAGAGTTCCTGTCATGTTACGTCTTGGAGGGCATACCAACTCCCATTGTCTTAGGTCTCCCTTGGTTGAAAAGACACAACCCTGTCATAGACTGGCGGTCCAGAGAAGTAGTCAGCTGGGGTCGGTCGTGTGAGGACTGCTGCCCTGGAGCTATGATCTCTGCCATCCTTCTACAACCTTCTCCTTCTCCAGTGGGGGCAGCAGAGGTCCTAAAAGGAAGTAGGGACAAGACTCTACCCTCACTACATTCTAACCCGCTATGTCAGAGACCTCTAAGGAGGAGGGGTCGGAGGAGAGTGGTGGTTCCCTCGGTGCATTGTGGGGGTGTGAGTTTGGTGACACAGGGGGACGCCTCTGTTGTCGGTTCAGTAAAGAGTTCACCATCTTGTGGCAGACGCATGCGTGAAAATAAACGTTCAGGTCCGGACCTGTGTGTGAATGATTACGTATGGGTGTCCACCAAAGATATCAGGTGGCAGTGTGGAACTGGGATCTGGAGTTCGAGGGTAATCGGGCCATACCGGGTATCAGCCATTGTTGGTCTGAAGACTTACAAGTTGGAGATACCCTCTGTAATGCCCATACACAACTCATTCCACAAGTCGGCGCTCTGGAGATTTGTGCCGCCTACGTTGTCATCTCCAATATGCTGTGTCCACCGTAAACCTAAGGGTCAGGTGACTGAGGAGGTGAACTCTGGTGAATCGAGACGTTCTCACTGTAGGTTGTTTACTGGTGAGGTCCAGTGTTGAGGGTCCAAAGGCCCCTCATTGAAAGGGGGGTACTGTCACAATCCAATTTTGGATTTGTGGCAGATCTGGTTTGCTTCAGTTTAATACCTTTTTTCCTTTTTGGTCATAGGGGGTTAATGCAGTTTTTCCCCTTCTGGTGGCCGCTCGTGTTATTGCATTGCTGCTGGCTCAGCTGATGTTTGTGGTGACCACTCCCTCCATCCTTTAAAAGGTCACCTGGTTCATCAGCTGACTGTCGGTGTTAGTTCATTCTTCAGCGACCAAGCCAGGAGTAGGAGCTAGCTGGGAACTGCTGTTCTTCAGCTGTGTCCGTTGTATCTGGTGTTTCTTCCTGCTGTGATGTGTCTTGCAGCATTAAGCTAAGTTTGGTTTTCCTTTACATTGTCTGTTTTCCTGTTTATTGTATAGTTATACACTGGTGCAGTCCACCTCCCTTGGGAGTGGGGGTCACTATAGGGTCTGCATAGGAGACAGGGATACGCTGGCGGCTCGGGCCTCCTAACCTTCATAGGTACCCCCGAGATAAGGGAAAGCCAGGGCCCCTTATAGTGGCAGGGACAGGTGCGGGTTCCAAATACGCCATCCTGCCCCTTTATCGCCGTAATCGGCATGACAGAATGTTTACTTGTTGCACTTTTACTAAAGAAAGTTACATAGTTATTAAGGTTGAAGGAAGACTATAAGTCCATCTAGTTCAACCCATAGCCTAACCTAACATGCCCTAACATGTTGATCCAGAGGAAGGCAAAAAAACCAGTGTGGCAAAGAGTAAGCTCCATATTGGGGAAAAAAATTCCTTCCCGACTCCACATACGGCAATCAGACTAGTTCCCTGGATCAACGCCCTATCAAGGAATCTAGTGTATATACCCTGTAGCATTATACTTTTCCAGAAAGGCATCCAGTCCCCTCTTAAATTTAAGTAATGAATCACTCATTACAGCATCATACGGCAGAGAGTTCTATAGTCTCACTGCTCTTACAGTAAAGAATCCGCGTCTGTTATTATGCCTAAACCTTCTTTCCTCCAGACGTAGAGGATGCCCCCTTGTCCCCGTCTCAGGTCTATGATTAAAAAGATCATCAGAAAGGTCTTTGTACTGTCCCCTCATATATTTATACATTAACATAAGATCACCCCTTAGTCTTCGTTTTCCCAAACTAAATAGCCCCCAGTGTAATAACCTATCTTGGTATTGCAGACCCCCCCAGTCCTCTAATAACCTTGGTCGCTCTTCTCTGCACCCGCTCCAGTTCAGCTATGTCTTTCTTATACACCGGAGACCAGAACTGTGCACAGTATTCTAAGTGTGGTCGAACTAGTGACTTGTATAGAGGTAAAATTATGTTCTCCTCATGAGCATCTATGCCTCTTTTAATGCATCCCATTATTTTATTTGCCTTTGTAGCAGCTGCCTGACACTGGCCCCTGAATATGAGTTTGTCATCCACCCATACACCCAGATCTTTTTCATTGACTGTTTTGCCCAGAGTTTTAGAATTAAGCACATAATTATAAATCTTATTTCTTCTACCCAAGTGCATGACCTTACATTTATCCCCATTAAAGCTCATTTGCCATATATCAGCCCAAGCTTCTAGTTTACATAAATCATCCTGTAATATAAAATTGTCCTCCCCTGTATTAATTACCCTGCAGAGTTTAGTGTCATCTGCAAATATTGAAATTCTGCTCTGAATGCCCCCTACAAGGTCATTAATAAATATGTTAAAAAGAAGAGGGCCCAATACTGACCCCTGTGGTACCCCACTGCTAACCGTGACCCAGTCCGAGTGTGCTCCATTAATAACCACCCTTTGTTTCCTATCCCTGAGCCAGCTCTCAACCCACTTACACATATTTTCCCCTATCCCCATTATTCTCATTTTATGTATCAACCTTTTGTGTGGCACCGTATCAAAAGCTTTTGAAAAGTCCATATACACTACGTCCACTGGGTTCCCTTGGTCCTGTCCGGAACTTACCTCTTCATAGAAGCTGATCAGATTAGTCTGCCATGAACGGTCCCTAGTAAACCCGTGCTGATACTGGGTCATGAGGTTCTTCCTCTTCAGATACTCCAGCATAGCGTCCCTTAGAATGCCCTCCAGGATTTTACCCACAGTAGAGGTTAAGCTTACTGGCCGATAATTTCCGAGTTCAGTTTTTGTCCCCTTTTTGAATATTGGCACCACATTTGCTATACGCCAGTCCTGTGGCACAGACCCTGTTATTATGGAGTCTTTAAAGATTAAAAATAATGGTCTATCGATGACTGTACTCAATTCCTGCAGTACTCGAGGGTGGATCCCATCCGGGCCCGGAGATTTGTCAATTTTAGTGATTTTTAGACGCCGCCGCACTTCCTGCTGGGTTAAGCAGGTGACATTTAATGGGGAATTTTTATCACTAGTCATTTTGTCTGCCAAAGTAATAATGTTGCCTTAAGAAGTTAGTTAGTAATAATGTTCACATAGCCGATAGTATGTAGTTAAAATGCTAAAGTGATGTACTTTAAATAAAATGGCAGGTTTTAGGAAAGAAATGCAGTAGACCCGTGGGGGTAGACAGATAGTCGTGCATGTAGAAGAAAGATGAGGAAAATGTTGATTAGCACTTTAAGGGTTAATGATAGTATACCCTTAGAGGGTACTTGCACTTAGTAAGATAGAATACCTGTATGGGTAATTGTGTCTCATAGTTAGATAGTAATTGTTTTTCCATTTGCCTTTGAATGTTGTATGCACAATGTAAATATATTATTGTTTGTAACGTTCAAGTGTCCTCACCTCCCATAAAGGGAAATATAGTTTATATATTAACTTGTTTTATAGCATTTCAAAAATTTTGCATGTCTTTTGCTGATGTATTGTTGTTTTCTTTTTCCCAGACCGGGAGTATCAAACATTTTATCACTGTCTAACTTTCTAGCTACATACTATCGGCTGTGTAAACATTATTTCTATCTACTTTCCCTTTATTGCATTAACTCACTATCTATTATATTAACTTCTATAATATATTAACTTTTTAGCACAGTGCAACTAGTAAACAATCCCTTTAAGGGCAAAGTCGTCTTTCTCCGCGGTAGTGCAAAGTATCAATACATAAGTCACCTACTAACTTAAAACAGTAAAAACTTTCACGATGTCATCAAGGACAGTCTCTTCGAAAAAGCTCTTCTTGTAAAACCAGTAGAGAGCACCTTTAAGAAGGTGCAAACTATATACAGGCAGTTTGTGATCATGCACAGTTCATGATTCTGCAGTTCTTTGGTATAAAAGTAGAAAACTTGTGCAAAAACAGGTGCAACCGAAACATAGGATCCCTTTAACGCGGGACCCCTTTAAGGAATAACCCTAGATGGGTTTTTAAAGCAGCAAAACTGGAAATGTTTTTAAGAACTATTTACAATCTTCAGGTTTTTGAGGTTTACTTATGCCACTCTGTGGGTAGTACCAGTGGGGGTAGCCCTGTTGGTTATCGGCTACCACCGGGTACTACGTAGAGTGCGTCCTCACTCTGGATTGGGGTCTGTGTACTCACAGTTCTCCATGCTACTGAGGTCTGGGTGCACTTTGAACACATGGTGACTGGTGCAGGGGTCACCTGTTCGGGTGGAGAGCGGTAGGACAGTGATACAGTGACTTCTGGCTTGTATTTGTAGACGTGAAGGGCATACCACCCCTTGTCTCCCCAATGCCGCGTGTACCTAACACGGTCACCAGGGTACAGATCCCGGCCTGGGTGTCCCTTGATGAGGTGCGCCTCCACATCCCGCCGATTTACAAATACCTCAAGATCGAGGCCGGGCTCCTTTTTTAAAGCCCAACCCCCTTGTAAGCGGAAGGTCACTACTGTCCTGTGATACTGGGGACCACAATCCTCCTGACTCGTCTGTCTAGCCTGAGCTTTGGCCTGCAGGTCTCTCTCGCGGTCGGCTTGACGTCTGAGCTCTTTCTTCCTGGCCTACTCCTCCTGCTGCCGGCGTAGCTGCTGACGGTAATCCTGCTGGGAGACGACCTCGATGCTCTCTCCCTCTGGCTGGGCCTCTCCAGGGAACCCGGTTAGGTTGGTGGTAGCGCAGGTCCACTTAAAGGTCACTCATTCTCCCTGGATGTCCCCTGTCTGCTTGATGGGCTGCAGCGGGATGTCGGAAGTTTTCAGGGACTCCCAGGGCCTCTCCCACTCCAAGCTGTTACACACCCGGCCGGGTGGTGGTGGGGGTGAGTTTATGGCCACAAGCAAGGGTTCCTCGGCTACCAGGGCAGGGTCAGTGTCATTACCTGCCTCCGTGGCGTCTCCGATGCCGTTGCCCTCTGCCGCAGACTGGGGTTCGAGCGGCCGATTGCATCGCTGCTCCTCGTTGACGGTGGTCGCACGTTGGCACAGGCTCTGGAGCTGCCGACACAGCTCGTCTACTTCCGCTCTCAGGACCTCCTGGTTCATGCGACCTGGTAGGGTTCCGCTCTGCTTCCATTGGCTGGGACAGCGGCGGGTGTTCTCCCCCTCTTCCGGGCGACATCCGCTCGCCATGTTGCCAACCTGGTTCTGCCGAATGGCGTCCAGCGGTTCTTGCTCCTCCTCCTCCTCCGGAGGGCGGATTTTTCTTCGTCCTCCACCATCCCAGACCAGGAGGTGGACCTTTTTCGTTGATGGGCATATCTCCCAGACATAGTAGTATCTGTGGAATCAACTATCCTACCACTCTCTGAAGTAATGGCATAGAGATCCTTACTCCCTCGGTGTTCTGGCTACCGGTAGTGCGCTTCAGAAGGAGGCAGCCTGCTTCTAGCTGGTCTCCCGCTGATATTCCTCTCCTTTTGCTATGACTTCGTTGCTCACTCACTGCAACACAATTCCTTTCTCTTTCTTGGGATGCTGCCACATGGGATGCAAGCGCAGCTCCGTGTACCATCGTCTTCCGCAGGCCGCAGTCTGGAGCTGGATAGAGCCCACTCCAACTAGCCTCTGCCAAACTCGGTCAGGACTCACTGACTATCTCCTACTCCCTCCAGTCAGCTTCTGTCTAACTTCCTAACCAACCCACCAGTTTTACCTAAGTGTGAGGAGTGCCCTAATAGATAGAAGCATGGCTCCCCCTAGCTGACTGGAGTGTGAAGTGTGTTTTGTGGTTGTGATACCAGGACAGAAAATCTCCTCCATTGCCCTCAGACATAACATCACTCCCCCTGGTGGAAGAATAACATTACTGCAACGACCAGGACTCTGGGGCGCTGCATAAAATCCTGTGGACTATTTTGGCATCATATAAGCTATGTAATAATTACATGTACAGTTGTGTTGGCATGAATGAATGGTGTGTTAATATGGGTTTTTTTTTTTTCATTTTATTTCACAACCTGTTTTACTGTCTTTGTATGTTTTTGTTATGTAATACGTCATAAATGACTGTGCACAAATATTTATATTCTTCAATTTTCTACTGTAACTTGGCCATAAGTGTGTGCCCAATTCACAGTGGGAGCAGCGCTGATCTGTGTCAAGATCTAAAGAGGCAGCAATTGCCACAGCCTCTATTCAACACACATTATTATCAATGTAGGCTGCAAAAATAAATACAGAGGGGAGGGTTAATAAACTGCTTGTACCATCCCCTGGTTCTTCAGCAGTCTGACAGCCACGCATCCAGCGTCTGCCGGATGGCAGGAGCCTTAGGCTGGAGTCACACTAGCTTATTGCATGCGATGCGAGAGCCGAGTGTCATGTGTCTGTGCTCCGAGTACAGCTGCGGAGGAGGCGGAGAAACTAATTTCTCCATCTCCTCCATTGCCGGGGTCAGCATATAACGGATGATATCCGGGTGATGTGCGCTGTCTCACCCGCACCCATAGGCTTATATGGGTGTGAGTGAGCCGAGAGTTGGCCGAGTGTCTGTGACAATTGCAGCATGCTGACGGAGGGAAACAGCCGACAAAAAATCGGCTGCTGGGAGCTGCCCCATAGGATAACATTGCTCCGAGTGCAATGCGATTTTTTTTTTTTTTATCACATTGCATTTGTCCATTTTAGTCGACAGTGTGACCCCGGCCTTGGGGTATGTGCACACGTAGATGTGATGTCTGCGGATTTTTCCGCACCTGTTTTTGTAAATCCGCAGGTAAACCGCACTGCAGATTACCTGCGGATTTACTGCGGAATTACCACGGATTTACCTCAGGTTTTGTGCGGATTCCACCTGCGGTTTTACTCCTGCGGATTCCTATTATGGAACAGGTGTAAACCGCAGCGGAATCCGCACAAAGAATTGACATGCTGCGGAATAAACAATGCAACGTTTCTGCAAGTTTTTTTCCGCAACATGTGCACTGCGGATTTTGTTTTCCATAGGTTTACATGGTACTGTACAACACATGGAAAGCTGCTGCGAAACCACAGCATCAAAACCGCTGCGGATCCGCAGCAAAATCCGCACCGTGTGCACATACCCTACCCTGCAGCACACATTTCCTATGGTGTATTTTAGGCCGAGGGTCACACCACTGTCAATTCTCTCATGCGAGAGAACCTGGCCGATTATGCTAATGTCACTCGGAATAAACTGTCAGTGTGATCTTAGTGTGATACCATTCTCTCGCATGAGAAACTCGCCGAACAGGTGCAGAGAAGAGGGAGAACGTAGAGCGACTCTGTCAGCACAGAATGACTGTGAAAACCAAGTAAAGCGCTCAGTGCTTCATGGCGCGGCCACCTTCCCTCCTGCTTGGCTTCTATCTCTGACCTTGGCTTCTATCTCTGACCTTGGCTTCTATCTCTGACCTTGGCTTCTAAATCTGACCTTGGCTTCTATCTCTGACCTTGACTTCTATCTCTGACCTTGGCTTCTATCTCTGACCTTGTCTTCTATCTCTGACCTTGTCTTCTATCTATGACCTTGGCTTCTATCTCTGACCTTGGCTTCTATCTCTGACCTTGGCTTCTATCTCTGACCTTGGCTTCTATCTCTGACCTTGGCTTCTATCTCTGACTTTGGCTTCTATCTCTGACCTTGGCTTCTATATCTGACCTTGGCTTCTATCTCTGACCTTGACTTCTATCTCTGACCTTGGCTTCTATCTCTGACCTTGTCTTCTATCTATGACCTTGGCTTCTATCTCTGACCTTGGCTTCTATCTCTGACCTTGGCTTCTATCTCTGACCTTGGCTTCTATCTATGACCTTGGCTTCTATCTCTGACTTTGGCTTCTATCTCTGACCTTGGCTTCTATATCTGACCTTGGCTTCTATCTCTGACCTTGACTTCTATCTCTGACCTTGGCTTCTATCTCTGACCTTGTCTTCTATCTATGACCTTGGCTTCTATCTCTGACCTTGGCTTCTATCTCTGAACTTGGCTTCTATCTATGACCTTGGCTTCTATCTCTGAGCTTGGCTTCTATCTCTGACCTTGGCTTCTATATCTGACCTTGGCTTCTATCTCTGACCTTGGCTTCTATCTCTGACCTTGGCTTCTATCTCTGACCTTGTCTTCTATCTCTGACCTTGGCTTCTATCTCTGACCTTGGCTTCTATCTCTGACCTTGTCTTCTATCTATGACCTTGGCTTCTATCTCTGACCTTGGCTTCTATCTCTGACTTTGGCTTCTATCTCTGACTTTGGCTTCTATCTCTGACTTTGGCTTCTATCTCTGACTTTGGCTTCTATCTCTGACCTTGGCTTCTATCTCTGACCTTGGCTTCTATCTCTGACCTTGGCTTCTATCTCTGACCTTGGCTTCTATCTCTGACCTTTTCTGGCACTATGAAGTCAGGGTTATCAAAGAAGAGGGGGATTTAGATTGAGTGAAAACCAGGTGGTAAAGTACATAAATGATTCACCCCATTGTGAAGCAACAAGCGGCAGGACTTAGTTTGAACTGTTGTTCTATACTCACCGTCCTTTTCATTTCTCCTTTTCTTCATTATCTGAGTCTGCGGCTGTTGAACTGCACTTGGATGACATCTGAATTCAGTTGGATGTTTCACACACATCCATAGACTTGTATGGGTGCACGTGATCTCATCATCAGAGGCACTGGCAGCATGCGGTAAGGGTGTGTTTCCACGTGGCGCAGCGTCCAGATGTTACAGCATAGTGGATGGGATTTTATGACATTCTGTCTCCACTATGCATGCAGGGCCGCATCCAGCATCCCTGCATAACCGGACATGCAGCGTGTCTTTCATGTGGAACGCCCGCCAGGCCGTGGAGTACTCGGTCCAGTACTTAAAGGGATGTGTTGCGGCGGCAACCTGGTTCATGACCCTGGGTGCTCATGTTAAAGGAAATGTCTTAACCCCTTAGTGACAGAGCCAATTTGGTACTTAATGACCAGGCCAATTTTTGCAATTCTGACCACTGTCACTTTATGAGGTTATAACTCTGGAACGCTTCAACGGATCCCGCTGATTCTGAGACTGTTTTTTCGTGACATATTGTACTTCATGTTAGTGGTAACATTTCTTCGATATTACTTGCGATTGTTTATGAAAAAACGGAAATATGGCAAAAAAATTTAAAATTTTGCAATTTTCAAACTTTGTATTTTTATGCCCTTAAATCAGAGAGATATGTCACAAAAAATAGTTAACAAATAACATTTCCCACATGTCTACTTTACATCAGCACAATTTTGGAAACAAAATTTTTTTTTGTTAGGGAGTTATAAGGGTTAAAGTGTGACACCATTCTAAAAACTACACCCCTCAAGGTTCTCAAAACCACATTCAAGAAGTTTATTAACCCTTTACGTGCTTCACAGGAACTGAAACAATGTGGAAGGAAAAAATGAACATTTAACTTTTTTTTGCAAACATTTTAATTCAGAACCATTTTTTTTATTTTCACAAGTGTAAAAACAGAAATGTAACCATAAATTTTGTTGCGCAATTTCTCCTGAATACGCCAATACCCCATATGTGGGGGTAAACCACTGTTTGGGTGCACCGCAGAGCTTGGAAGTGAAGGAGCGCCGTTTGACTTTTTCAATGCAGAATTGGCTGGAATTGAGATCGGACGCCATGTCACGTTTAGAGAGCCCCTGATGTGCCTAAACAGTGGAAACCCCCCACAAGTGACACCATTTTGGAAACTAGACCCCTTAAGGAACTTATCTAGATGTATGGTGAGCACTTTGAACCCCCAAGAGCTTCACAGAAGTTTATAACGTAGAGCCGTGAAAATAAAAAATCGCATTTGTTTACTAAAAAATGATCTTTTCGCCCACAAATTCTTATTTTCACATGGGTAACAGGAGAAATTAGACCACAAAAGTTGTTGTGCGATTTCTCCTGAATAGGTCGATACCCCATATGTGGGGGTAAACCACTGTTAGGGCGCACCGCAGAACTTAGAAGTGAAGGAGCGCCGTTTTACTTTTTCAATGTAGAATTGGCAGGAATTGAGATTGGACGCCATGTCGCGTTTGGAGAGCCCCTGATGTGCCTAAACAGTGGAAACCCCCCACAAGTGAAACCATTTTGGAAACTAGACCCCTTAAGGAACTTATCTAGATGTGTGGTGAGCACTTTGAACCCCCATGTGCTTCACAGAAGTTTATAACGTTGAGCCGTGAAAATAAAAAATTGCATTTTTTCTACAAATATGATCTTTTTGCCCCCAAATTTTTATTTTCACAAGGGTAACAGGAGAAATTAGACCACAAAAGTTGTAGTGCAATTTCTCCTGAGTACGTCGATACCCAATATGTGGGGGTAAATCACTGTTAGGGCGCACCGCAGAGCTTGGAAGAGAAGAAGTGCCGTTTTACTTTTTCAATGTAGAATTGTCTGGAATTGAGATTGGACGCCATGTCGCATTTAGAGAGCCCCTGATGTGCCTAAACAGTGGAAACCCCCCACAAGTGACCCCATTTTGGAAACTAGACCCCCCATGGAACTTATCTAGATGTGAACTTTGAATGCCCAAGTGCTTCACAGAAGTTTAGAATGCAGAGTCGTGAAAATAAAAAATATATTTTTTTCCACAAAAAAGATATTGTAGCCCCCAAGTTTTTATTTTCACAAGGGTAACAGGAGAAATTGGACCCCAAAAGTTGTTGTCCAATTTATCCCGAGTATGCTGATGCCCCATATGTGGGGGTAAACCACTGTTTGGGCGCATGGCAGAGCTCGGAAGGGAAGGAGCGCTGTTTTTGAATGCAGACTTAGAATGGTCTGTCGGCGTTATGTTGCGTTTGCAGAGCCCCTGATGTACCTAAACAGTAGTAACCCCCCACAAGTGACCCCATTTTGGAAACTAGACCCCCCAAGGAACTTATCTAGATGTGTGGTGAGAACTTTGAATGCCCAAGTGCTTCACAGAAGTTTAGAATGCAGAGTCGTGAAAATAAAAAAATATTTTTTTTTTCCACAAAAAAGATTTTGTAGCCCCCAAGTTTTTATTTTCACAAGGGGTAACAGGAGAAGGGTAACAGGAGAAATTGGACCCCAAAAGTTGCTGTCCAATTTATCCCGAGTACGCTGATGCCCCATATGTGGGGGTAACCCACTGTTTGGGCGCAGGGCAGAGCTCAGAAGGGAGGGAGCACCATTTGACTTTTTGAGCGCAAAATTGGCTGTCGTGTTTGGAGACCCCCTGATGTACCTAATCAGTGGAAACCCCCCAATTCTAGCTCCAACCCTAACACACCCCTAACCCTAATCCCAACCCGATCCATAATCCTAATCACTAACCCTAATGATAATCACAACCCTTACCCCAAAACAACCCTAATGTCAACCCTAACCCTAATCAAAACCCTAAATCCAACACACCCCTAATTCTAATCTCAACCCTAACCTCAAACCTAACCCTAATCCCAAGCGTAACCCTAATCCCAAGCGTAACCCTAATGCCAACCCTAACCCTAATACCAACTCTAATCCAAACCCTAACCCCAAATCTAACCCTAACTTTAGCCCCAACCCTAGCCCTAACTTTAGCCCCAACCCTAACCCTAGCCCTAAGGCTACTTTCACACTTGCGTCGTTTGGCATCCGTCGCAATCCGTCGTTTTGGACAAAAAACGGATCCTCCAAATGTGCCCGCAGGATGCGTTTTTTTGCCCATAGACTTGTATTGCCGACGGATCGTGACGGATGGCCACACGTCGCGTCCATTGTGCACTGGATCAGTTGTGTTTTGGCGGACCGTCGGCACAAAAAACGTTCAATGTAACTTTTTTTGTACGTCGCGTCCGCCATTTCTGACCGCGCATGCGTGGCCGTAACTCCGCCCCCTCCTCCCCAGGACATAGATTGGGCAGCGGATGCGTTGAAAAACTACATCCGCTGCCCACGTTGGGCACAATTTTCACAACATGCGTCGGTATGTCGGGCCGACGCATTGCGATGGCCCTGTACTGACGTAAGTGTGAAAGAACCCTAACCCTGAATTTAGCCCTAACCCTAAATTTAGCCCTAACCCTAGCCCTAACCCTAGCCCTAACCCTAACCCTAGCTCTAACCCTAACCCTAGCCCTAACCCTAGCCCTAACCCTAACCCTAATTTTAGCCCCAACTGCTCTTCTCCTGACGGCCGGCAGATGGCGATAGATGGCGGGTGCACTGCGCATGCGCATGCCATTTTCTTTTCCCCGGCAGCCAGGAGGAGCAGCAGGAGGATCCAGGGACACCGGTAAGTATAATAGGGTCCCCGAATCCCCCTATTTCTCTGTCCTCTGATGTGCGATCACATCAGAGGACAGAGAATTACACTTTGATTTAAGCAGTTAATTACCGGCAATCACAAAACCGACCCCGATCATGTTCTTTGGGGTCTCGGCTACCCCCGGCAGCCGAGACCCCAAAGATTCTCCCGGTGCCGGACGGCGGGCGCACTGCACATGCGCCCGCCATTTTGAAGATGGCGGCGCCCACCAGGAGCCACGAGGAGCACCGGGGGAGATAGGTGAGTATCGGGGGGCTATCTGCGACCCCTTTTCTCTGTCCTCTGATGTGCGATCACATCGGAGGACAGAGAAATTAAAAAGAGATCGCTGTTTTTTTTTTTTTTGCGATCACCGGTAAACGGTTAATTACCGGCGATCGCAAATGCGGGGTCGGTAAAAAAAACCTCAAATCATGTTCTCTGGGGTCTCGGCTACCGCCAGCAGCCGAGACCCCGGAGAAAATCCGACTCTGGGGGGCGCTATTTACTTTTTCCACAGCGCCGTTATTTAACGGCGCTGTGGTTTAAGTACCCTTAGCGGCTGCCGTTAAAAGGCGTATCGGCGGTCGCTAAGGGGTTAAAAGGGGTTGTTGGGAATAGAGTTTGTTCGTGACACCACCTGTGGTATTCAGTCAGGGATGACCGACGCTGCTTAAAGGGGCCACTGGGGTATGGCTTCCCACAGGTGAAGCTGGGTCCCCAGGGCTCCCGGTGTATAGATGAACATGGTGGGTGGTGTAGCAAGAAATGAGGACACAGGTTTGCAGTCTCTTTACCTGGTTTACTGATGAATTCAGGCAGCCACAGTTTAGGGCACCAGATCACGGATGCAGGTGTGGTCCGGCTGGCTTAGAAGCAAGTTGGGAGTCCCCTTCACCAGGTGTGGTTGGAAGCCTTCATTCTAGCGCTGTGGTGTAGTCCCTTACTGCCTTAGGCCTCTCACAAGGTCCTCACATTTTCTCTCTGTCCCCCAGGTTGGTAGGACACTACCCGTACGACAGGTAGCTCGAGCCTTTTTTACAGGATCTCTCTCATGACCCAGGCTCTATTCTGCTACTGTGTCCTCGGGTTTCAATGATGGACAGGTGACTTGCAATCCAGCCATCCTGCCTGTTTCTGCTGTGAGATGTAGAGTACTTCACAACCCCGTTCTTCCGGCTACCGGTATCTGCACTCAGCAGGGAGGGAGCTCAGTCGCAGCTAACCTCCTAGCTCTTCACTCTTCTGCGCTTCACTTCCCCTTCACGCTCTCTATAATCTGTTCTGCTTTCCCTTCTCTCTTTCCAGGAGCTGCAGCTCCTCTTGTGGCTGCTGCACAGCTCCTCTCTTAGTCTCTGACTGCTCCAGTCTGCTGTCTGGCACTGACTGACTCACTAACTTCCCCTCCAGACCATAATATATACTGCTCAAAAAAATAAAGGGAACACTAAAATACCACATCCTAGATATCACTGAATGAAATATTCCAGTTGCATATGTTTATTCATTACATAGTGGAATGTGTTGAGAACAATAAAATATAAAATGATCAATTTAAATCAAAATGAATATCCCATGGAGGTCTGGAGTTGGAATGATACTCAAAATCAAAGTGGAAAATGAAGTTACAGGCTGATCCAACTTCAGTGGAAATGCCTCAAGACAAGGAAATGATGCTCAGTAGTGTGTGTGGCCTCCACGTGCCTGTATGACCTCCCTACAACAACTGGGCATGCTCCTGATGAGGCAGCGGATGGTCTCCTGAGGGATCTCCTCCCAGACCTGGACTAAAGCATCCGCCAATTCCTGGACAGTCTGTGGTGCAGCATGACGTTGGTGGATGGTGCAAGACATGATGTCCCAGATGTGTTCAATCGGATTCAGGTCTGGGGAAAGGGTGGGCCAGTCCATAGCTTCAATGCCTTCATCTTGCAGGAATTGCTGACACACTCCAGCCACATGAGGTCTGGCATTGTCCTGCATTAGGAGGAACCCAGAGCCAACCGCACCATCATATGGTCTCACAAGGGGTCTGAGGATCTCATCTCGGTACCTAATGACAGGCTACCTCTGGCGAGCACATGGAGGGCTCCGCGGCCCTCCAAAGAAATGCCACCCAACACCATTACTGACCCACTGCCAAACCGGTCATGCTGAAGGATGTTGCAGGCAGCAGATTGCTTTCCATGGCGTCTCCAGTCTGTCACGTCTGTCACATTGTCACATGTGCTCAGTGTGAACCTGCTTTAATCTGTGAAGAGCACAGGGCGCCAGTAGCAAATTTGCCAATCCTGGTGTTCTGTGGCAAATGCCAAGCATCCTGCACGGTGTTGGGCTGTGCGCACAACCCCTATCTGTGGACGTCGGGCACTCAGACCATCCTCATGGAGTTGCTTTCTAACCTTTTGTGCAGACATGCACAATTGTGGCCTGCTGGAGGTCATTTTGCGGGGCTCCGGCAGGGCTCCTCCTGTTCCTCCTTGCACAAAGGTGGAGGTAGTGGTCCTGCTGCTGGGTCGTTGCCCTCCTACGGCCCCCTCCACGTCTCCTGGTGTACTGGCCTGTCTCCTTGTAGCACCTCCGTCCTCTGGACACTACGCTGATACACAGCAAACCTTCTTGCCACAGCTCGCATTGATGTGCCATCCTGGATTAGCTGCACTACCTGAGCCACTTGTGTGGGTTGTAGAGTCTGTCTCATGCTACCACGAGTGTGAAAACACAACCAATATTCAAAAGTGACCAAAACATCAGCCTGCAGAAAGCATTGGTACTGAGATGTGATCTGTGGTCCCCACCTGCAGAACCACTCCTTTACTGAGTGTCTTGATAATTGCCAATAATTTCCATTTGCACAACAGCATGTGAAATTGATTGTCAAACAGTGTTGCTTCCTAAGTGGACAATTTGATTTCACAGAAGTTTGATTTACTTGGAGTTATATTCTGTTGTTTAAGTGTGCCCTTTATTTTTTTGAGCAGTGTATATATAGGGGAGCCACCCTCAAGCTAGATCAGAGCTCCCCCTTCTGGTCTGGAGTATGAACATTTTGTTTGTGATTACCTGATAAAAGAGATCCTTCCACGCTTCCAAGCATGACATCACTCTCCCCGTGAGGAAAGCAATGCCACTGTAACAACCAGGAACCTGGGGTGTTACACATGTCTATTCATCTTGCGGAGACGCTCAGTCTCTGCAAGATGAATAACACAGTCTAGGTATAGGATGTGCAGCGCCCCAGAGTCCTGGTTCGTTGCAGTAATGTTATTCTTCCACCAGGGGGAGTGATGTTATGTCTGAAGGCAATGAAGGAGATCTTCTGTCCAGGTATCACAACCACAATACACACTTCACACTCCAGTCCGCCAGGGGGAGCCATGCTTCTATCTATTAGGCCGTTCCTCACACTTAGGTTAAACTGGTGGGTTGGGTAGGAAGTGAGACAGAAACTGACTGGGCATCGACCTAGGCAGAAGCTGTCTGGGCTTCACCCAGACAGTGAGTCCCGACCGAGTTTGGCAGAGGCTGGTTGGAGTGGGTTCCAGCCAGCTCCAGACTGCGGCTTGTGGAAGAGGAAGGTACACGGAGCTGCGCCTGCATCCCATGTGGCAGCATCCTAGGAAAGGACACGAAAGGAATTGTGTTGCAGTGAGTGAGCAACGAAGTCATAGCAACAGGAGAGGAACATCAGAGGGAGACCAGCTAGAAGCAGGCTGCCTCCTCCTGAAGCGCAGTACCAGTAGCCAGAACACCGAGGGAGTAAGGATCTCTGTGCCGTTACTTCAGAGACTGGCAGGACAGTTAATTCCACGTTACATGCCCAACCATTTACCCAGGAGGCAGGGTGGCAACTTGTGGGGGCCGGGGCGTCTCTAGGGTCCCAGTAAAAAGCCTCAGGCCGCCAGTCATACGGGTTTGTCCTATCCGTAAGGGGGACAGAGAGAAGAGACTTAACATCTACAATAGTTGTGAGGACCTTACCAAGTTGCTCAGCAGCGAGGTACTGCAACGCCCAGGTGCTAGAGGAAGGCTTCTGATTTCCACCTGAATAAGGGGACTCTGGATTTGCCTTCAGACCGGCCGGACTCTGCCTACCCTGTGGTCCCTACCCTGGACTGTGGATGTTGAAGCCTTCAGTAAACGTAAAGAGACTGCAACCTTATGTCCTCATTATTCACTGCGCCTTACATCATCCACCATCCACCATCTACACTCTGGGAAGACCTGGGGACATACTTCACCTGTGGGAAGGTATACCCTCTAGCTGCCATAACATCACCCCAACGGACCCCTAAGCAGCGTTGGTCACCCTGACCGAATACCACAGGTGGCGTCACGAACATTATCCCTTTAAAGACCTTTCCCCCACATTTCATCAACGGACCTCCCAAGGGCCACGGACCGGGTCAGGCACCGTGACATCCCCATTGACTACAGAAGGGCCCGGTACCGAGTACCCCACGGCCCTTGGGGGCGCTCCACAGACAGACAGACAGAGGCCTAACATAAAAAAGGTGGCTAAATACAGTTCAAAACTGCTAGCAGGAATAACCAGGCGGCCTAGCTTTTTTCAGCGGGGGACAGTTGTAATGTGTGGCGCAGACAGACAGACAGAAGCCTAACATAAAAAAAGGTGGCTTCATGCAGTTCAAAACTGCTAGCAGGAATAACCAGGCGGCCTACCTTGGTTCAGCGTGGGAGGACAACTGTTATGAAAGGCTGACACAGTTACTAGGCACAAATAAGTAAGTAGGCTACATGCAGTTCATGTTGGTGTAGTGCTGGGATGGCTTTTCTCGCAAAGAAGTGTCGACTGGGTAGGTCATAGCGTGATACTGCGTAGGCCATCAGGGCTTTGAAAGCTTCACTTTCAACCAACCGGTAGGGCATCATCTCTAACGAGATTAGTTGAGCAATGTAGCCGTTCAAACCCCGTGTACACGGATGAGAGGAAGAGTACTTTCTTTTCCTATCGAGAGTCTCTTGTAGGCTGAGCTGGACTGGAGAGCTGCATATGGTGGAACTAGCGGGGGTGGTGGTGACATGGCAGATTGAGAGAGGCTTGGTGATGGTATTCTTGATGTGGGCCTACCTACAGTGTTTCCAACCAAGAACCTTGTGATTCCCTGACTGCTTTGGCCTTGCGACAATACCTCTACATTTGCTACTTGTGGTGTCATAACCGGTGGGCTTACAGTGAGGGAAGCAATGTAGCGTTGCTGACTACCTTCATTCTGAGCAGGTGCACCAACGGTACGGGACATTTGGTAGTTAGTCCAGGCTTCCAAGTGCCTGCTGGTTAAATGTCTACGCATGCACGTTGTATTTAAATTTTTAAAGGGACACTGTCACCTGAATTTAAAGGGAACAATCTTGCGCAGGCGTGTACTATGGAGGACAGAGAATTTACTTCAATCCAATATTGCAGCCAGCATGCAGCCAGCGGGTAAGGAAAGGGTGAATGAAACACCCAAAAACCCCGCCTCCATGGCTGAAGATTGTTCCCTCCAAATTCAGGTGACAGTGTCCCTTTAACATTCTTCCCTCTGCTAAAGGTCTTGGAGCATTTCTTACATATAACTTTGGACTGATCATTCAGATCTTGGTTAAAAAATTCCCACACTGCACTCGTCCTACTATGGAATACCTTTTCAGGCTTTGCACGCTGTCCTACTGTCACCGGATGGCCACGCTGTCCTACACCTGTTGTGGTTTTTGACACACGTTTTTGGCCAGATACGGGCCTGCCAGATGACAGCTGTTGCGATGTAAATGACTGCTGCAGATCATCCTCCTCCGCTTCTGAGCTACTGCCAGCGGCACCCTGTTCCCCCAATGGCTGCCAATCTGGGTCAACAACTGGGTCATCTATCACCTCCTCTTCAATGTCATGTGCACCTTCCTCTGTGTCACCGTCTAAGGTGCCATAGTGTTTGTGACAGGGCACCATAGTCTCATCAGGGTCAGATTCTGGCTCAGTACACTGCGAGGGCAATGTAGTGATCTGAGTCAATGGAACAGCATAATAATCTAGCTGTGGCTGTGCATCTGTGCACTCCATGTCCGATTCATCTTGTAATGGGCTTTTAACAATTTCCATCTCTAACCCAGGCACGGTATGTGTAAAGAGCTCCATGGAGTAAAGTGTTGTGTTGCCTGCCGCATCCTTCACTTTTGTTTTGGGTGAAGGACACAAGGAAGCGACTTGTTCCTGACCGGGAGCATCCACTGATGACTCGCTGCTTTTAGATGTCGAACCTTCTGAAGAGGAGGCAAAAGAGCTAGAGGCTGAGTCAGCAAGGAAAGCCAAAACTTGTTCCTGCTGCTCCGGCTTTAAAAGCTGTTTTCCAACTCCAAGATAAGGGAGCCTTCGAAGCCTTGTGTAGCCAGACGATGACGCTGGCTCAACACCTCCAGCCTTTGGTGCTATCTTGCTTTTCCCAGTACCACCAGATGCTCCACCATCAGTACCAGCTGGCAACGAGCGCCCACGGCCTCTTCCACCAGACTTCCTCATTTTTGGGGAAATGTTACCAAAATAACAACCGTTATATGGTACTGTAAAACAAGGTAGAAGGTGTATATTTACTTTTGGAGAATTTATATCTCACTTTTTTGAGGGGGAGGAGACTGCAGCAAAACTCAGGCCCAGTGTATTACACTACACAATGTCAGTGGCAGAACGTGGCTGGAAGATATATGAAAAAAATACAAGGGCTGTAGTACAATTTCAATCTCCCTACAATGATCAAAGGACAAGTATGGCAGCAATAAAAAGGACTGCTGCACACAAAAGAGTGTGGACAAAGAAACAAGAGAACTGTGCAGAAAGGAGCAACAGGATTTTTGCTTTTAAAAAAGCAGTTGGTTTGCACAGCGGCGTCCAAACAGCAATGCAGCTATCAGGGAGCCTTCTAGGGCAGCCTAATAGGCTACAGAGCTGATGCACAGAAATCTAGGCTCCACTGTCCCTGCAAAGAAAAGGTGGTGTTGGACAGTGGAAATCGCTACAGCACAAGCAGTTTCGGGGTTAATCTTCCCTCCCTAACGCTATCCCTTCTTCTGATGAAGCTGCGGCAACCTCTCCCTATGCCCAGATCAGCAGCAGTAAGATGGCGGTCGGCGGGAACGCCCCTTTATAGCCCCTGTGACGCCGCAGACAGCAAGCCAATCACTGCAATGCCCTTCTCTAAGATGGTGGGGACCGAGAGCTATGTCATCACGAGGCCCACACTCTGCGTCCTCCTTCATTGACTGAGAAATGGCGCTTAAAGCGTCATACAAAACGCGACTTTGGCACGAAGATCACCGACCTCATGGCTGATGCCACAGTGGGATCGGGTCGGGTTTCACAAAACCCAACTTTGCCAAAAGTCGGCGATTTTTGAAATTGTCCAATCGGTTTCTCTCAACCCTAGTTATAAGCCATAATCAACATTAACAGAAATAAACACTTGAATTAGGTCACTCTGTGTGTAATGACTATATAACATATGAGTTTCACTTTTTGTATTGAAGAATTGAAATTCACTTTTTGATAATATTCTAATTTTGTGAGAAGCTCGTGTATATCCACCAAGATTCCTTATTGAGGAGCTTTCTATAGTGGGCCCCTCCTCTTGGTGGTTTTAGAACTTTTTCGATTCCTATGACTCTATGTAGTATCCGCATTGTGGAATGAGGAAAAATGTTTAGAAGCCATTTTGTTTGTGGCGTCTGAGAAGTGGCGTCTTATTCTCACTTGAAGTTGATTTGTTATACAACTGACATATTGTAAGTTACAAGATGTACAAATTACTATATAAACAACATATTTGATATTACAATTTATACATTTATTAATTCTGTATGATTTATTTGTAAATGTAGAGTAAAATTCCTTAGCATTTTCCATAAGATTGCAGCTTGTACATACTCTATGTTCACACTATATGACCCCACCACGTGGAGCCAAGTTTTATCCATATTCATCTGTTAGTTTTGATATAGACTAGGGGATAGGAGGGTTCCCAGAATAGGTGCCTTCTATTGGAATATCTGAGTGGATTATTAAGAATATTTTTTTAATTTATCATTTTGATATAAAATGGGAATATATTTTGTATAATCTCCTTAATTTCTGGGAACTGTGGGCTATACTGTGTAACAAATAAAACTGGGTGGTGAACAGAGTGCTAGGTGTCAAGTTCCCGCCTCTGTACAGGGGGAATCTCGAACCATCTCCGCTGCGGTCTCCCATTCTTCTCCAGCCGCAGTGGAGTCTGCTCAGCAGAGATGTCGGTCCCAGCGTCTAGCTCAGGCTGATACTGGACGACTGGTTACTACTCCACCTTCCAGGCTCTGTCTTTGTAGCCAGCAATGTTCAGCAGCGAGCAGGTCTTTCTGGGACTAAGTCCTGCTTTTCACATACTGAACATGCCCACGGGACGACCTCCCATTGGAGGTCGGGGGTCACATGCTCAGGTCCTGTTGCGTCTCCTATTGGTCCATCTGGAAGGTCTTGTGGCACTGCCGCTATAAAAGGTTCACATGGCCGCTCGGCCATGCGCTAGTGTATACTTGAAAACGCGCGTGTGTTGATGTGTGAAAGTCGCTCATTAATCATCCCCTCCCTTGTGTATGACTGCTCACGTAAGGTGGATGTTTTCTATCTAGCGCCTGACAGAGCCATCAGTACTAAACACACGATACAGGGTCTATTGCTGTGACCGCCAGTGTGGCGCTGTGCGCTATTAGAGCTCTTCCCTGACCCAAGTCTGGGTGGTTAGTGGCGTCAGCAGGGCGGCACTGCTCACACTCTTGTGCATAAAATTACTATATTAGTTATATTCTGACACCAAGTAGTGGTGTCGAGCGCAAGTGGTCTAGACGAACTCTAATCCCGAGTCTTGGGATTGAGTTCTGTGACTCCTTGCTTGCGCTCTTTGTGCGGTACCGCGGCCCAGTGAATCAACAGGGTTTGCTTCTTTCATACAGGGTGAAGCTAACCCATGTGTGTATCCTCATTGTACCGCCATATAGTCCGTCATTACTCAGCAGCAGGTTCCATCTCTGCACGGTGGACCCCAGGCTGCGAACGCACCTTATACCATCTCTCTAATTATTTGGTGCATTCCGCTCGCTCTTACACAGAGTTCTTTTGTAGTTTTATTTTTCTCTTTCCACATATTGTCTCTGTTGCTTTGGGTTCCTGCAGTTCTTGCCCGGTCCATCCTTCTCTGAGTCTATTGTTCACTTTAAGAGCTTCCTCATTGAAGGTGACATCCTGAGTAGTATTTCTCCAAGTACTGATACATTCACCCAGTGGGATATTTTTTATGGTTTGTTTTGAGTGACAAGATGTAGCATAAGGTGTAGAGTTGGAGGTTGCACTTTTCCTGAATAAGTCCCTTGCAAAAATTTCAAAGAAATATCAAGAAAATCAATATTATTGGATTGTTTATTAAACGTAAAACCAAAATTCATATCAATATGGTTCTTCCATGTCACAAATTCTACGGCTGCCTCCTCGGTCCCCTCCTATATCAGGAGTAGGTTGTCAATATAACGGCCATACCACCTGATATGGGAGCGGAGGTCAGACGCAGACGACAAAATATTTCTCCTCCCAAATTGCCGTGTAAATATTTGCTATTGAGGGTGAAAAGCTCGCGCCCATTGGGGCTCCCTGTTTCTGAATGTAGAAATTACCATTAAACGAAAAATAATTGTGTAATAACAAAAATTCTGTATCCCTTTGGATAAATTCTTTTATGGATGCAGTATAATTACTATAAAGTTTTAAAAAAGAGCCAAAGATTTTATCGCCATCGCATGAAGAATACTGGGATATAGGCCAATGACGCCGCATGATAACCATATACAACATTCTGGCCAACAGGAACCATCCAGGGATGACATTACATGTCTAGTATCTCTTAAGTAGCTAGGAATGTTTTGTTACAAGGGGCTGAAGGTACATATCTAACCAAGAACTAAGATTTTCCCCTAAACTGCCTAGCCCTGCTACTATGGGACGTAGAGTGGGAGGAAATTGACCCTTATGGATTTTGGGAAGGGAGTGGAAAATGGGGGTAACTGGAAAATGTACTAATAAATCTTTTGACAATTTATCCTTCAAAGCTCCCATTTCGACACCCTCCTGAAATAAATTTTCTAAACCCTTAAAAAACTTAGCAAGTAAGATCAAAACTCAAGCTTTGATACATTTGATTATCTAGCAACATATCCATATTTAATTTATCATATAGTCCTGCATTCAGAATTACCACGGCTCCCCCCAATCCGCTCTTCGTATCACCATGTCTTCATTAGCTGAGAGTTCTTTCAATGCTCTTTTTTCATTCCTAGACAAATTAGATGTAGATTGATCTTTTCTGATTTTTTTCTTTTAATAAATACAAGTCTTTTCCCACTAATTCCTGAAAGTCATCAAGGACTGCTGAGCGGGTCTTCAGGGGAAAAATATGGATTTTTTGTTCTGTATCCAGAATTCATGTCCAGTGTATTATCGAGAGAATCTGCAGCCAATCGTCGAAGGGTGTGAATTGAACGTTGCTCCTCAACGCTAAGAATATTACAAATAGACGTACTTTATTCCTTGTTGCTTTTGTTGGAAATAATTCCCAATCTCTATTCCTCCTCTGGAAAATGACAGTGCAAAGTGCGGTTCCTAGCAAATTTATTAACATCTGGAATGGTTTTATATACCTCGAATTCATTGGTAGGTGAAAACAATAATCCTTTGGATAATAGTTGAGGCTGAGGATCACTGATGCTATACTGTAGCTTTACAAATTGACTACTGGAAGATTACGGTTTGATTCAGTCTCCATATCTATTTCCTGATGTTTAAAGAAATGCTTTTTATGTTTCTTCCCACCTTTCCACCTCCTTTTCCATTTTTTTGAATCAGAATTTGGACGAAGATCCTTATAAGCCCCTTTGCTGTAAACCATCTTGCGTCTCGTAGTGCTGGAGGTGGATCCTCTGAGGTGTAATATTCAGAACTGTCTACTGAAGAGTCCGTATTATTGAAGCTGACTTTTTTATTTGGATTTTGATCCATTTGAGTGTGTCCATGTCTCTTAAGATTAGATTTTGAGGAGGATTTGTTGAGTCCATTGCATTTCTGCAAGTAGACTGTATCTTTAATACAGTCATTGTGATCTCTTTCGAACTTATGTTTTTTAGTGGCCATAATTTTCTCCTCTAGGTGTAAAGTCTTTTCCTTCATGGATTTATTAAGAATGTCATGTTATTTAGAAGATGAATAATCTTTCATTAATGATTCTTAAATCCATAATCTCTTTTTAACCAAATTATGACCAATTTAATTAGCTGGCAGGAGCAGTCAGTGAGGGTATCCTGCCATTGAGGGTATCCTGCCATTGAGGGTATCCTACCATTGAGGGAATCCTACCATTGAGGGAATCCTGCCATTGAGGGTATCCTGCCATTGAGGGAATCCTACCATTGAGGGAATCCTGCCATTGAGGGTATCCTGCCATTGAGGGTATCCTGCCATTGAGGGAATCCTGCCATTGAGGGTATCCTACCATTGAGGGAATCCTACCATTGAGGAAATCCTACCATAGAGGGTATCCTGCCATTGAGGGTATTCTACCATTGAGGGAATCCTACCATTGAGGGTATCCTGCCATTGAGGGTATCCTGCCATTGAGGGAATCCTAGCATTGATGGTATCCTGCCATTAAGGGTATCCTACCATTGAGGGTATCCTACCATTGAGGGTATCCTGCCATTGAGGGTATCCTACCATTGAGGGTATCCTGCCATTGAGGGTATCTTGCCATTGAGGGAATCCTGCCATTGAGGGTATCCTGCCATTGAGGGTATCCTACCATTGAGGAAATCCTACCATAGAGGGTATCCTGCCATTGAGGGTATTCTACCATTGAGGGAATCCTACCATTGATGGTATCCTGCCATTAAGGGTATCCTACCATTGAGGGTATCCTGCCATTGAGGGTATCCTACCATTGAGGGTATCCTACCATTGAGGGTATCCTGCCATTGAGGGTATCCTGCCATTGAGGGAATCCTGCCATTGAGGGTATCCTGCCATTGAGAGTATCCTGCCATTACTGGAAAGGAATCTGAATAAATAGTTGTGGCTATTTTCTTTAATCTAAGGCCCCGAGGAATCATATGTTTCTCTAGATATGAATGGAGAGTGGTGCAATCGCACCAAATTTTCATCTATTTTATTGAAAGATTTTCCATGTTGGACATATGTGAATTAAGATCTGTGTTTGGAAAGAAGTGCTTGTCAGGTTGAAAAAAAAATATCAGAGCAGCTTTATTGTTTCTCTGAACATCGCCATCATCGCAAAGCAGATGGGAGGTTGATGGATCTGCAGCCTCAGTAGAGGTGGGCTGTGACATGCTGTAAAAAATGCTCAATCTGTGATCAGATATATCAAAATAAAATTACCAGAAGTAGTTGGAGTACAATTTCTTTATACCAGATAAAGAGACAATATCATGGAATGATGAATAATCCCATCAGCAGCTCCTGCTTTTGCTGTTATTAGCGGCAGCAGTCGTCGGCTGATGGAAGCACTAGTCCCATCAGTTGACACCAGTGACCGGACGTAAACTTTATACCTCCGATCACAGCTGCTTTCTCACACTATCATTTGACAGCATGGGAACCGCAGCTCTCTGACCGCCGGTGATGATTTTACTGCCAATCAGAAGCAGTGTTTGCCGCACTGTCATGCACATAACAATGTGTGACAGGCACCCGGTGTACAGGGGGCTGAACCTGAACAGTAACACGGACCTCCTGGTGAAGTCCGTGTTCTGTGTCCGTTCCCGAACAGTAGGTGTTCGGTATAGACGCTGAACTTTACTGTTCGGGTTTGTCCATTTCTACTTATCACTATACATGCTGGAGCTTGCTTCTCCGGGTCCTACACCACCGAGACTTGGCACCTCCATGACACATATCTTCTACCTGTCCAGCTGCCACTTTACAACAGATATGAGATCCATGTAATATAAACCTATCATGACACTTAGACATCTTTTCTAACCCCTTTCTGACCTTGGACGTACTATCCCGTAGAGGTGACCTGGGCCTATCTGACCCTCGACAGGATAGTACGTCATAGCCATCGGCCACACTCACGGGGGGAGCACGGCCGATCGCGGCCGGGTGTCAGCTGCCTATCTCAGCTGACATCCGGCGCTATGTGTCAGGAGCGGTCACGGACCGCCCCCGGCACATTAACCCCCGGCACACCGCGATCAAACATGATCGCGGTGTGCCGGCGGTATAGGGAAGCATCGCGCTGCGAGGGTCTCTTACTTCCTCCTCCTCCTTGCAGGCCCGGATCCAAGATGGCCGCAGCATCTGGGTCCTGCAGGGAGGGAGGTGGCTTCACAGCGCCTGCTCAGAGTAGGCACTGTGAAGCCTGGAGATGTGCATGTCAGATCGCTGATCTGACACCGTGCACAGCAAAGTGTCAGATCAGCGATCTTACACTATAACATGATGCCCTCCCTGGGGCAATGTTATAGTGTAAAAAAAAAATATTCCAATGTGTAAAAACATTTTTTTTTAAATTACAAAAATCCCCCCCCCCAAAAAAAAATATTGTTCCTATAAATACATTTCTTTATCTAAATAAAAAAAAAAATAAAAGTACACATATTTAGTATTGTCGCGTCCATAACGACCCCACCTATAAAACTATATCACTAGTTAACCCCTTCAGTGAACACCGTAAAAAAAAAAAAAAAACGAGGCAAACAACGCTTTATTCTCATACCACCAAACAAAAAGTGGAATAACACGCGATCAAAAAAACAGATATAAATAACCATGGTACCGCTGAAAACGTCATCTTCTCCCGCAAAAAACGAGCATACAGCATCATCAGCAAAAAAATAAAAAAGTTATAGTCCTGAGAATAAAGCGATGCAAATATAATTATTTTTTCTATAAATAAGTTTTTATCGTATAAAAGCGCCAAAACATAAAAAAATTATATAAATGAGGTATCGCTGTAATCGTACTGACCCGAAGAATAAAACTGCTTTATCAATTTTACCAAACGCGGAACGGTATAAACGCCTCCCCCAAAAGAAATTCATGAATAGCTGGTTTTTGGTCATTCTGCCTCACAAAAATCGGAATAAAAAGCGATCAAAAAATGTCACGTGCCCGAAAATGTTACCAATTAAAACGTTAACTCGTCCCGCAAAAAACAAGACCCCACATGACTCTGTGGACGAAAATATGGAAAAATTATAGCTCTCAAAATGTGGTAATGCAAAAAATATTTTTTGCAATAAAAAGCGTCTTTCAGTGTGTGACGGCTGCCAATCATAAAAATCCGCTAAAAAACCCGCTATAAAAGTAAATCAAACCCCCCTTCATCACCCCCTTAGTTAGGGAAAAATAAAAAAAAAATTAAAAAAAATTATTTATTTCCATTTTCCCATTAGGGTTAGGGCTAGGGTTAGGGTTAGGGCTAGGGTTAGGGCTAGGGTTAGGGCTAGGGTTAGGGCTAGGGTTAGGGTTAGGGCTAGGGTTAGGGCTAGGGTTAGGGTTAGGGTTAGGGCTAGGGTTAGGGCTAGGGCTAGGGCTAGGGTTAGGGTTGGGGCTAAAGTTAGGGTTAGGGTTTGAATTACATTTACGGTTGGGAATAGGGTTGGGATTAGGGTTAGGGGTGTGTCTGGGTTAGGGGTGTGGTTAGGGTTACCGTTGGAATTAAGGGTTAGGGGTGTGTTTGCATTAGGGTTTCAGTTATAATTGGGGGGTTTCCACTGTTTAGGCGCATCAGAGGCTCTCCAAACGCGACATGGCGTCTGATCTCAATTCCAGCCAATTCTGCGTTGAAAAAGTAAAACAGTGCTCCTTCCCTTCCGAGCTCTCCCGTGTGCCCAAACAGGGGTTTACCCCAACATATGGGGTATCAGCGTACTCAGGACAAATTGGACAACAACTTTTGGGGTCCAATTTCTCCTGTTACCATTGGGAAAATACAAAACTGGGGGCTAAAAAATAATTTTTGTGGGAAAAAAAAGATTTTTTATTTTCACGGCTCTGCGTTATAAACTGTAGTGAAACACTTCGGGGTTCAAAGTTCTCACAACACATATAGATAAGTTCCTTGGAGGGTCTAGTTTCCAATATGGGGTCACTTGTGGGGGGTTTCTACTGTTAAGGTACATTAGGGGCTCTGCAAATGCAATGTGACGCCTGCAGACCATTCCATCTAAGTCTGCATTCTAAATGGCACTCCTTCCCTTCCGAGCCCTCCCATGCGCCCAAACGGTGGTTCCCCCCCATATATGGGGTGTCAGCGTACTCAGGACAAATTGGAAAACAACTTTTGGGGTCCAATTTCTCCTGTTACCCTTGGGAAAATACAAAACTGGGTGCTAAAAAATAATTTTTGTGGGAAAAAAATTTTGTTTTATTTTTACGGCTCTGCATTATAAACTTCTGTGAAGCCCTTGGTGGGTCAAAGTGCTCACCACACATCCAGATAAGTTCTTTAGGGGGTCTACTTTCCAAAATGGTGTCACTTGTGGGGGGTTTCAATGTTTAGGCACATCAGTGGCTCTCCAAACGCAACATGGCGTCCCATCTCAATTTCTGTCAATTTTGCATTGAAAAGTCAAACGGCGCTCCTTCCCTTCCGAGCTCTCCCATGCGCGCAAACAGTGGTTTACCGCCACATATGGGGTATCAGCGTATTCAGCACAAATTGTACAACAACTTTTGGGGTCCAAATTCTTCTCTTAACCTTGGGAAAATAAAAAATTGGGGGCGAAAAGATAATTTTTGTGAAAAAATATGATTTTTTATTTTTACGGTTCTGCATTATAAACTTCTGTGAAGCACTTGGTGGGTCAAAGGACTCACCACACATCTAGATAAGTTCCTTAGGGGGTCTACTTTCCAAAATGGTGTCACTTGTGGGGGGTTCCAATGTTTAGGTACATCAGGGGCTCTCCAAACGCAACATAGCGTCCCATCTCAATTCCTGTCAATTTTGCATTGAAAAGTCAAATAGCGCTCCTTCCCTTCCAAGCTCTGTCATGCGCCCAAACAGTGGTTTACCCCCCACATATGGGGTATCAGAGTACTCAGGACAAATTGTACAACACATTTTGGGGTCCATTTTCACCTGTTACCCTTGGTAAAATAAAACAAATTGGAGCTGAAGTAAATTTTTTGTGAAAAAAAGTTAAAGGGAACCTGTCACCTGAATTTGGCGGGACTGGTTTTGGGTCACATGGGCGGAGTTTTCAGGTGTTTGACTCACCCTTTGCTTACCCGCTGGCTGCATGCTGGCCGCAATATTGGATTGAAGTTCATTCTCTGTCCTCCGTAGTAGATGCCTGCACAAGGGTTAGGGTTAGGGCTAGGGTTAGGGCTAGGGTTAGGGCTAGGGTTAGGGCTAGGGCTAGGGCTAGGGTTAGGGCTAGGGTTAGGGCTAGGGTTAGGGCTAGGGTTAGGGCTAGGGTTAGGGTTATGGTTGGGGCTAAAGTTAGGGTTAGGGTTTGAATTACATTTACGGTTGGGAATAGGGTTGGGATTAGGGTTAGGGGTGTGTCTGGGTTAGGGTTAGGGTTAGGGTTACCGTTGGAATTAAGGGTTAGGGGTGTGTTTGCATTAGGGTTTCAGTTATAATTGGGGGGTTTCCACTGTTTAGGCGCATCAGGGGCTCTCCAAACGCGACATGGCGTCTGATCTCAATTCCAGCCAATTCTGCGTTGAAAAAGTAAAACAGTGCTCCTTCCCTTCCGAGCTCTCCCGTGTGCCCAAACAGGGGTTTACCCCAACATATGGGGTATCAGCGTACTCAGGACAAATTGGACAACAACTTTTGGGGTCCAATTTCTCCTGTTACCATTGGGAAAATACAAAACTGGGGGCTAAAAAATAATTTTTGTGGGGAAAAAAAGATTTTTTATTTTCACGGCTCTGCGTTATAAACTGTAGTGAAACACTTCGGGGTTCAAAGTTCTCACAACACATCTAGATAAGTTCCCTGGGGGGTCTAGTTTCCAATATGGGGTCACTTGTGGGGGGTTTCTACTGTTTAGGTACATTAGGGGCTCTGCAAATGCAATGTGACGCCTGCAGACCATTCCATCTAAGTCTGCATTCTGAATGGCACTCCTTCCCTTCCGAGCCCTCCCATGCACCCAAACGGTGGTTCCCCCCCACATATGGGGTGTCAGCGTACTCAGGACAAATTGGAAAACAACTTTTGGGGTCCAATTTCTCCTGTTACCCTTGGGAAAATACAAAACTGGGTGCTAAAAAATAATTTTTGTGGGAAAAAAATTTTGTTTTATTTTTACGGCTCTGCATTATAAACTTCTGTGAAGCCCTTGGTGGGTCAAAGTGCTCACCACACATCCAGATAAGTTCTCTAGGGGGTCTACTTTCCAAAATGGTGTCACTTGTGGGGGGTTTCAATGTTTAGGCACATCAGTGGCTCTCCAAACGCAACATGGCGTCCCATCTCAATTTCTGTCAATTTTGCATTGAAAAGTCAAACGGCGCTCCTTCCCTTCCGAGCTCTCCCATGCGCGCAAACAGTGGTTTACCGCCACATATGGGGTATCAGCGTATTCAGCACAAATTGTACAACAACTTTTGGGGTCCAAATTCTTCTCTTACCCTTGGGAAAATAAAAATTTGGGGGCGAAAAGATAATTTTTGTGAAAAAATATGATTTTTTATTTTTACGGTTCTGCATTATAAACTTCTGTGAAGCACTTGGTGAGTCAAAGTGCTCACCACACGTCTAGATAAGTTCCTTAGGGGGTCTACTTTCCAAAATGGTGTCACTTGTGGGGGGTTCCAATGTTTAGGTACATCAGGGGCTCTCCAAACGCAACATAGAGTCCCATCTCAATTCCTGTCAATTTTGCATTGAAAAGTCAAATAGCGCTCCTTCCCTTCCGAGCTCTGTCATGCGCCCAAACAGTGGTTTACCCCCCACATATGGGGTATCGGCGTACTCAGGACAAATTGTACAACACATTTTGGGGTCCTTTTTCACCTGTTACCCTTGGTAAAATAAAACAAATTGGAGCTGAAGTAAATTTTTTGTGAAAAAAAGTTAAAGGGAACCTGTCACCTGAATTTGGCGGGACTGGTTTTGGGTTATATGGGCGGAGTTTTCAGGTGTTTGACTCACCCTTTGCTTACCCGCTGGCTGCATGCTGGCCACAATATTGGATTGAAGTTCATTCTCTGTTCTCCGTAGTAGATGCCTGCACAAGGCAATCTTGCCTTGCGCAGGCGTGTGCTACGGAGGACAGAGAAGGAACTTCAATCCAATATTTCGGCCAGCATGCAGCCAGCGGGTAAGCAAATGGTGAATCGAACATCCAAAAACTCCGCCCATATGACCCAAAACCAGTCCCGCCAAATTCAGGTGACAGGTTCCCTTTAGATGTTCATATTTATTTAAACATTCCAAAAATTCCTGTGAAACACCAGAAGGGTTAATAAACTTCTTGAATGTGGTTTTGAGAACCTTGAGGGGTGCAGTTTTTAGAATGGTGTCACACTTGGGTATTTTCTGTCATATAGACCCCTCAAAATGACTTCAAATGAGATGTGGTCCCTAAAAAAAAAAAATGGTGTTGTAAAAATGAGAAATTGCTGGTCAACTTTTAACCCTTATAACTCCCTAACAAAAAAAAATTTGGCTCCAAAATTGTGCTGACGTAAAGTAGACATGTGGGAAATGTTACTTATTAAATATTTTGTGTGACATATCTCTGTGATTTAATTGCATAAAAATTCAAAGTTAGAAAATTGTGAAATTTTAAAACTTTTCGCCAAATTTCCATTTTTTTCACAAATAAACGCAGGTAATGTCAAAGAAATTTTTACCACTAACATGAAGTACAATATGTCACGAGAAAACAATGTCAGAATCACTGGGATCCGTTGAAGCGTTCCAGAGTTATAACCTCATAAAGGGACAGTGGTCAGAATTGTAAAAATTGGCCCGGTCATTAACGTGCAAACCACCCTTGGGGGCAAAGGGGCTAAAGACTAAATACATGTAATTACATATACTTAAGGTACCGTCACACTTAGCGACGCTGCAGCGATACCGACAACGATCCGGATCGCTGCAGCGTCGCTGTTTGGTCGCTGGAGAGCTGTCACACAGACAGCTCTCCAGCGACCAACGATCCCGAGGTCCCCGGTAACCAGGGTAAACATCGGGTAACTAAGCGCAGGGCCGCGCTTAGTAACCCGATGTTTACCCTGGTTACCAGCGTAAAAAAACAAACAGTACATACTTACATTCAGCTGTCTGTCCCTTGCCGTCTGGTTCCTGCACTGACTGCTGGCCGCAAAGTGAAAGTGAAAGCACAGCACAGCGGTGAGTCACACAGCGGTGACTCACCGCTGTGGCTGTGCTCTGCTTTCACTTTATGGCCAGCAGTCAAGGCAGGAACCAGTCGGCAAGGGACAGACAGCTGAATGTAAGTATGTACTGTTTGTTTTTTTACGCTGGTAACCAGGGTAAACAGCGGGTTACTAAGCGCGGCCCTGCGCTTAGTAACCTGATGTTTACCCTGGTTACCAGTGAAGACATCGCTGAATCGGTGTCACACACGCCGATTCGGCGATGTCTACGGGGAGTCCAGCGACGAAATAAAGTTCTGGACTTTCTTCCCCGACCAGCGATCTCCCAGCAGGGGCCTGATCGCTGCTGCCTGTCACACTGGACGATATCGCTAGCGAGGACGCTGCAACGTCACGGATCGCTAGCGATATCGTCTAGTGTGACGGTACCTTAACACACAGATATAAGAGCCATATTACATAGATACATAGTTAATATGTTAGAAAAAAAAACAAATGTCCATTAAATTAAACTGAGGGATGGGAAAGGGTAAAATGGAGAGGTATGTGTACAACCACAACACAAGATCCAATACGCCCCAGAAGAGCTCATATTTCCCTCCTAATACCAATTGTCAATTGGACCAAATATTCAGAAAATCACTTTCCACATTTACAGAATTATTGTTGTTATTTCCTTATTTTTGGAGCTCCTGAGGGTGGCTGTCCCACAGACGAATAGCTCTCATGGTACAGAAACCTTACTTTCTTTGGAGACTAAGGCTGTGTGCACACGTAGAAAGGGGGCTGCGGGTTCTCCCGCGGGTTTTCCCTCAGCGGATTTGATAAATCTGCAGGGCAAACCCGCTGCAGTTATCCCTGCAGATTTATTGTGGTTTGTGTTGCGGGTTCTGCTGCGGGTTTAATCCTGCCCTTGTTTTACTATTGATGCAGCAATATGCAGCATCAATAGTAATGTTAAAAATAATGATATACTCACCCTCTGACGTCCAGATCTCCTCGGCGCTGCACGCGGCGGTCCGGTTCCAAAGATGCTGTGCGAGAAGGATCTTCGTGACGTCATGGTCATGTGACCGCGACGTCACCGCAGGCCTTGCTCGCATAGCAACCTGAGACCGAACGGCCGCGTGCAGCGCTGAGAGGTGAGTATATCATTATTTTTTATTTTAATTCTTTTTTTTTTTTACACAAATATGGTTCCCAGGGCCTGGAGGAGAGTCTCCTCTCCTTCACCCCGGGTAGCAACCGCACATTATCCACTTACTTCCCGCATGGTGGGCACAGCCCCATGTGGGAAGTAAGCGGATCAATGCATTCCTACGGGCGGCACGGTGGTGCAGTGGTTAACACTGCAGCCTTGCAGCGCTGGGGTCCTGGGTTCAAATCCCACCAAGGACAACATCTGCAAAGAGTTTGTATGTTCTCTCCGTGTTTGCGTGGGTTTCCTCCGGGCACTCCGGTTTCCTCCCACATTCCAAAGACATACTGATAGGGAATTTAGATTGTGAGCCCCATCGGGGACAGTGATGATAATGTGTGCAAAATGTAAAGCGCTGCGGAATATGTTAGCGCTATATAAAAATAAAGATTATTATTATGGGTGCAGAACCGCCACGATTCTGCACAAAGAAGTGACATGCTGCGGGTTGTAAACCGCTGCGTTCCCGCGCGATTTTTCCCACAGCATGTGCACAGCGGTTTGCGGTTTCCATAGGGTTTACATGTTACTGTAAACGCTATGGAAACTGCTGCGGACCCGCAGCTGCAAAATCGCCGCGGTTCCGCGGTAAAAACCGCAAAGTGTGAACATGGCCTAACTTCGCCTCACTCCAGGCGGTGATAGTGCCCCTTGTCATTTCGTGATGTTTGAAATGAGCCAGGTTTTGACCATATTTTTTGTAGAAGCCATTTATATACTTGTACAAATTATTCATGTCGACCCTTAGACATCTCGTCTCAATAGCCTTAGGCTACTTTCACACTAGCGTTTTTTTCAATACGTCGCAATGCGTCATTTATGGGAAAAAACGCATCCTGCAAAGTTGTCTGCAGGATGCGTTTTTGCCCCATAGACTAACATTAGTGACGCATTGCGATGCATTGACACACGTCGCAACCATCGTGCGACGGTTGCGCCGTGTTGTGGCGGACCACCAGGAGCAAAAAAGTTACATGTAACGTTTTCTGCTGCCGACGGTCTGCCATTTCCGACCGCACATGCGCGGCCAGAACTCCGCCCCCACCTCCCCGCACCTCACAGTGAGGCAGCGGATGCGCTGGAAAAATGCATCCTCTGCCCCCATTGTGCGGCGCATTCACTGCTAGCGTCGGTACGTCGGCCCGACGCACTGCGACAGGCTGAGTCCGACGCAAGTGTGAAAGTAGCCTTTGTTCCTTCACTGCACATCAGTTTAGAAGCTCGTTTTTTACCATTTCTAACTCCCTGATTTCTATGAATTGGTGCCCAGGACTGAGCTGCGGATTCCAGATGAGGTGGCACAGTGATCGCATTATGTCCCTGCCCGGTGAGGCCATACTTCCATCACAACAGTAACCTCCGGGCCTTTGAAGCCGCCGATTGACATTGTACTATTTAGTAGGTGATGTACAAGTAAACGCAAATATCAAACATGAATTGGCCAATTTATGCAATAAGTATTCTCAGGTTTTCATATTTTCTAGTGCAGTAATGCATGTTTGATGTTTGCATGCTATATTGCTACAAGTGACCCTCCTAGTCTTATATATGGAGCTCACTGCTAATAGACAGATATAACAGCCGTGTAATATCAGCATAAAGTATTAGAGAACTAGACTCCATCTAGACATTTACATTTGTGGCATCTGGTGAGTGAGTGTTCTCTCTCTGGTTATTTCACAAATTCTCTCATTTTTCTTTTGATCTTTTATCTCCTATATCTTCCATGTCTGCTGTGTTCATCTCTTATTTCTATTATGCAGATGCCCCCTCCCTTGGATATAAGTAAGGTAATGCTGGAGTCTGGACATACCTTGCCTTCAGGCCTGCTGTGGTCTCGGCTTATGCACTCCTGGGTGCCGGGATCCCAGTTTATAAGGCTTTGGGCAGGGAGGTGACAGCTAGAGAACAGCCCTAATGTGACTGGAAATGTCTAGAGCTCATAATTCCTCTGCTTAGTCACAAGGAAGCACATTAATGGCTCATCCCAGCCACAGTCTCCCTGTGTAGTCAAACACCCTGCACAGACCTCATGAAGGCAGATCTATGAAGGCCTCGCTGCTGGCCTAGAAAACGAGGTGCACACTTCACACACCGAGGCCCAGTGTTTAGGACAATCCCTTGTTCTCTCTCCGCTTGTTCGTGTAGACGCACAGAGTGAGAGTAGTCCCTTAATGATCCCATATGGTACAATTTCACTTTCAAGGAGTCCACACATGATGTTTGCTTGTATTTGATCACTTGTAGGGTTTGGACTCATGGTGACTTCAGCCATTTCTTCACAAGTTGTGTGATCACTATCAGTTTCCTCTTTAGGAAATGGTGCTGGTGTAACCTTAGATTTAATGCAGCATACACATCTTAGGGCTTGTTCACACATTGGGTTTTTGCCTTTTTTTTCCCCATGTTTTTTCCTTGCATTTTCCAGGATAGAAAACGCTCCACTTTACAGTACCAGTAAAGTGATTGAGATTTCTAAGATTTAATCATAGAATCATAGAATGTTAGAGTTGGAAGGGACCTCCTGGGTCGTCTGGTCCAACCCCCTGCTCAAAGCAGGATTCACTCAATCATCCCAGACAGATGTCTGTCCAGCCTCTGTGTGAAGACATCCATGGAAGGAGAACTCACCACCTCTCGTGGCCGCCTGTTCCACTCATTGATCACCCTAAGTGTCAAAACGTTTTTTCTAATATCTAATCTGTGTCTCCTCCCATTCATTTTCATCACATTGCTTCTAGTCTTTCCTTGTACAAATGAGAATAAAGATGATACTTCTACAATGTGACAGCCCTTGAGATATTTGTAGACAGCTGTTAAGACTCCTTTCAGTCTTCTTTTTTGCAAACTAAATGTAATGGGGTCTACTGTGCTGGAGTACCTCTTTCAGCACTCCCCGTGTTTCAGGAGGTCCATTCTGCTTTTGCTAGATTCTGAATGAAGGACGCTGGCAGGAATTTCTTGATTACATGAGAGCATATAAATGCTGACTGCTTCTCCACGTATTTCCAGTCTAAGAACACACTTTATTTGCAGGACACAGAATATATAACACAGATACACAGGGCAAGCCAATAGGAAAACAGCAGACCAGAAATACATTACAATAGCCGCAGGGGGCCTGCTGATATTTACTGTGGGAATTCCAAAGGTGGGGGAGGTCAGAAAGAGAATATCTTGTCCAGGGGCGCAGCCTGTGGACTGATGCATTTCACATGGAAACTATTATACATACATATACTGCATAACATTCTTGGTGCTGGGGGGTTCTGTAACACGGCTCCCCTTTTCAGCGACGCGATCGGCATACACAGTCTGATCCTTAAAGGATCGGTTTGGGGATGACCGAAGTTTATGGGGTTGGTACAAGTTCCGTTTGTCGACTTAGTCCATCGGCATTACCATTTTGTTTGCCGGGTCTGTAGTGGATGGTGAAGTCAAGAGGTTGTAGGGCTAAACTCCACCTCAGTAATCTGGCGTTGTCTCCGGAGACCCGATTAAGCCAGACTAGGGGATTATGGTCCGTTAGGAGGGAAAACTGTCGTCCATACAAATATGGTTGTAACTTTTTGAGTGCTCATACTATTGCCAGGCACTCCTTCTCGATGGCCGCATAGCTCACTTCACAGGGCAGTAGTTTCCGACTCAGGTAAGCTACCGGGTGTTCTTGGCCGTCCGGCCCGACTTGGCTTAGTACTGCCCCCAATCCAAACATAGAAGCGTCTGTGTGGACAAGGAAACGTTTAGTTGGATCGGGTGCGGCCAATACAGGGGTATTGGTGAGGGCTGTTATGAATAGGTAATTCAGAACCACAATAGACCTTGAAGTTCAGAGCACACAAGTGACCTGACAAAAACCACAAAACATAGGACGAGCTCTGAGACGTGGGAACTCTGCTGACCGCAATCCCTAAACCTATCAAACCACACTAGAGGTAGCCGTGGATTGCGCCTAACGCTCCCTATGCAACTCGGCACAGCCTGAGAAACTAGCTAGCCTGAAGATAGAAAAATAAGCCTACTTTGCCTCAGAGAAATTCCCCAAAGGAAAAGGCAGCCCCCCACTTATAATGACTGTGAGTTAAGATGAAAATACAAACACAGAGATTAAATAGATTTAGCAAAGTGAGGCCCGACTTACTGAATAGACCGAGGATAGGAAAGATAGCTTTGCGGTCAACACAAAAACCTACAAACAACCACGCAGAGGGGCAAAAAGACCCTCCGCACCGACTAATGGTACGGAGGTGCTCCCTCTGCGTCTCAGAGCTTCCAGCAAGCAAGCAAAACCAAAAAAGCAAGCTGGACAGAAAATATAGCAACAAAAGTAACACAAGCAGAACTTAGCTTATGCTGAGCAGACAGGCCACAGGAACGATCCAGGAGGAAGCAAGACCAATACTAGAACATTGACTGGAGGCCAGGATCAAAGCACTAGGTGGAGTTAAATAGAGCAGCACCTAACGACTTAACCTCATCACCTGAGGAAGGAAACTCAGAAGCCGCAGTACCACTCGTGACCACAGGAGGGAGCTTGATCACAGAATTCACAACAGTACCCCCCCTTGAGGAGGGGTCACCGAACCCTCACCAGAGCCCCCAGGCCGACCAGGATGAGCCATATGAAAGGCACGAACAAGATCGGCAGCATGGACATCAGAGGCAAAGACCCAGGAATTATCTTCCTGACCATAACCCTTCCACTTAACCAGATACTGGAGTTTCCGTCTCGAAACACGAGAATCCAAAATCTTCTCCACTATATACTCCAACTCCCCCTCCACCAAAACCGGGGCAGGAGGATCAACAGATGGAACCACAGGCGCCACGTATCTCCGCAACAATGACCTATGGAATACGTTATGGATGGAAAAAGAATCTGGAAGGGTCAAACGAAAAGACACAGGATTAAGAACCTCAGAAATCCTATACAGACCAATGAAACGAGGCTTAAATTTAGGAGAGGAAACCTTCATAGGAATATAACGAGATGACAACCAAACCAAATCCCCAACACGAAGTCGGGGACCCACACAGCGTCTGCGATTAGCGAAACGTTGAGCCTTCTCCTGGGACAAGGTCAAATTGTCCACTACATGAGTCCAAATCTGCTGCAACCTGTCCACCACAGTATCCACACCAGGACAGTCCGAAGACTCAACCTGCCCTGAAGAGAAACGAGGATGGAACCCAGAATTGCAGAAAAACGGTGAAACCAAGGTAGCCGAGCTGGCCCGATTATTAAGAGTGAACTCAGCCAACGGCAAAAAGGACACCCAATCATCCTGATCAGCAGAAACAAAACATCTCAGATATGTTTCCAAGGTCTGATTGGTTCGTTCAGTCTGGCCATTTGTCTGAGGATGGAAAGCCGAGGAAAAAGACAAATCAATGCCCATCCTAGCACAAAAGGCTCGCCAAAACCTCGAAACAAACTGGGAACCTCTGTCAGAAACGATGTTCTCTGGAATGCCATGTAAACGAACCACATGCTGGAAGAACAATGGCACCAAATCAGAGGAGGAAGGTAATTTAGACAAGGGTACCAAATGGATCATCTTAGAGAAGCGATCACAAACTACCCAAATGACCGACATTTTTTGAGAGACGGGGAGATCCGAAATAAAATCCATAGAGATATGTGTCCAAGGCCTCTTCGGGATCGGCAAGGGCAAAAGCAACCCACTGGCACGAGAACAGCAGGGCTTAGCCCGAGCACAAATCCCACAGGACTGCACAAAAGAACGCACATCCCGCGACAGAGACGGCCACCAAAAGGATCTAGCCACCAAATCTCTGGTACCAAAGATACCAGGATGACCAGCCAACACCGAACAATGAACCTCAGAGATAACTTTATTCGTTCACCTATCAGGGACAAACAGTTTCTCTGCTGGGCAACGATCAGGTTTATTAGCCTGAAATTTTTGCAGTACCCGCCGCAAATCAGGGGAGATGGCAGACACAATTACTCCCTCTTTGAGAATACCCGCCGGCTCAGGCAAACCCGGAGAGTCGGGCACAAAACTCCTAGACAGGCCATCCGCCTTCACATTTTTAGAGCCCGGAAGGTACGAAACCACAAAGTCAAAACGGGAGAAAAACAGCGACCAACGAGCCTGTCTAGGATTCAACCGTTTGGCAGACTCGAGATAAGTCAAGTTCTTGTGATCAGTCAAGACCACCATGCGATGCTTAGCTCCTTCAAGCCAATGACGCCACTCCTCGAATGCCCACTTCATGGCCAGCAACTCTCGATTGCCAACATCATAATTTCGCTCAGCAGGCGAAAACTTCCTGGAAAAGAAGGCGCATGGCTTCATCACCGAGCAATCAGCACCTCTTTGCGACAAAACAGCCCCCGCTCCAATTTCAGAAGCATCAACCTCAACCTGGAACGGAAGCGAAACATCTGGTTGACACAACACAGGGGCAGAAGAAAAACGATGCTTTAACTCTTGAAAAGCTTCCACCGCAGCAGAAGACCAATTGACCACATCAGCACCCTTCTTGGTCAAATCGGACAATGGTTTAGCAATACTAGAAAAATTACAGATGAAGCGACGATAAAAATTAGCAAAGCCAAGGAACTTTTGCAGACTCTTCAGAGATGTCGGCTGAGTCCAATCATAAATGGCCTGGACCTTAACAGGGTCCATCTCGATGGTAGAAGGGGAAAAAATGAACCCCAAAAATGAAACCTTCTGAACACCAAAGAGACACTTTGATCCCTTCACAAACAAAGAATTAGCACGCAGGACCTGGAACACCATTCTGACCTGCTTCACATGAGACTCCCAATCATCCGAGAAGACCAAAATATCATCCAAGTATACAATCAGGAATTTATCCAGGTACTCTCGGAAGATGTCATGCATAAAGGACTGAAATACTGATGGAGCATTGGAAAGCCCGAATGGCATAACCAGGTACTCAAAATGGCCCTCGGGCGTATTAAATGCAGTTTTCCATTCATCGCCCCGTTTAATACGCACAAGATTATATGCACCACGAAGATCTATCTTGGTGAACCAACTAGCCCCCTTAATCCGAGCAAACAAATCAGAAAGCAGCGGCAAGGGGTACTGAAATTTGACCGTGATTTTATTTAGAAGGCGGTAATCAATACAAGGTCTCAGCGAACCATCCTTCTTGGCCACAAAAAAGAACCCTGCTCCCAATGGCGATGACGACTGCCGAATATGACCCTTCTCCAAGGATTCTTTTACGTAACTCCGCATAGCGGTGTGCTCAGGTACAGATAAATTAAACAGTCGACCCTTAGGAAACTTACTGCCAGGAATCAACTCGATAGCACAATCACAATCCCTATGCGGAGGTAGGGCATTGGACTTGGGCTCATCGAATACATCCCGGTAATCAGACAAGAACTCTGGGACCTCAGAAGGGGTGGATGATGAGATAGACAGAAATGGAACATTACCATGTACCCCCTGACAACCCCAGCTGGACACAGTCATTGATTTCCAATCTAATACTGGGTTATGGACTTGTAGCCATGGCAACCCCAACACGACCACATCATGCAGATTTTGCAACACCAGAAAGCGAATATCCTCCTGGTGCGCAGGAGCCATGCACATGGTCAGCTGGGTCCAATACTGAGGCTTATTCTTGGCCAAAGGCGTAGCATCAATTCCTCTCAATGGAATAAGACACTGCAAGGGCTCCAAGACAAACCCACAGCGCCTAGCAAACTCCAAGTCCATCAAATTCAGGGCAGCGCCTGAATCCACAAATGCCATGACAGAATAGGAAGACAAAGAGCAGATCAAAGTAACGGACAAAAGAAATTTCGACTGTACCGTACCAATGGTGGCAGACTTAGCGAACCGCTTAGTGCGCTTAGGACAATCGGAGATAGCATGAGTGGAATCACCACAGTAAAAACACAGCCCATTCTGACGTCTGTGTTCTTGCCTTTCAGCTCTGGTCAAAGTCCTATCGCACTGCATAGGCTCAGGTTTATGCTCAGATAATATCGCCAAATGGTGCACAGATTTACGCTCACGCAAGCGTCGACCGATCTGAATGGCCAAAGACATAGACTCATTCAGACCAGCAGGCATAGGAAATCCCACCATGACATCCTTAAGGGATCCAGAGAGACCCTTTCTGAAGATTGCTGCCAAAGCACATTCATTCCACTGAGTGAGCACAGACCACTTTCTAAACTTCTGACAATAAATCTCTATCTCATCCTGACCCTGACACAGAGCCAGCAAATTTTTCTCTGCCTGATCCACTGAATTAGGTTCATCGTACAGTAATCCGAGCGCCAGAAAAAACGCATCAATATTACATAATGCAGGATCTCCTGGCGCAAGGGAAAATGCCCAGTCCTGAGGGTCGCCACGTAATAAAGAAATAATGATGTTGAACTGGGTCACCAGAGGAGCGAGGTTTCAACGCCAGAAACAGTTTGCAATTATTTTTGAAACTCAGAAATTTAGCTCTATCTCCAGAAAACAAATCAGGAATAGGAATTCTTGGTTCTAACATAGAATTCTGAGCCACAAAGTCTTGAATATTTTGTACTCTTGCAGTGAGAAGATCCACACATGAAGACAGACCTTTAAAGTCCATCACTACACCTGTGTCCTGAACCACCCAAATGTCTAGGGGAAAAAAAGGCAAAACACAGTGCAAAGAAAAAAAAATGGTCTCAGAACTTCTTTTTTCCCTCTATTGAGAAGCATAGTACTTTGGGCCTCCAGTACTGTTATGAATAGGTAATTCAGAACCACAATAGACCTTGAAGTTCAGAGCACACAAGTGACCTGACAAAAACCACAAAACATAGGACGAGCTCTGAGACGTGGGAACTCTGCTGACCGCAATCCCTAAACCTATCAAACCACACTAGAGGTAGCCGTGGATTGCGCCTAACGCTCCCTATGCAACTCGGCACAGCCTGAGAAACTAGCTAGCCTGAAGATAGAAAAATAAGCCTACTTTGCCTCAGAGAAATTCCCCAAAGGAAAAGGCAGCCCCCCACTTATAATGACTGTGAGTTAAGATGAAAATACAAACACAGAGATTAAATAGATTTAGCAAAGTGAGGCCCGACTTACTGAATAGACCGAGGATAGGAAAGATAGCTTTGCGGTCAACACAAAAACCTACAAACAACCACGCAGAGGGGCAAAAAGACCCTCCGCACCGACTAATGGTACGGAGGTGCTCCCTCTGCGTCTCAGAGCTTCCAGCAAGCAAGCAAAACCAAAAAAGCAAGCTGGACAGAAAATATAGCAACAAAAGTAACACAAGCAGAACTTAGCTTATGCTGAGCAGACAGGCCACAGGAACGATCCAGGAGGAAGCAAGACCAATACTAGAACATTGACTGGAGGCCAGGATCAAAGCACTAGGTGGAGTTAAATAGAGCAGCACCTAACGACTTAACCTCATCACCTGAGGAAGGAAACTCAGAAGCCGCAGTACCACTCGTGACCACAGGAGGGAGCTTGATCACAGAATTCACAACAGAGGGCGTCCTTTAGCTGGCGGAAGGCTTCCTCACACTCTGGGGTACAGGTTACCTGGCGGGGTTGGTTCTTACGAGTCAGATCAGTGAGGGGCTTGGCTACGCTGCTGTAATTGGGAACAAATTTCCTGTAATATCCTGCTGTCCCTAGAAACGCCATGGCCTGGGTTTTAGTGCGTGGGGTGGGCCATTTGGCTATGGCCTCAATCTTGGCTGGTTCTGGTCTCTGTTTCCCACTTCCCACCCAATGCCCTAAATACTGAACCTCTGCTTTGCCCATGTGACACTTGTTTGGGTTCAGGGTGATTCCGGCCTTGTGGATCCTGTCTAATACTGTCTCTAGGTTATTTAGATGCTCTTCCCATGTCGCGCTGTAGATGGCGATGTCATCCAGGTAGGCACACGCATAGTCCTGGAGACCATCCAGAAGCCGGTCAGCCAGCCTCTGGAAGGTCGCCGGGGCAGTCTTCATCCCGAATGGCATAACTCGGAACTGGAGTAAGCCAAATGGGGTGACAAATGCCGACTTGGGAATAGCATCAGGACTAAGGGGAATCTGCCAGTAGCCTATGCATAGATCGATGGTGGTCAAATACTTTGCCCCCGCCAGCCGGTCTAACAAGTCATCAACACGTGGCATGGGATACGCATCCGTCACTGTTTTCTCATTGAGCTTACGATAGTCTACACAAAACCGTGTAGTCCCATCCTTCTTAGGCACTAACACTACGGGGGATGCCCAGGGACTATCTGACTCTTCAATGACCCCTAAACGCAACATCTCTTGTATCTCTTGTCGCATCCCTTCTCGTACAGACTCAGGGATGCGGAAGGGGGGTTGTCGCAGGTGGGTCTGATCCTGGGTCTCAACCTTGTGTTGTGCCAGGTGAGTGTACCAGGGTTTCCCCGAAAACATCCTCTGTCGCTGCCTAAACAACTCCTCCGCCTGCTGTCTCTCCCGGGGACCTAAGTCTTCACCCCATTGTACCTGGTCCCATGTTTTAGACTGAGTCCTCTCCCCTAAGACATCAGGCAAGGGAAGTCCGGCTAAATCCTCTGTTTCAGGTGCACAGATGGCCACTACCTCTTCAGGGCGCTCCCGATAGGGCTTCAGCATATTCACGTGGAACATGCGGATAACCCTGGGGTCGTCACAATCGGCGACATTATAGGACATTATGGGAGAACTACAATACCCAGATAGATTAGCGAAATTAGGATTATTTAGTCTAGAAAAAAGACGACTGAGGGGCGATCTAATAACTATGTATAAGTATATAAGGGGACAATACAAATATCTCGCTGAGGATCTGTTTATACCAAGGAAGGTGACGGGCACAAGGGGGCATTCTTTGCGTCTGGAGGAGAGAAGGTTTTTCCACCAACATAGAAGAGGATTCTTTACTGTTAGGGCAGTGAGAATCTGGAATTGCTTGCCTGAGGAGGTGGTGATGGCGAACTCAGTCGAGGGGTTCAAGAGAGGCCTGGATGTCTTCCTGGAGCAGAACAATATTGTATCATACAATTAGGTTCTGTAGAAGGACGTAGATCTGGGGATTTATTATGATGGAATATAGGCTGAACTGGATAGACAAATGTCTTTTTTCGGCCTTACTAACTATGTTACTATGTTACTATTTTAGGTGGTGTCGGCTATTTTCCTCACTACCTGGTAGGGCCCCTGCCATGCAGCTTGGAACTTGTTCTGCCTAGTGGGCTCTAACACCAGGACCTTCTGCCCTATTTCCAAGGTGCGCTCTCTGGCCCTCCGATCGCACCATACACGCTGGCGCCGCTCGGCCACCTGCATGTTCCCACGTACAGCCTGGGTCAGCTCCTGTAGGCGGTCCCGGAATTCTAGCACATAGCGTACAATAGGTACCCCTTCTATGATGCTCTCCCCTTCCCAGTGTTCTAGCACTAAGTCTAGGGGTCCCCTTACCCGTCTCCCGTATACCAGTTCAAATGGGGAGAACCCCGTGGATTCTTGGGGCACCTCTCGATAGGCAAACAGGAGGTGAGGCAAGAATTTCTCCAAGTCCCTGTAGGTCCTGGTAAAAGTCCCAATGAGTTGTTTTAACGTCCCGTTAAAGCGTTCACACAACCCATTGGTTTGCGGGTGGTACGGGGCGCTTCTAATGGACTTTACGCCGCACAGCTTCCACAGTTGGTTGGTCACCTCTGCTGTAAACTGGGTACCCTGGTCTGAGATAATCTCCTGGGGAAATCCAACCCGTGAGAAAATCTGGAGCAGGGCAGCCGCCACCGTCTCTGCCAGTATGTTAGGTAACGCAACCGCCTCTGGATACCGTGGGGCATAATCTACCACTGTCAATATATACCTTTTCCCTGACGGACTGGATTTGGCTAACGGCCGTATCAGATCGACCGCTACTCGGCTAAATGGTTCCTCCACAATGGGGAGGGGGCGTAATTTGGTCTTGCACCGATCTCCCATCGTGCCAATGCGCTGGCAACTGTCACAGGTGTGGCAGTATTGACGAACATCATAGGTTACCCCCGGCCAAAAGAAGTTTTGTGTCAGATGATGCCTGGTGCGACTGACGCCGAAGTGCCCGGCCAAGGGTATGTCATGAGAGATTCGCAGTAACTCCTGCCTATACTTCTTGGGAACTACCAGCTGTCGTTTTATAGTGGGGCTCGTCCCTGTGTGGTGCTGCTCTGTGATCCGGTAGAGGAGTCCCTGCTTCCATATAAACTGTTCCCCTTCCAGTACCCCTCTCCCCTCCTGTGCCTTCCCACGATATCCCTCCAATGAAGGATCCTCAAGTAACTCCCTCTTAAATTCATCTGGGGTGGCCCAAGAAATGTGTCTGGCTATGGGAATACATGTAGGGCTGGGATGTCTTACCTGGGCCTCCTCTGAGTGTGATTCTGCCTCCGCAGCTCGAGCTTGTCTCCGGGTTGTCACAGGATATGCCTCAGCCAGAGGGGCAACCGAGAAGGTAGACCAAATCATTTTCCAGCAAAACGTCTGCAGGCAAATCCTCCATCAAGCCGACCTCAACAAGGCCATCCCCAACTCCCCAGTTCAGGTGAATCCTGGCAGTGGGCAGTCGATGTATGGCTCCCCCTGCTACACGGACTGCCACTGTCCGGTCCGTCTTCTCTTGGTCCCGGACGAGATGAGGCTTCACAAGGGTCAAAGTTGCTCCAGAATCTCTTAGTCCCTGCATGCATTTCCCATTAACCCACACGACCTGTCGATGCTGTTGTCGATTATCTGCCCGGGCTGCCTGCACGGGGTCTACTTCATGCAGCACTTCCTCCATGTCTTCCACCCCTTGGTTAGTTGTAGCCCCCAATGCCGGGTCAGCTTCACCTTGGTAGCAGTGCACAGCGGCCCGGCGGAAGGTAGCTGTTCCAGGCTTTGGCCACTGGGTATGCTGAGTCCGGTTGGGACATTGTCTTTGCAGGTGGCCCAGCTGACGGCAGGTGTGGCATCGCGCCCCAGGGGAACTGTGGTAGGCCGGGTGTCACTGTGGTAGGCTGGGTTTCTAGCTGGTCCCCTCACAATCTTCGGTGGTTTGGGGCTCTCCAGGTCCATGGGCGGACCCCTAGTGACCATCTTTGATCCGGACAACTGAGGCCTCCTGGCGTCATGATGTTCATCGGACAGACGAGCGGCTTCCTCAAGAGTCATTGGCCGCCTGTCCCGAAGCCATTCCTGTGTCTCGGGGTTTAGTCCATTAAAGAATCGTTCTAACAAGAAGAGCTGGAGGACGTCCTCCTTAGTGATTGCTTGGCTCCCTTGTACCCACTGTAGCAGTGACCGCCGTAATTTACAGGCCCATTCAGCGTGGGTATCGGTTACTCGTTTTATAAGTCCGCGGAACTTTTGGCGGTATGCCTCTGGTGTCAGCGCATACCGGGCCAAGATCACTTCTTTGATCCACTCATAGTCCATACAGTCCTCCTCAGGTACCGTGCGATAGGCGTCCGCTGCCCAGCCTGTCAGCTTGCTGGCCAGAATCTGAACCCGTTCCTCCGGCTTCACTTGATGAAGGGCACACTGCCACTCAAAGTCCTGCAGAAAGCCATCAATGTCTTCCTCTGCCTCCCCCAACTGTCGGAAGGCATTATACTGGATCTTTTTGTGGCTTACTGTTGAAGGTACCTGGGCGGAGGCCAGAGCTCCCCTTGCTCGCTGACTCTCCTCTCTCCGCTCTGGCATCTCCATCTTGGCCAGCTCCACTTTGGTCCGCTCTGCCTTCTCCATCTTGGTTAGCTCTATCCTGGTCCGTTCGGCCATCTCTTCCTTCAGATCAGTACGCACATCAGCCATCACCTCTCATATGATCTCTACTGCAGGGTTTGGGCCATAGAACGCCAGTCTGTTCTTTACCTCCCTCTGGAATTCAGTCTCCTCCACGTTCACATTGGGGGGCGCTGCACTGTTGTGTTCCATGATAGCTGCTATCAAATCCGCTTTTGTTTTCTTGCTGGCGATTAACCCTCGGGCTTCCACCAGATCTTTTAGTGTAGTCCTCTTTAACTTCTGGTAGTTGTCTTCCATTCATTCCTTTCCTCCTGTAGAAGGGGTATCACATCCCGCTGTCTGCCACCAGTGTAACGGGGTCTACTGTGCTGGAGTACCTCTTTCAGCACCCCCCGTGTTTCAGGAGGTCCATTCTGCTTTTGCTGGATTCTGAATAAAGGACGCTGGCAGGAATTTCTTGATTACATGAGAGCATATAAAAGCTGACTGCTTCTCCACGTATTTCCAGTCTAAGAACACACTTTATTTACAGGACACAGAATATATAACACAGATACACAGGGCAAGCCAATAGGAAAACAGCAGGCCAGACATACATTACAATAGGTGCAGGGGGCCGGAGCCTGCTGATATTTACTGTGGGAATTACAAAGGTGGGGGAGGTCAGAAAGAGAATATCTTGTCCAGGGGCGCAGCCTGTGGACTGATGCATTTCACATGGAAACTATTATACATACATATACTGCATAACATTCTTGGTGCTGGGGGGTTCTGTAACACTAAACATTCCCAAATCCTGTAACCGTTCCTTGTGAACTCCTCGTGTTTTCTCCCTCTACTAACCTACCTTTGCCTGACATTGCCATCTCCGTGTGTGGTTCCACCATTACTCCAAAGCAACATGCCCGCTGACTTGGGGTCATACTTGATTCCGAGCTTTCATTCACCCCCCACATCCAATCACTGGCTCGCTCTTCTTATCTGCATCTCAAAAACATTTTTAGAAATCGCCCTTTTCTTACTTTCGACTCTGCAAAAACTCTTACTGTTTCACTTATTCATTCTCGTCTGGACTGTAACTCTCTACTAATCGGCCTCCCTCTTACCAAACTTTCCCCGCTCCAATCTGTCCTGAATGCTGCAGCCAGGATCATATTCCTCACCAACCATTACACCGTTGCCTCTACCTTGTGCCAGTCATTACACTGGTTACCCATCCAATAAAGAATCCAGTACAAAACTATTACCCTCATCCACAAAGTATTCCATGGCTCAGCACCACCCTACATCTCCTCTCTGGTCTCAGTCTACCACCCTACCCGTGCCCTCCGCTCCGCTAATGACCTGAGATTAACATCCTTAATAATCAGAACCTCCCACTCCTGTCTCCAAGACTTTTCACATGCTGCGCCAATTCTTTGGAATGCACTACCCATGTTAATACGATTAATCCCCACAGTTTTAAGCGTGCCCTAAAAACGCATTTGTTCAGACTGGCCTACCGCCTCAACGCACTAACCTAACTATCCCTGTGTGGCCCATTCAAAAGACTTAAACGATAATCAGGTTCCTTGCATCGTATTTTCATGCTCTCTATGCATTTAACCCCTTTACCCCCAAGAGTGGTTTGCACATTAACCCCTTCACCCCGAAGCCTATTTTCAACTTCCTGACCAGGCCATTTTTTTCCATTCTGACCACTGACACTTTATAAGGTCATAACTCTGAAACGCTTCAACGGATCCTGGTGATTATGAGACTGTTTTCTCGTGACATATTGTCCTTTATGATAGTGGTAAAATTTCTTTGATTTGACTTGCGTTTTTTTTGTGAAAAAAATGGAAATTTGGCAAAAATTTTGAAAATTTTGCAATTTTTAAACTTTTAGTTTTTATGCCCTTAAATTAGACAGTCATATCATACAAAATAGTTAATAAATAACATTACCCACATGTCTGCTTTACATTAGCACAGTTTTGGAAACATAATTTTTTTGTTAGAAAGTTATAAGGGTTAAAAATTGACCAGCAATTTCTCATTTTTACAACAAAATTTGCAAAACCATTTTTTTTAGGGACCACCTCACACTTGAAGTGACTTTGAGGGGTCTATATGACAGAAAATGCCCCAAAGTGACACCATTCCAAAAACTGCACCCTCAAGGTACTCAAAACCACATTCAAAAAGTTTATTAACCCCTCAGGTGCTTCACAGGAATTTTTGGAATGTTTAAAAAAAAATTGAACATTGAACTTTTTTTTCACAAAATTTTTACTTCAGATCCAATTTGTTTTATTTTACCAAGGGTAACAGGAGAAATTGGACCACAAAAGTCGTTGTACAATTTGTCCTGAGTACGCCGATACCCCATATGTGGGGGTAAACCACTGTTTGGGCGCATGGCAGAGCTCGGAAGGGAAGGAGCGCCATATGACTTTTCAATGTAAAACTTGCTGGAATTGAGATCGGACACCATGCCGCGTTTGGAGAGCCTCTGATGAGCCTAAACAGTGGAAACCCCCCACAAGTGACACCTTTTTGGAAAGTAGACCCCCTAAGGAACAAATCTAGATGTGTGGTGAGCACTTTGAACATCCAAGTGCTTCACAGAAGTTTATAATGTAGAGCCATGAAAAAAAAATCATATTTTTTTCCACAAAAAGTGAAGATTTCGCCCCAAATTTTTTATTTTCCCAAGGCTAACAGGACAAATTGGATCCCAAAAGTTGTTGTACAAATTGTCCTGAGTATGCTGGTACTCCATATGTGGGGGTAAACCACTGTTTGGGCGCATGGCTGAGCTCAGAAGGGAAGGAGCGCCGTTTGACTTTTCAATGCAAAATTGGCTGGAATTGAGATCGGACACCATGACGCGTTTGGAGATCCCCTGATGTGACTAAACAGTGGAAACCCCCCACAAATGACCCCATTTTGGAAAGAAGACCCCCTAAGGAACTTATCTAGATGTGTGGTGAGCACTTTTAACCCCCAATTGTTTCACTAAAGTTTAGAAGGTCGAGCCGTGAAAATTAAAAAATCATTTTTTCTTTCCACAAAACGATCTTTTAGCCCGCAATTTTTTTCCCCAAGTGTAACAGGAGAAATTGGACCCCAACAGTTGTTGTCCAATTTGCCCGGAGTACGCTAATACCCATATGTGGGGGGAACCACCGTTTGGGCACAAGGCAGAGCTCGGAAGGGAAGGAGCGCCGTTTAGAATGCAGACTTAGATGGAATGGTCTGCAGGCGTCACATTGCATTTGCAGAGCCCCTAATGTACCTAAACAGTAGAAACCCCCCAAAAGTGACCCCATATTGGAAACTAGACCCCCCAAGGAACTTATCTAGATGTGTTGTGAGAGCTTTGAACCCCCAAGTGATTCACTACAGTTTATAACACAGAGCCGTGCAAATAAAAAATATTTTTTTTCCACAAAAATTATGTTTTAGCCCCCAGTTTTGTATTTTTCCAAGGGTAACAGGAGAAATTGGACCCTAAATCTTGTTGTCCAATTTGTCCTGAGTATGCTGATACCCGATATGTGTGGGGAAACCACCGTTTGAGCGCATGGGAGGGCTCGGAAGGGAAGGAACGCCATTTGGAATGCAGACTTAGATGGATTGGTCTGCAGGCATCACGTTGCATTTGCAGTGCCCCTGATGTACCTAAACAGCAGAAACCTCCCACAAGTGACCCCATATTGGAAACTTGACCCCCCAAGGAACTTATCTAGATGTGTTGTGAGACCTTTGAACCCCCAAGTGTTTCACTACAGTTTATAACGCAGAGCCGTGAAAATAAAAAATCCTTTTTTTTTCCACAAAAATTATTTTTAGCCCCTGGTTTTGTATTTTCCCAACGGTAACAGGAGAAATTAGACCCCAAAATTTGTTGTCCAATTTATCCTGAGTACGCTGATACTCCATATGTTGGGGTAAACCCCTGTTTGGGCGCACGGGAGAGCTCTGAAGAGAAGGAGCACTGTTTTACTTTTTCAACGCAGAATTGGCTGGAATTTAAATCAGACACCATGTCGCGTTTGGAGAGCCCCTGATGTGCCTAAACAGTGGAAACCCCCCAATACTAACTGAAACCCTAACCCAAACACACCCCTAATCCTATTCCCAACCCTAATCCCAAATGTAAATGTAATCCAAACCCTAACTTTAGCCCCAACCCTAACCCTAACTTTAGCCCCAACCCTAACCCCAACTCTAAACCTAACCCTAATGGGAAAATGGAAATAAATACATTTTTTTAAAATTTTACTATTTTTCCCTAACTAAGGGGGTGATGAAATGGCGTTTAATTTACTTTTATAGCTTTTTTTTGGCGGATTTTTATGACTGGCAGCCATCACACACTAACAGACGCTTTTTATTGCAAAAAAATAGTTTTTGCATCACCACATTTTGAGAGCTATAATTTATCCATATTTTGGCCCACAGAGTCATGTGAGGTCTTGTTTTTTGCGGGACGAGTTGACGTTTTTATTGGTACCATTTTCGGGCACATGACATTTTTTGATCGCTTTTTATTCCGATTTTTGGGAGGCAGAATGAACAAAAACCAGCAATTCCTGAATTTCTTTTAGGGGGGCGTTTATACCGTTTCACGTGTGGTAAAATGGATAAAGCAGTTTTATTCTTCAGGTCAGAACGATTACAGCGATACCTCATTTATTTATTTTTATGTTTTAACGCATTTACACAATAAAAACTATTTTATATAAAAAATAATTGTTTTTACATCGCTTTATTCTGAGAGATATAACTTTTTTTTTTCAGCTCATGATGCTGTATGGTGGATTTTTTTTTTGCGGGACAAGATGACGTTTTCAGCGGTACCATGTTTATTTATATCCGTGTTTTTGATCGCGTGTTATTCCACTTTTTGTTCGCCGGTATGATAATAAAGCATTGTTTTTTGCCTGTTTTTTTTTTTTTGTGTGTGTTGTTCATTGAAGGGGTTAACTAGTAAGACAGTTTTAGGCCTCTTTTCCACTTGCGAGTAAAACGGACGAGTGCAATCCGATAAAAAATCGGATTGCACTCGGACCAAGGTTATTCAATAGGTGACATTCCATTTGCGATTTTTTTCTCAGCTGAAATCGGACTGAGAAAAAAATCGCAGCATGCTGCGATTTGCTGCGATTCTCGGACGAGACTCGCCAATGCAAGTCAATGGGTGCAGATATTAATAGCCTAGAGAGGGTCCACGGTTATTGGCCCGCCCTGGCTAAAAACATCTGCCCCCAGCCACCCCAGAAAAGGCACATCTGGAAGATGCGTCTATTCTGGCATTTGGCCACTCTCTTCCCATTCCCGTGTAGCAGTGGGATATGGGGTAATGAAGGGTTAATGTCACCTTGCTATCGTAAGGTGACATTAAGCCAGATTAATAATCGAGAGGCGTCAATTATGACACCTATCCATTATTAATCCAATTGTATGAAATGGTTAAAAACACACACACACATTATTACAAAGTCTTTTAATGAAATAAAGACACAGGTTGTTGTAATATTTTATTAGACTCTTAATCCACCTGAAGACCCTCGTTCTGTAACAAAGGAAAAATAAAAAACAACAATATCTCATACCTTCCGATGATCTGTCACGTCCCACGATGTAAATCCATCTGAAGAAGTTAAATTATTTTACAGGCAGGAGCTCTGCTAATGCAGCTGTGCTCTTGGCTGTAAAACCCCAGCGAATGAATGGAAAGTAGGTCAATGACCTCTAGTTACCTTCAGTCCCGGTGATGCGCCCTCTGCTGGATGTCCTCATATGAACTGGAGCGTTGGAAAATATTCAGAAAAGTTCCCAGGCTCGAGTTCATATGAGGACATCTAGCAGAGGGCGCCTCACCGCAACTGAAGGTAAATACAGGTCATTGACCTACATTACCTTCATTCCCCGGGGTTTTACAGGCATGAGCACAGCTGCATTAGCAGAGCTCCTGGGTGTAAAATTATTTAACCCCTTCAGATGGATTTACAGCGTGGGACGTGACAGATCATCGGAAGGTATGGTATATTGTTGATTTTTTATTTTATTTTGCCTTTGTTACAGAACGAGGGTCTTCAGGTGGATTAAGAGTCTAATAAAATATTACAACAACCTGTGTCTTTATTTCATTAAAAGACTTTGTAATAATGTGTTTGTGTTTTTTAACCATTTCATACAATTGGATTAATAATGGATAGGTGTCAGAATTGACGCCTCTCCATTATTAATCTGGCTTAATGTCACCTTACAATGGCAAGGTGACATTAACCCTTCATTACCCCATATCCCACCACTACACGGGAATGGGAAGAGAGTGGCCAAGTGCCAGAATAGGCGCATCTTTCAGATGAGCCTTTTCTGGGGTGGCTGGGGGCAGATGTTTTTAGCCGGGGGGGGGGGGGGCAATAACCATGGACCCTCTCCAGGCTATTAATATCTGCCCTCAGTCACTGACTTTACCACTCTGACGGAGAAAATTGCGCGGGAGCCCAAGCCAATTTTTTCCGCGATTTAACCCTTAAATATACTAGCTAGAGCGCCCAAATTTTGCACATACACACTACTAACATTAGTAGTGTGGAATATGCAAAAAAAAGGGATATGAGATGGTTTACTGTATGTAACCATGTCTCATATCATTATAAACAATAGTTCCGAAATCATATTAGACTAATAGTGGTACCATGCAAACAGTGGCATGTATATGCTAAGTAGCATGTTAACAATAGGCAAAGAAACGACTCAAAACATAACTAATATACCAGGAGGACAATGAGTCAAGAGAATATGCCAAAATTTATCAAATGTAGAAAAGCTTTATTAAATATAAAAACAAAAGAACAGAACTGTTATAGACGTATCTACAGTTCAAATGAGCAATCAATACAAAACATGACAATACTAACAACAGGTGTAAAGCAAACTTCCTGATAAAATAACGATCGGTGAGTCAAACCTAAATGTCTACACAGGGTATAGCATACTATGTAAGATAACATCCATCACTGTGGTACTAAATGTTGTAAGTACAGGGGATATAATACAGTACATACATAAGACAGGCTAGGTCATATGTCCATAAATATGAGCAAAGGGTAAAAAGTAAAAGGGGGGGAGGGTATGTATGGAAAGGGTTTTTTTTATGTTGTAATCCCAAAGCAACACAAATCATGTGGCCTCCATAAGTCTAGGTCACACCCACTCACATACAGCCCACAGTGCAGAGAGCCGGTCTAAAAAGAGTAATAAATATCCCCAAAATGGACCACAGTGATAGAAACGTGGTGGTTAATAGTTACCCATGTAGTAGAAGGCAGGCCAAACCGATCCTAAATCCCCAACGCACGTTTCGGTGCGGGTACACCTTCCTCAGGGGGCGTGGTTTTTGATGGTAAAGGAACCCTCCCTATATATCCGGTATGTGAAGTCACAAGGTGCAGCTTCCACCACTTAGAATAAGGTGCCGGTATTATTACACAAAACTGAACAGCTGTGCCCATTATCTCCGTATTACTGTCGAGACGTCAGACCTATATATATCTTCTGACACCCACACGTGGCATAATATATCACCTGTGTTGTCGCACAGGTGATATGATGTCTGATGTCAAATTTCTGTTTCCCGTCGGATGAGATGAAGGTAGTAGTTCTCAACGTGTTCTTACGTGCCATGCATTTCCCACAAGGGAAGAAGCCTAAGGGTGGCCCGCGTGAGTTGAAAGGATTTTTGGCTTTCGGGACATAATGACTGCTAACCAGCATGTCTCCCAAGTTCTGACTTCGTCTAGCTGTCATTAGTGGGTCCATGGGTAAGTATCTGGACAGGATGGGATCTGTCTGAAGTACATTCCAGTGGCGTTTTTGGGATTACAACATAAAAAAAACCCTTTCCATACATACCCCCCCCTTTTACTTTTTACTTTTTACCCTTTGCTCATATTTATGGACATATGACCTAGCCTGTCTTATGTATGTACTGTATTATATCCCCTGAACTTACAACATTTAGTACCACAGTGATGGATGTTATCTTACATAGTATGCTATACCCTGTGTAGACATTTAGGTTTGACTCACCGATCGTTATTTTATCAGGAATTTTGCTTTACACCTGTTGTTAGTATTGTCATGTTTTGTATTGATTGCTCATTTGAACTGTAGATACGTCTATAACAGTTCTGTTCATTTGTTTTTATATTTAATAAAGATTTTCTACATTTGACAAATTATGTCTCATATCATGGCGGGCTTGGGAAGGAGAAATAAAAAGCCGGCAATAGAATTACCGGCTTTTAAGCTATCTAGCGCTACATTAAATATATATATATATATATATATATATATATATATATATATATGTCTCCCTGACATATATATTTATATATATATATGTATATATACCTATTATATGTGTATATATCTACTCTAATCTAACCTGTCAGTGTGATTTTACTGATTTTACTGCACACTGCGCTGAATAACCGGCTTTTCAAAGGAGACCCATGCGTAAAAATCGGACAGCAATACGGATGTTGCGATAAAAAAATCGCATGACACTCGCATGACACTCGCAGACGTTACATCCGCTTTTTCGATCCGTAAATCGGACCGATTTTTTTCTCACAAGTGGAAAAGAGGCCTTATAGGTTGGGTCGTTACGAACGCGGCGATACCAAATATGTGTCTTATTTTTTTTATTTACATAAATAAATGGATTTATTGGGATTTTTTTTTTCTTTATTTGGGGATTTTTTTTTTATATACTTTCTAACATTGTCCCACGGTGGAACACCACTATATTAGATCAGATCACTGATCTGACACTTTGCATAGCACTGTGTCAGATCAGCGATCTGACAGGCAGTGCAGGAGGCTTTCCGGCGCCTGCTCTGAGCAGGCGGCGGCAAGTCATCTCACTTCAGGACCCGGAATGAGCCCTGCGGCCATTTTGGATCCGGGGACTCCTTCCAGAACATAGGAACAACGCGATCGCATTGCGTTGTTCCGGTGGGAGAGCGCAGGGAGCCCCCGTCCCTGCGCGATGCCCCTCTATGTCGCTGTCACTACATATACAGCTGACTCCCGCACGCGATCGCCGCGGCGCTCAGTGTGAGGCCGCGCAATTGTGCCACCGTACTAGTACTGCAGCTTGCAGGAACTCAGTTCCCGCAGAGCAGTACTAGTACGCCGCATGTCAGGAAGGGGTTAATGACCGGGCCAATTTTTACAATTCTGACCATTGTCCTTTTGAGGTTATAACTCTGGAACGCTTCAACGGATCCCGGTGATTCTGACATTGTTTTCTCATGACATATTGTACTTCATGATAGTGGTAAAATTTCTTGATATTACTTGCATTTATTTGTAAAAAAAAAACGGAAATTTGCAAAAATTTCACAATATTTCCACTTTGAATTTTCATGCCCTTAAATAAAATAACAGAGATATGTCACACAAAATACTTAAGTAACATTTCCCACATGTCTACTTCACATCAGCACAATTTTGGAACCAAAATTTTTTTACATCATTTTTTTTGGGACCACATCACATTTTAAGTCACTTTGAGGGGTCTATATGATAGAAAATACCAAAAAGTTACACCATTCTAAAAACTGCACCCCTCAAAGTGCTCAAAACCACATTTAAGAAGTTTATTAACCCTTTGTTAGGAGTCGAGTTCCCACCGCTGCACAAGGGGAATCTCGAGCCGTGTCTGCTGCGGTCTCCCATTCTGCATCGGCCGCAGTGGAGCCTGCTCAGCGGAGACGTCGGTCCCAGCGTCTCATTGAATCTGATACTGTGCAAAGGGTTAATGCTGCCTCTCCAGGCTCTGCTATTGTACCCTTCACTGGTCTGCGGCGAGCAGGCTTTTCTGGGACTAAGTGCTGCTTTGCACACACTGAGCATGCCCAGCGTAAGATCTCTCAGTGGAGGTCTAGGGTCACATGCTCAGGTACTGCAGCAACTTTCATTGGTCCTCCAGGAAGGCCCTGTACCTGATCAACTTCTGTGGCAGCCTCCCATTGGTCCTTCTGGGAAAGTCCTGTACATGCTGCAGCTATAAAAGGTTTGCATGACCGCACGGCCATGCGCCAGTGTCAATTTATGTATGAGCTCAGCGCCAGTGTGGTCGTGTTTGTATGCAGTCAGGGACCTGGCTGAAATAAGCCCCTAGAATGCATGCACCTCCGGCGAGGAGTTTCATGTGAGTGGATTCAGGGCTGGCGTATAGCCATTAGAATTCTGGCTCCACCGGAGAGGAGCTGCGTGTTCGCATTTGACTGCATGACCACTGACTGTTCTACTAAGTAGCTGTGTTCCTCTGTGAGCTTAACTGGGCACAGCGTTCTCTTTGCTAAACAGACTCTGTGAAGTAACAGAGTTTGTTTACAGTACTATATTGTACCGCCATACTTAGCAGCAGGTTCGTTCCTGCACGGTGGATCCCAGGTTGCGAACGCACCTACTACTACTAATAAATATATATATTCGGTGCGTTCCGCCAACCCTAACACCCTTCAGGTGCTTCACAGGAATTTTTGGAATGTTTTAAAAAAAAGAGCATTTAACTTTTTTTCACAAAAAAATTACTTCGGATCGTATTTGTTTTATTTTACCAAGGGTAACAGGAGAAACTGGACCCAAAAAGTTGTCCTGAGTATGCCGATACCCCATATGTGGGGGTAAACCACTGTTTGGGCGCATGGCAGAGCTTGGAAAGGAAGGAGCGATGTTTGACTTTTTCAATGCAGAGTTGGCTGGAATTGAGATCAGATGCCATGTCGCGTTTGGAGAGCCTGATGTGCCCCACTAGTGTCCCCATTTTGGAAACAAGACCACCTAAGAAGCTTATCTAGATGTGTGGTGTGCACTTTGAACCCCCAATTGTTTCACTAAAGTTTAGAATGTCGAGCCGTGAAAATTAAAAATCTTTTTTTTTTTCACAAAAATTATCTTGTAGCCCCCAATTTTTTTATTTTTCCAAGGGTATCTGGAGAAATTGGACCCTAAAAGTTGTTGTGCAATTTGTCCTGAGTACATTGATACCCCATAAGCAGGAGAAAACTACTGTTTGGGTAAACATCGGGGCTTGGAAGGGAAGAAGTGGCGTTTTGGAATGCAGCCTTTGATGGAATGGTCTGCAGGCGTCACGTTGTGTTTGCAGAGCCCCTGATGTACCAAAATAGTATAAACCCCTCTCAAGTGACCCCACATTGGAAACTAGGACCCCCCCAAGGAGCTTACCTATATCTGTTGTCAGAACTTTGAACCCCCAAGTGTTTCACTAAAGTATATAACACAGAGCCGTGAAAATACAAAATCATTTTTTTCTCACAAAAATGATTTTTTAGCCCTCAAATTTTTATTTTCTCAAGGGTAACAGGAGAAATTGGACTGCAAAAGTTGTCCAATTTGTCCTGAGTATGCTTATACCCCATATGTGGGGGTAAACCACTGGGTGCATGGCAGAGCTCAAAAGGGAAGGAGTACCATTTTACTTTCCAGGACGTCCCTCCTGACAGCACCATGGAGAACGTCCTCCACCCCCTTGCTGGGACAGGAAACACACAAGAGTTTAAAGGTCATGTCCCACCCCCAAATCCTCAGTGTTTTTCCTGTCCCTGCAAGGAGGGACGCACGAGAGGAGCTGCGCAAGCTTACCGGAGCTCAGGGGGATCGTGCGGCTTGCCAATACCCTTTCCCCTGTCAAGAGGCTCAGGGCAGAAACTCTCCGGTGGGGAGCCCCTCTGCTCAAAAAGACCAGGAGCAGGACGAGGCTCCTGGTGGCAGCCGCTCGTCCCGGGGGGAGGCTCTCGGCTGCGGCTCCATGAGACAGCAGGTCACGGCATTCTGAGCAGCGTCTCGCTCTGACCAGCGTTTTCCGGATCTCCAAGGGATCCTCGTCACTTCTGGTATCGCCGCATCCGGTAAACGTCACTTCCGGTGACGCGGTAAAAGCGGGGAAGTGCGTGCGCTCCAGCAGTGGAACGCATAGCAGCACGGGCGCTCCTCCACAGCATTTGGAACTGCTGGACCTTCGGACTGCTGCTGCAGAGCGCCATGGAAGGAGACATGCCCGGCGACGAAGGGGTAAGTGCGCATAGCGCATTCTACCCTCACGGCTCATATGGACCCATCCTATTCACTCCCTATCTTATGTCGTTTAAGGATAAGGGAACCCCCGCTGCCCCCCCGCTCCACCTAAGAAACCCTGCAAGGTCTCTACAAAATCCAACAGATGCCCCATATGCAACGTGAAACTCCCGGACTCCCATGGCAAGACCTTGTGTGCAGCTTGCACTGCTAAGGTTGTGAAGGACGAACAATCTGCACTTCTCTCAGAAATGAGATCTCTAATCCGGGAAGAGGTCCAGGCTTCTATGTCCAGCCTTTCAGGGCAGTCCAGCCCCATACCTGGCCGCAAGAGAGCCAGACGGGAATGAGACCTGAGAGAGCCGGAGTTTAGTTCTGAGGACAGGTTCGACCCAGAGGACTCAGTCTCAGAAGAGGAGGGGGAGTTCCCTCAGGGAGCCAAGACCACCATAGAAAATATCTCTTCCAGGCGGAGGAGACGAACGACCTCGTCCAGGCTGTGAGAAGCACGATGCAAATAGAAGAGACATCCAAGCCGCAGTCCAGACAGGACCTGATGTTCGGGGGACTTATGTCACGTCGACAAACAGTCTTTTCCGTTAGTGAGCATATTAAAGCTATGATACTGGAAGAATGGAAGGAGGCTGAACGTCGGCTGGTACTGTCTCGTGACTTTAAGGGTCGCTTACCATTCGACCCTGAAGAAGTCAAACTATGGGAAGAAATTCCCAAGATGGACGTCCCGGTGGCAAAGGTCGCCATAAAGACTGCCATACCATTTGAGGACTCATCTAATTTGCGTGATCCTATGGACAGAAAGGCTGACATACTTCTTAAAAGGGCTTGGGAATCTTCCGCGGCCTTAATTAGGACTAACATAGCAGCCACTTCGGTGGCCAGATCTATGTATCTATGGTTGGGTCAGTTGGATGAGCATCTGTCCAATAAAACCCCGAAGTCCGACATTCTAAGCTCCCTTCCCATTATAAAATCAGACATGGCATTTCTATCCGATATGACGGCAGAGTCAGTTAGATTTTCAGCCAGGATTGGCTCTTTATCTAACGTGGTTAGAAGGGCAGTTTGGTTAAGATCCTGGTCAGGAGATAATGCCTCTAAAACCAAGCTCTGCTCAATCCCCTTTTCAGGGTCAAGAGTATTTGGACCTTCTCTAGATACTATTCTAGAGTCTGCCTCCGATAAAAAGAAGGGGTTCCCAGAGGACAAACCAAAAAAGCCTCAGTCCTTTCGTAAAGGATTCCCCTTCAGGAAACAGTATGATTTCAGAGGGGCTAGATCCAATAGAGGATCATACAGGGGTTCCCGTAGCCAGGGCAATAAGAACAGGAACTTCTTCTTCAGCCCATCCTCTAGATTTAAAACACAATTACGCCACATATATCGGGGGGAGGCTTCGCCACTTTGCGGGAAACTGGGCCCAGATCACTCAGAATCAGTGGGTCCTCCGAACCGTGGCAGAGGGATACAGCATCGAGCTCTACTCCCCTCCCCCAGAAAGATGCATCGCTCCTACTGTGGTCAGGCAGGGCTCTGCCATGCTGATAGATTTACAAGACATGCTCTCTTCAGCAGTCATGATTCCGGTCCCTCCACTAGAGGTAGGCCAGGGACACTACTCTTCCTTATTCTCCATCACAAAACCGTCTTGCGACTCCCGCACGATAATAAATTTAAAACCTTTGAATGCCTGGGTCAGGTACAAAAGGTTCCATTTGGAATCCATACAATCAGCAATTCACCTCATAGATCGGGATGCCATGATGTGCACTCTTGATCTGAAGAGTGCCTATTACCAGGTTCCCATCCATCCCTCATCTCAGAGGCTTCTGAGGTATGCTGTAGCTCTGCCGACCCGGACCTGTCACTACCAGTTTCAATGCCTTCCCTTCGGGCTTGCCTCAGCACCTTGTATATTCACAAAGCTCATCTCGGAGATTGTTGCCTTCCTGAGAAGCCAGGGGATCATAATAGTTCCATATCTCGACGACTTTCTCCTTGTAGCAAGATCACCAGAGGCACTATCAGCCCACAGAAGCCAGACTATATCAGTAATGGAATAATTAGGCTGGGTCATAAACTGGCAGAAATCCGACCTGATTCCGGAACACAGGAAGACCTTCTTGGGAGTGTGCCTAGACTCAAGAAGCAGAATATTACTACTGCCCGAAGACAGGCTGCAGGCAATCCAGATCAGGCACCTATTAGAACACAGAGTGTCCATAAGGATGACTATGAGGGTGTTAGGTCTAATGACGGCAAGCATACCATGCGTCAGATGGGCACAGTCACATTCGAGACCTCTGCAGAGATTGATCCTCTCCAAATGGGATCACCGACTGTCCTCACTGGACAGTGCCTTGACGATAACAGATCTAGTACGAAGGTCTCTCCACTGGTGGACACAGCCATAGAATCTAAGAGTCGGAGTCCTATGGACTATGTCCCCCTATGTACTGATCACTACCGATGCCAGCGCATGGGCCTGGGGAGCTCATCTAAAGGGCAGAATTCTACAGGGCAGGTGGCCAGCACATGTCATTCACAACTCATCCAACTTCAAGGAGCTGTATGCCGTCTGGGAGGCCTTGAGAAGAAACTGGCACACTCTGGCAAATCGTCATGTCAGGATACTATCCGACAATGTGACAATGGTTTCATTCCTGAAACATCAGGGGGGCCCGAGATACCATCCGCTCCAGAAAATTCGGTTCTATCCATATCTGCAATTCACCTGGAGGGCTCGCAGAATGTGATAGCAGATTATCTGAGCAGGAGGCGGGTGTGCCCAACAGAGTGGGAACTCAACCAGGATGTCTTCCAGGAGTTATGCCTTCATTGGGGAACTCCCAGTATAGACTTGTTTGCAACCAGAAGAAACTCGAAGGTCTCAAGATTCTTCTCCCTGAACCCATTGGATCTACTGGAAGGGGTAGACGCTCTGAGCCAGGACTGGGAGGAACCTCTCTCATATGCATTCCCACCTATAGCGCTGATCCCAGCCGTTCTAAGAAAAATCAAGGAGGAGCGAGCCCAGGTTATTCTGATTGTCCCATACTGGCCAAGAAGAAGCTGGTTCCCTCTGCTAGGGAACCTGGCGATCGAAAGTCCAATAGAGCTTCCTCTCTGGGAGGATATAATCCACCATGTTCCGATTTACCACCCGAATCTAGGGAAACTCCATCTCTCAGCATGGATCCTGAAAGGGACATCTTAAAGGCTAGAGGCGTATCAAATCAGGTGATAGCCACTATCAAGGCCAGTAGGAAGCCGGTCACATCGGCTATATATTTAAAGATCTGGAAGCGCTTCTGTCTGGAGGGTGGCAGGTCTGAGGTTGTGGCGGACACTCCGGACATTTCTAGAATCCTAAATTTTCTGCAGGCCGGGTTCAACAAGAGCCTTAGGCCAAGCACTCTGAAGGTGCAGATCTCGGCACTTAGCTCCTTCTTTGACTACCCCATAGCTTCTCACCCATGGGTGGTTAGATTTATTAGAGCTACCCAGAGGTTGCGCCTCACCATTAGGCAATTGACTCCTCCCTGGGACCTCAAACTGGTCCTCAGATTCCTGTGTAAAGGCGCATACGCCTCGTCTAATAATATGCCCATTTCAACACTCACACGAAAGACAGCATTTCTAGTGGCAGTCACCACGGCCAAGAGGGTGGGGGGAAATCCAGGCCCTATGCATTAGGGACCCGTACCTACAGATTAGAGAGGATAGTCTAATCCTTAAACTTGATCCCTCTCTTATCCCAAAGGTATGCTCAGCCAAAAACAGAAATCAGGAGATTGTATTGCCTTCATTTTGTAATAATCCTGCCAACGCAAAAGAAAAAGCCCTCCATTCCCTTGATATCAGGCAAACAGTCTTAGATTACCTAGTAGCCACTAGTTCCTGGTGGGTAGATCCAAACCTGTTCATTCTTTTTGGGGGAAAGAATAGGGGTAAGAGGGCCTCTAAAGGCCTCTATTGCTCGTTGGATCACATCTCTGATTTCTGAGGCCTACCTGTCTGAAGGGGTTCCTCCTCCAGGGGATCTTCATGCCCACTCTACTCGAGGGATATCTACCTCCTGGGCTGAGAGGGCAGGTGCCTCTCTTGAGCAGATTTGTAGGGCAGCAACATGGGCAAGCACCAATACCTTTTGTAAACATTATAAACTTGATGTCTTGTCTGGTCAACATACTGCATTTGGGAGAAAGGTTCTCCAAGCGGTAATCCCACCCTAAGGAGGTGCTTTCGTACTCTCCATGGTGCTGTCAGGAGGGACGTCCTGTAAAATAGGCATTAGTCCTACCGGTAATTATGTTTCCAGGAGTCCATCCTGACAGCACTGGTAGTTTCATCCCTGGTTTGATGTGATGACATAACATGTAATGTGTTTCTGACATATGATGTAATATGTTTTTTGTCATTAAAGTATTATTTGCATTTCCAAGAAGCGGTTCTTGTTACAACACTGAGAATTTCGGGGTGGGACATGACCTTTAAACTCTCATGTGTTTCCTGTCCCAGCAAGGGGGAGGAGGACGTCCTTCATGGTGCTGTCAAGATGGACTCCTGGAAACATAATTACCGGTAGGACTAATGCCTATTTTTTCAGCGCAGAATTGGATGGAATTGAGATCGTACGTCATGTTGCGTTTGGAGAGCCCTTGATATGCCTAAACAGTGGAAACTTTGCAAATCTAACTCCAACCCTAACCCCAACACACCCCTAACCCTAATCCCAACCCTAACTATAACCCTAACCACAGCCCGTACCCAAACACACCCCTAACCCTAATCCCAACACACCCCTAACCCCAGCACACCTCTAACCCTAATCCCAACCCTAACCATAACCCTAACCACACCCCTAACCTTGACACACCCCTAACCAAACCTTAAACGTAATCCAATCCCTAAGCGCAACTCTAGCCCCAACCCTATCCCTAACTTTAGCCCCAACCCTAAGCCTAACTTTAGCCCTAACCCTAACCATAACCCTAATGGGAAAATGGAAATAAATACATTTTTTATTATTATTTTTCCCCAACTCAGGGGGTGATAAAGGGGGGTTTGATTTACTATTTATAGGGTTATTGGTATCATTTTCGGGCACATGACTTTTTTTTATCGCTTTTTATTATTTATTTTTGTGAGGCGGAATGAACAAAAAACAGCAATTCATGAATTTCTTTTGTGGGGGTCGTTTATACCATTCCAGGTGTGGTAAAATTGATAAAGCAGTTTTATTCTTCGGGTCAGTACGATTACAGCGATACCTCATTTATATTTTTTTATGTTTTGGTGCTTTTATACAATAAAAACTATTTTATATAAAAAATAATTATTTTTGCATCGCTTTATTCTAAGGGCTATAACTTTTTTATTTCTTCACTGATGATGCTGAATGGCAGCTCGAATTTTGGGGGACAAGATGATGTTTTCAGTGGTACAATATTTATTTCTATCTGTCTTTTTGTTCGCATGTTATTCCACTTTTTGTTCAGCAGTATGATGATAAAGCGTTTTTTTGCCTCGTTTTTTTTACTGTGTTCACTCAAGGGGTTAACTAGTGGGACAATGTTATAGGTCGGGTCTTTACGGATGTGACGATACTTAATATGTGTACTTTTATTGTTTGTTTTTTTTAATTTACATAAAGAAATGTATTTATTAGCACAATAGTTAGTTTATTTTTTTTTCTTTATTAACCCCTTTACCCCCAAGGGTGGTTTGCACGTTAATGACCGGGCCAATTTTTACAATTCTGACCACTGTCCCTTTATGAGGTTATAACTCTGGAGCTTCAACGGATCCCAGTGATTCTGACACTGTTTTCTCGTGACATATTGTACTTCATGATTGTGGTAAAACATTTTTGATATTACCTGCGTTTATTTGTGAAAAAAATGGAAATTTGGCAAATATTTTGAAAATTTTGCAATTTTCCAACTTTGAATTTTTATGCAATTAAATCACAGAAATATGTCACACAAAATACTTAATAAGTAACATTTCCCACATGTCTACTTTACATCAGCACAATTTTGGAACCAATATTTTTTTTTGTTAGGGAGTTATAAGGGTTGACCAGCAATTTCTCATTTTTACAACACCATTTTTTTTTAGGGACCACATCTCATAAAAAAGAACATTTACCGTATATACTCGAGTATAAGCCGACCCGAGTATAAGCCGACCCCCCTAATTTTGCCACAAAAAACTGGGAAAACTTATTGACTCGAGTATAAGCCTAGGGTGGAAATGCAGCAGCTACCGGTGAATTTCAAAAATAAAAATAGATAATTATTTCCCCATAGATGTGTCATATACAGTGCTCTGCACCGTTCACTGTGCCCCATAGATGTGCCATATAGTGCTCTGCACCGTTCACTGTGCCCCATAGATGTGCCATATACAGTGCTCTGCACCGTTCACTGTGCCCCATAGATGTGTCATATACAGTGCTCTGCACCGTTCACTGTGCCCCATAGATGTGTCATATACAGTGCTCTGCACCGTTCACTGTGCCCCATAGATGTGCCATATATAGTGCTCTACACCGTTCACTGTGCCCCATAGATGTGCCATATACAGTGCTCTGCACCGTTCACTGTGCCCCATAGATGTGCCATATACAGTGCTCTGCACCGTTCACTGTGCCCCATAGATGTGCCATATACAGTGCTCTACACCGTTCACTGTGCCCCATAGATGTGTCATATACAGTGCTCTGCACCGTTCACTGTGCCCCATAGATGTGCCATATACAGTGCTCTGCACCGTTCACTGTGCCCCATAGATGTGCCATATACAGTGCTCTGCACCGTTCACTGTGCCCCATAGATGTTGCCATATACAGTGCTCTGCACCGTTCACTGTGCCCCATAGATGTGCCATATACAGTGCTCTGCACCGTTCACTGTGCCCCATAGATGTGCCATATACAGTGCTCTGCACCGTTCACTGTGCCCCATAGATGTGCCATATACAGTGCCCTGCACCGTTCACTGTGCCCCATAG